>NW_006408706.1:2877384-2897043 GCF_000296735.1 Chrysochloris asiatica
AAGAAGGGGAAGCACTACACTGACAGACTAAATTCTAATTTTAGACCTTATAGGTGCTTACATCGAAACAACCTTATTCTGCACATAGATGAATTGCTATTCATTTGGCCCAACCAAAAGAAAGATAAAAATCTTCTTCAGTGTTATTGGCAAGACCTTTTGAATACAAATTAGGATTCAGTCCTTCTGCAGTTAGGCCTGTAACGACATCATTATTTGAATGTGTAGTAAGAACTATCATCTTAATAACAGTAGTAGTTTGGGCAGACAAGCTATAGAAAACACATCTAATAAATCAGCCTCATTGGTTGTTTCTGGTTAGACTTTGAAGCCAACGTGTCAAACAAGACTATCAGATTATATTTTGATTCAATATATGACTTTCAGTGGGCGGATAGATACTGTGTTCTTTTATGGATGAGCTTCCAAGGATAATACCTAACCTAAACATTGTTTGAGTCCAAGTAGTTTTTACACTTTGGGATCTAGAGATCTATGCATTCAGACTGTTTAAGTGGTTCAAATAAACTTCCTGAGGAAAATTTTGTCCTAGTACTCAGAGTAGGCCACCACTCATGCATCAGTTAGTCATACTGTGGTGGCTTGCATGTTGTTGCGATGCTGGAAGCTATGACATTGGTAATTTAAGTAACAGCAGGATTGCTCATCATAGACACGTTTCAGTGGAGCTTCCAGACTAAGACAGAAAGGCAGACTACTTCTGAATGATTAGCCACTGGAAAACTTATGAATAGTACTGGAACATTCTCAGATACAGTGCCAGAAGATGAAAACATTATAAATACCAATGGAACATTGTCAGATATATTTCTGGAAGATGAGTCCCTCAGGTTGGAAGGCACTCAAGATATGAATGGGGAAGACTTGTCTCCTCAAATTAGATTCAATCATGATGACGTGAATGGAGTAAAGTTTATAGAACCTTAATTTGCTTATGGGGCACAACACAAAAAAAGGAGACACAGCTGCATACTTCCATTAATAATTGAAATATGCAAAGTATAAATCTAGGATAGTGGGAGGTTGCCTAAAATTAAAATGGACTCATAAAGATTGATATCCTAGGCATTAATATCAGTTGATCATTTTGAATCAGACTATTATTTGGTTCACTACACTGAGAATGACAATTTAAGAGATATGGAACCAAATTCATCATCAAAAACAACATTTTAAGATCTATCTTGAAGTACAATGCTGTGTGTGATAGGATAATATCTGTACACCTACAAGGAATATCAGTTAATACCACTATTGTTTAAATTTATGCACCAACCTCTAAAGTGATGATGAAATTGAAGAATTCTACCACCTTCTTTAGTCTGAAATTGATCACACATACAATCAAGATGCCTTGATAATTACTGGTGAGTAGAATATGAACGTTGGGAACAGAGAGAAAGGCTTTGTCATTGGAAAACATGGCCCTGGTGATTTAAAACAATGCTGGAGATAGCACGATAGAATTTTGTAAGACTAGTGACTTACTCATTGGAAGAGATCCATATTTGTGCCCATTCCTAAACAAGGTGACCCAATGGAATGTGGAAATTGTCTGGCAATATCATTAATATCGCATGCAAGTAAAGTTTTGCTAAAGATATTTTAAAAGTAGCTCCAACAGCACATCAGTAGGGAACTGCCAGAGGTTCAAGCCAGATTCAGATGAGAATGTGGAACAAATGATATCATTGCTAAGGGCAAATGGATCTTGGATAAAAGCAGAGAATACCAGAAAGATGTTTACCTATGCTTTATTGAAAATGCAAAAGCTTTTGATTGTGTGGATCATGACAATCTAAGGGCAATGTTGTGGAGAATTAGTATTCCAGAACCCTTCATTGTGCCCATGAGGAACCTATACCTATATCAAGATGTAGTTGTTCAAACAGAACAAGGGGACACTGAATGATTTAAAAATAGGAAAGGTGTGTGCAGGCTTGTATTCTTTCACCATTCTTATTTAATCTGCTGAGCAAATGATCTGGAGCTGGATTATATGAAGAAGAACATGGCATCAGGATAGTAGGAAGACTCATTAATAACTTGTGATATGCAGATGATATAGCTTTGCTTGCTGAAAGTGAAGAAGATTTAAAATACTGATGAACATCAAAGACCACAGTCATTATAATGGGTTGCACCTCAATGTAAAGAAGACAGAAATCCTCACCACTGGACAAGTAAGTAACATCATGATAAATGGAGAAAAGACTGAAGTTGTCAAAGACTTCATTTTGCTTGGCTTCACCATCAACACTCATGGAAGTAGCATTACAGAAATCAAACAACAAATTGCATTAGGCAAATCTGCTGTACAAAACCTCTTTAAAATGTTCAAGAATAAAGATGTCAGTTTGAGGACTAAGGTGCATCTGACAGAATATATGGTGCTTTCAATAGCCTCGTATGCATATGAAAGTTGAAATATGAATAAGGAAACACTTAGAAGAACTGATTCATTTGAGTTATGATGTGGGAAGAGAATATTAAAAGTACCATGGACTGCCAAAGGACCAAACAAGTCTGTGTTGATGTAAGTACAGCCAGAATGCTCCTTAGATGTCAGGATGATCAAACTTCATTTCTTATACTTCAGACATATTATCAGGAGGGACCAGTCTCTGGAGAAGGTCATCATGGCTGTTAAAGTGGAGGGTCAGTGAAAACAAGGAAGACCCCTAATGAGATGTATTGGCACATTGACATCAGCAATAGGCTCAAGCATAGCAATGATTGTGAGATTGGTGCAGGAGTGGGCAGTGTTTCTTTCTTTTGTGCATAAAGTTCCCTATAATTAAGTACCGACTTGATGGCACCTAACTACAACAACAGTGGGCAAAATATTGAATGATGCAGAAAGCATCAAAAGAAGATGGAAGGCACACAGAGTAGACAGGGATGGGCAACTTGGACATTGGCTACCCAAAATGGGGGGTGGGGGAGTGCGGGGGCTACAAAGGCAAGAAGTGACTGGCTTACAAGCTTTCAAGAGGGAACCTAGATCCAGAGGGCGTGGGGGAAGATAGACTCTCCAGTGAGTAGAATCCAATCTGTCTAGGTGGGGCTGATGAAATTAAATGCAGACAGGTCTCTTTTGATATAATAGTGAATAATTATTATCAGGACTGATTGTGAGGGTTGGAAATGTAAAGGTAGACATTTTATAACAAGGAGGGGAGTGATTAACATTTCAGTCTAGGAGTGGAGGTTCCTGGGACCATCAATGGAGAAGAGCAGAGAGCAGGACCCTACCCAAAGAAGCAGTGACACCAGAGACGGAGGCAGAGATAATGACGTGGAGAGATGGAGCAGCTGGAGACTTTAGATTCAGAGAAGGAGAGGGGCGGTGTGCTGACGACGGGGTGCAGGCTCGTAGTGTATACCCTTTGGTTGGTTGATAATGCATGGAGGGGATTGTAACCATAGCAATGAAATGATATATGCTAGAATGAATGTAAAACTAATGTTCTCCATGTAAACTATCACATAATTCACAATAAAACATTTTTAAAAAGAAAAAAAAGAAGATGGAAGGAATACACAGAATCACTATACCAAAAAGATATGATCGATGTTTAAGAGGTAGCATATATGATCAAGAACCAATAATACTGAAGGAGGAAGTCCAAGCTGAGCTGAAGACTCTAAGAATTGATGCACTACAAATTGAAATCTTTCAACAAATTGATACACCATTGGAGGCACTCATTTGTCTATATCAAGAAATATGGAATATAGCTACCTGGTCAACAGACTGGAAGAGATCTATATTTTTGTCCATTTCAAAGAAAGATGAAAAAATAGAATGCAGAAATCATAAGCAATATCATTAATATCACATGCAAGTAAAATATTACTGAAGGTAATTTAAAAATGGTTGCAACCGTACATTAACTAGGAACTGCCAGAAATTGAAGTCAGATTCAGAAGAGGATGTGGAACTCAGTATGCCATGGTTGACATCGGATAGATCTTGGCTGAAAGCAGAGGATACCAGAAAATGTTTATTTGTGCTTTATTGACTATGCAAAGACTTTTCAACTGTGTGGATTATGGAAAACTATGAATGACACTGAGAAGAATGGGTATTCAGAACAGCTAATTGTTCTCATGAAGCAACTGTATGTAAACCAAGAGGCAGTCATTCAAAGAAAACAAGGAGATGTTGAATGATTTAAAATTCACAGCAAGTGTTCACCAGGGTTTTATCCTTTCACTATACGTATTCAAACTGTATTCTTAGCAAGGAATCTAAGAAGGTGGATTATGTGAAGAAGAATGCATTATGTGACGAAGATCTAAGACCATAGCCCTGGATTTCATCTTAGCACAAAGAAAACAAAAATTCTCACAAATGGAGCAATAAATAACATCATGATAAATGGAGAAAAGACTGAATATGTCAAAAACTTCATTTTTCTTGGATCCATAATAGGCACTCATGGAAGCAGCAGTCAAGAAATTAAATGACATAATGTTGTTGTTAAGTGCTATTGAGTCAGTTCAAACTCATACCAACCCTGCTGTGGTAGCGTAGTGGTTACGAATCGGGCTGTGAACTGCAAGGTCAGCAGTTTGAAACTACCAACTGTTCCGTGGGAGAAAGATGAGGCTTTCTGCTTCTGTAAAGATTTATAGCCTCGGAAGCCCTGTACAGGGTCGCTATGAGTCGGAACTGACTCCACGGCACATAACTACAACAACAACATAGAGTTTCTGAAGAGCAGCTGGTGGGTTTGAACCACCATCCTTGTGGTTACCAATCCAATGTTTATCCCATAGCACCACACCAGGATTCCATATTACTCTGGTAGTGTAGTGGTTACGAGTCAGGCTGCTAACCTCAAGATTAGCAGTTCAAAACTACCAGTCGTTCCACGGGAAAAAAATGAGGCTTTCTGCCCCCATAAAGATTTACAGCCTCAGAAACCCTATGCAAGGTTGCTATGAGTTGGAACCAACTCCACACCATACCACCTCCACTGTGTGGTAACACTGTATAGGGTTTCCAAGGAGTGGCTGGTGAGTTTGAACCTCTGTACTTGTGGTTCAAACTGACCAGTGGTCCAGTGTATTGTCCCACTGTGTCACATTCTAGACGTGTGCAATTCAAATTAATTTAGGTTCACCTTTGTAATCCTATCTTGACTATTAATATGTATGTAACTGTTGTTGTTAAGTGTCATTGAATTGATTCTGACTCATAATATCCCTGTATAAGGTTTCCAAGGAATGGCTGGTGGGTTTGAACCACCAGCCTTGAGGTTAGCACAACACCAGGACTCCTATAAAATGCTTTAAGCCACCTTATACCCTTTGTGAATGCAAATGTATTCCAAGATATCAATTATAAATAAAATCCTCCAAAGGAATAAAATACTGCACAGCCTAGCTAGGTGACTGAATGTTTCCATGTGTTGTGTACAATGACAATTACATTGATAATAGTCTTTCTCTGAATTTATTTCCTTAGTAAATTGGGGACTAGAATGTGTTAAGCAATTGCTGAATAGTGAGTAAATCCCTTGGGGCTAGTCATTTTAATGGATCCGGTTCCCTTCTTTGGCTTTGCACTGCCTGAGCCTACTGTCTTCTCTAACTCTCCAACAGCTTCAAAAAGAGCTTGGAAAACCGTCAGTCAACACAGACAACTCCTACAATTAGACAAGCAAAGTTCTGTATTAAAGGTAGCATTATCCTTAACCTGCTCTGCTTCGTAGACATTATGAACCAGCTTGTGTCCCCAGGTCTTGTTCTAAATGTTCTAAATCCTTTGGAATATGAATAATATAAGAAATGGAACTTTTGTTATATTTGAAACTGTTACTATCATGAAAAGGCTAGCCATAGCGTTGCTGTTCTTACTGCTAATGAGTGACTGAGAAGATTGAGAAAACATACAGCAAATATTTTTAGAATCAATGAAAATGAAAGCTTTGCTACAGAAAAATAAGGTGTGGGTGGGTGGGGGGAGGTTGAATCCCAATGGAATAGGTCTATGAATTTGTGTGCCTGCATGTTCTCAGACTGTTAGCTTCAATTGCTGAATCAGCTGCCAAAATACTCTATAGGTTTAGAGTAATCATTAAATGGCAAAAAGTATTTGACAGTTCTGAAAGAAGCAGTCATTTCTGTTTGTTTTAACTTATCTTTTCTGGATGCATGTTTCAGGAGAAATTTAAAAAAAAAAGTTATACTATTATCTTCTGTATTTATTAGTGAAGTCAAAGGTACTAGTTGCAGTGTTGAAAGAACTGTAGGAAATAGAGCTTTGGATAATGCCGTCCATATAACATACAGTGTTAGATGTTTATGTTAGATGTTAAAACACAGTATCATGGAATTTTGCCTGGAACAAAAAGCCCTGGTGATGCAGTGGTTAAAGCACTCAACTACTAACCAAAACAATGTCCTTTATACTTTACCAGTCACTCCATGTGAGAAAGATGTGGGAGTCTGTCTTCATAAAGATTATAGCCTTGAAAACCCTATGGGGTAGTTCTGCTCTGCCTGCAGCGTTTCCTGGGTCAGATTGGACTTGAAGACAATGAGTTAGTTCTTGAAGGCACTTAAGAACAACAATAGACACTTTCCAAACTGTTGTTGTTGTTAATGCTGTAGAATCCATTCCAACTCATAGCAACCCTGTATAGAGTTTCCAAGGAGCAACTGGTGCATTTGAACTGCTGACCTTTTTCTTTAACAGTCTGGTGCTTATGCACAGCACCACACCAGGACTTGCTACATGCCAAAAAATTATATATTACAAATCTAAATCTAGTAATCTCTGTTGCTTAGCCATTTGAAAGCCTAGAAAAATTTCTTTAAAAGCCTATATCAGGGCAGAGGTGATGATGTGGAGAGATGGAGCAGCTGGAAACTTTAGACCCAGAGAGGGAGAGGGGCTGTGTGTTGACGACCCAGGGGCAGGCTTGTAGTGTATACCCTTTGGTTGGTTGATGATGCATAGAGGGGATTATAACCATGGCAATGAAACGATATACGATAAGATGAATGTAAAACTAATATTCTCCCATGTAAACTATCACATAATTCACACACACACACACACACACACATACACACACACACACGCAAAGCCTATATCAGGAAATAAAGTTCCATATAATTTGAATATTTAAATATTTATTAATATTGTATCAAATAATCAGAGCTGTCATTCTGATATTTCCATTGCCACTACAAAGATCTTTCAGGGCACAAAAATCCTACTATTTTTGTTTTAGGGTTATCATTAACAATTATTCATACATAAATAACATGAAAATCAGCCCTAGTAGCATAGTGGGTCATGCATTGGGCTGCTAACCACAAGGGCAGAAGTTTGAATCCATAAGCTGCTCTGCTGGATAAAGATGGGCTTTCTACTTCTATAAAGATTTACAGCCTCAGAAACCCTATACAGGGACAGGCTCGCTATGAGTCAAAAGCGACTTGACCACACACAGTGCATCAGCATGTTAATGCAGTCATTTAGATATATTATTATTGTGTTGTTGTTGTTACGTGCCGTGCCATCGAGTCGGTCCTGACCCATAGTGACCCTGTATATGGCTTCCGAGGAACAGCTGGTGGGCTTGAACCTCCAACCTAGAGGTTCAAAGCGACTTTGAAGTTCAGCGCATTAACCCACAGCGCCACACCAGGACTCCAGATTATTATGGTGGTGGTGGTAGTGTGCTGTGGAATCGGTTCCAACTCATAGCGCCCTGTATAGGGTTTCTGAGGCGGTATTTACGGAAGCAGAAAACCTCATCTTTCTCCCCAGAACAGCTGGTAGTTTCCAACAGCTGACCTTGAGGTTAGCAGCCAGATTCGTAACCACTACACTACCAGAGGTGATGAGAAAACATTTAATTCAAAGGTTAATTTACATTTTCAATTCACAA
The DNA here is from genome assembly GCF_000296735.1 of Chrysochloris asiatica. NCBI lineage: Eukaryota > Metazoa > Chordata > Mammalia > Afrosoricida > Chrysochloridae > Chrysochloris > Chrysochloris asiatica. Next base: position 2,885,319 of record NW_006408706.1, read on the forward strand.
TGTAGATATCTGCTTTATATGTGAAAAGACTAAAAAGGAAGGAAAAGCTACCTTGAATAACGTATTTGTCACTCACAAGGAAGGAAAAAAGTAGTCTCTTCAAGAGAAAATTACTCCTCTACTGAAAATGATATACTAGGTTCTTTGTAAATTAATCATTCTTGATTATTTACCTTTTAGATTTTCTCTGCAGATATTTCTCAGGGTAAATGAATAATATATTGAAGCATAATAATAATAAATTATGCTTTTCATTTTTTATCTGTGATATTCTTTATGATACACTTCAGATTTCTTAAGAAATACTTAATTTTCAACTAAAGACAGTATAAGATATTTTGGTATAGATGTTCATATTAGAATACCTTCATTTGCAAATCAGAGAAAACTCAACTCATACCTGGATAAATTTTATAAAAGGACTTTGTTGTTGTTGTTAGGTGCCATCGAGTTAGTACCAGCTCATAGCGACTCTATGCAGAACAGAATGAAACATTGCCTGGTCCTGGGCATCCCCACAACTGTTGCCACACTTGAGCCCATTGATGCTGCCACTTTGCCAAACCATCTTGCTGGGAGTCTTCCTCTTATTCTCTGTACACTTGTGACTGTCTTCTTTGGGTGAAGCAGTATGAGCCACAGTCTCATTCATAAATGTGATAGAAGTGGGAAGAAAACAAGATAGCATAGTAAACACTCAATAAAGTTTAACCTCCCTAGAAAGATTCAGAACATTATACATTTTCTATAATCTTTTTTTTTTTTTCAACTATAATCTTTTAAAGAGAACCTTCAGAGAGAAGATGGAGGTAGAATACTCATAATAAACTAGCTCTGGTAAAAAGTTGTCAGATTTGGATTATCTGAGAAAATTTGTACATCACTATAATTAATAAAATGTCTTCTAAATACCAAGCAAGTGTATAAACATTATCTTTTTTCTTTTGCCCTAAGTTCCTCCCCCAGAGTACACAAAATAGTCTTTATTTTTGTGACTACAATTAGTACTTATTGGTTTTTACATCCTTTGCAGCTGTGCACTCATGATATATTTAGAGAAATGATTTGAATCATCCTGACATTACAGCTGGGTGGTAATTTTGGGATGCTCCCTAGCCTTATCTCTCATGATGCTAATTCAAAGAAAGAAGACAATAGATAGTATCTGGGATAGTAACAAGATTAGTAATTCGCAAACATAGCTAATTGGTGTGTGATGAAGAGCCTCCTCAGATTACATGTAGAGTAAGACTACTGATATATTCTGCTCTGTGAGAAGTCTAAATCTTGGCCCTGACCTACCTACCAAAGTCAGAATGCTTTTTTCAAAGGGAAAGTCTACTTTTAATAAGTTCAAACAAAGAACTGTCTATAAACATGGCTCCAATTTTTCAACTGCTAGAGATGTTTGTATAATTCATTGACTGTGTTTTCTAGTATGTATAGACAATATTGGTATTACTCTTTAGAAAGTGGCAAGTGACCCATGGAATTGTTGCAAAGATTCAGAACTGTTCCTTTCAAATTTTCTTAAGCTAAACACTGCTCTAGCTAGGCAAAATACATTAGTTCCCTGCCTTGCCCACTCTTTATTAATTCAAAGATCTGATCTTTTTTCTATTGCAAAATTTCACAAAGACTTTGTTATGCCATAGAGCTTTCAAATTCAAGAAATAGTTCTAAAACCCACCATTCTATAAGAACAATCCCTGGTACTTCACAGCACAAAAGAGTTTAAAAACCATTCTCCCGGGAGTTTGGGAATGAAAAGGCTTTGCTGAACAGTTATAATACCCAGTTTCAAGCATTGTTGATGTTGTGGTTTCAATCCTGACTCATTTCTAGAGGTATAGAGTAGAACTGCTCCACAGAATTCAAGGCTGAGAGCTTTCTGAAACCAATCACCAGGACTGTCTTTCAAAGTACCTCTCCTTGAATTTGAACCACCAATCTGGTAGCTAAAATCGCTTAACTGTTTGTACTACCTAGGTACTCCTTCAAACAGAAAAGTAATTTTTAATCTTTTGTTTAGGGAGTTTTAGGGTTAGATAGCATTTGAAGAGTTGTTGTTGTTAAGTGCCATCGAGTCGGTTGCGACCCTGTACAGGGTTTCCGAGGGTGTAAATCTTTACGGGAGTAGAAAGCCTCATGACCTTAAGGTTCGCAGCCCGATTCGTAACCACTACACTACCAGAGCTCCTTTTATGTAACTAAAAATGTTTGAAACTAACTATCAATGTTCTTTTGACTAAAGAGAAAGGAAGCAATATAGGTTTGTTGTTGTTAAGTGCCATTGTGTCAATTCTGACTTTTAGCAACACTGTGTATTTATAGTTAAGAGTGGTAAATACTGTGGTTGGTGAGATAGGGCAGGACTGGATCTTCTAAGACCTGGTTTTAGTTAACTATCATTACGTAACAAATTGCCTCATGCTTAGTGAGGTAAACAGCAATAGAAATCTCTGAAGTTTGCAATAGGCTGTTCAAACCTACCAAGGGAAAAAAATGTGGCAGTCTGCTTCCATAAAGATTTACAGCCTTAGAAACTCTATGAGGTAGTTCTACTCTGCCTGATATGTTCACTATGAATTGGAATTAACTTGATGACAGTATGTTTAGTTTTTGGGTTAATTATATCATTGATGTAAATAAGACAAGAATTTTATAGTATTTTAAGTATTTGAGTTTTCTAAAATACATAATGTGTGACTATAATTGATACCTATTTGTTTTAATAAATCTAAGAAATATAACCAATGATTAATGATTTCTGGTATGGCCCTATAAGATAATCACTAGACTGCTAACCAAAAGGTGGATGGTTTAAAGCCACCAGCCACTCTTTGGAAACCCTGTACAGTGTGTCTCTGTAAGTCTGAATCGATTCAATGGCACTTAACAACAACAACAACAATAATGAATCATACAGACTGAAGCCACTTATAGTTTTTGAGGACATTTTTGTTGTTTTTATTAAGTGCTGTGGAGTTGGTTCCCACTCATAGAGATCCTTTATAGGCTTTCCAAGGAGCGACTGGTGAGTTTGAACTACCAACCTTATGGTTTCAATTGACCTTGAAGTCCAGAGCTGTAAGGACTACTCACCATATCAGAACTCTTGAGTGCATTATGGATTAATGCGTCAGACTACAAAGTTGTGTGAACTGCCAGGTCTGTGGTTAAAGCTCACCAGCTGCTCCTCAGAAACCCTATACAGGATCCCTATGTGTTGGAACTGACTCGACAGCACTTAACAACAACAACAACAAATACATAAATACTAAATTGTACTTTAAAATATTAAAATCACATTAGAATTTTTAATCCTCACTTAATATTTTTAATCCTTATCTGGATTACTACGAAAGTTTTCTTTCAACTCTTCCAGGCTACCATGTGATCCTTTTCCAATTCATCCTTTCCACTCCTGGCAGTAAGGAACTCTGGTAGCGTAGTGGTTACAAATCCGGCTGCTAACCACAAGGTCAGCAATTCGAAACTACCAGCTATTCCGTGGGAGAAAGATGAGGCTTTCTGCTCCTGTAAAGATTTACAGCCTCAGAAACCCTGTACAGGGTCGCTATGAGTCGGAACCGACTCCACAGCAGACAACAACAACAACAACTCCTGGCAGTGCAATCTCTATAAAATGCAAATGGGGCCCTTTGGGGCCTTCTCAGACCTTCATAATGAAGTTCAGACTCCTCCACCTGGCAGATGGAACCAATCTTTGCTTATCTCAGCCTCCTGGTGTTGAAAGTGGGGGGCACTTCTACTTACCCTTTTCTCTAGCAAGTCCCCGTGTATTTTATGTTCTCTCAGCTCACAGTGTTTCCTTGGTTTGGAATGTCCTTCCTGCTTCTGTGCCTAACTGCTGTGTTTGCATGACTCACTCAAACATCACTTCCCTCTGGTATCATTTCCTAAGTCAGCTGAGTTTTGCATTCTTCTGTGTTCTCTCCCTCTATAACATATAACTTAAAGCAGCAACAACAAAATACTGGCTGTAAATGTGTCCACTGAATTATAATTCAATGGTTCACCTACTTGTCTATCTTGACATCTGGACTGTGAGCTCTTTGTAAGCAGGTATCATTTCTTTCATCTCTGATTACTAAAGCTGGATATAGTACTTAACACTGAGAGTGACCAGATGTATTTTTGCTGAATATGTATCAATGAATGACAAATAATTTGTTATGAACAGCAGTAATGTTCAAAGTATTTAATAACCAATGGTTGAGGCATATATCCACCATCTGTCAGTTTGTAGTACTGTGATGACTTGTGTGTTTCCACGGTAATATGAGTTCTACTTATCTTTTGTTGGCCTGGTTTGGCACTGTAGGTTAATTCACTGGACTACAAAGTTGGTTTTAACCGCAATGTGGGTGGTTCAAGCTCACCAGCTACCCCTCGGAAACCCTATGCAGGGTCACTGTGGCTCAGAACTGACTCAACGGCACCTAACAACAACAACAACATCTTATCTTTTACCTGAACTCTCCCTAGCAAATAGTTCTAAGAATATGTATTAGCTGCCTATTGCTGCTGTAACAAATAATTTCACTCAATGAATGGCTTAAAAGAACACAAATGTTTTCTTTTACCTTTCTGGAGGTCTAAAGTTTAAAATTAATTTTACATTTCTAAAAGCAAGGTGTTGATTGGGTTTATTCTATTGGAAACTACTAGGGGAGAACTGTTTCCTTGCCCTTTTCAGCTCCTAAAATTGCATTCTTTACATTCCTCAGTTCATGGTCTTGTACTCCATCTTCAAAGCCAACAATGTAATATCTTCTTTTCTCTCTGAACTCCTGCATCCCTCTTAGAGGGACTTGCTACTTTCACTGTGTTTGCCTAGATCACTCAGTAAAAACTTCTCATCTTGAGATCTTTAACTACATTTCCAAATTCCCTTTAGCCATGTAACATTCATGGATTATGCATATTAACATGTGGACATGTTGTTGTTGTTAGGTGCTGTCTCGTCAGTTCTGACTCTTAGTGATCCTGTACAGGGTTTCTGAATGTAGGACCAAGAAAAGACTCCATTCTGTACATTAGCCTGAACACGTCCTCCTGTTCCAGGAACATGCTAAATCAGCTCATACTGCCTTAGAATATCCTTTCACCCCTAGCAACAGCAAGAATTAGATAAGTAATAGACAGGACAACCCAAGGCCAGATGCCAGATGTTTTCCTTATCCTAGCCTAAGAACAAAAGACCACCAGTACTGACCAATTAAACTGTAACATCTCATACTTTGCCAAATGTCAACCAATCCAAATATTGCAAAGCTGAAAAACCTAAGCTTGTTTGAAAACTTTATAAAAACTCAGCTAACAAAGAGCTCAGGGCCTTTTCCCGAGTCCACTGTGCCGGATATGGAGAAGGCCCAAGCTCGAGCTTGAATAAACAACCCTTGTGCACTTGCATCGGTGTCGGCTCCTTGGTGGTCTTTGGGAACCCTGAATTCTGGGCATAACATCTGAGGAACAGCTGGTGGGTTTGAACCTGTGACCTTGTGGTTTACAGTCCAGTGCTTATCCTACAGAGCCACATCGAGAGTCTGTGGACATATTTGGACAATATGTGGACATTGTGGACAATAACAAGTTGTTGCTATTATGAGCTATTGAGTCAGTTCTGACTCATAATGACCCTGTATAGGGTTTGGGAGAAGCAACTGATGAGTTTCAACTGTTGACCTTATATCTTAAAATGACCTTGAGGTCAATTGTTTATCTGAAGGCACATGGCACATTTGTTGTTGTGGTTAAGTGCTGTTGAGTTGGTTCTGATTCATATGACCTTGTTTAGGGTATTTGAGGTGTGGCTGGTGAGTTTGAACCTCCAACATTATGGCTCAAACTGACCTTGAGGCCAAGTGCTTATCCTAGGGCATACTGTTGTTGTTGTTGTTGTTGTTGTTAAGTGGTGTGGAGTTGATTCTAACCCATATACACTCTGTATAGGGTTTCCAAGGAGCAGCTGGTGAGCTTGAACTGCTGACTTTGTGGTTCAAACCAACCTTGCAATGCAGCGAGCGCATTAACCCACAGCACCACAACAGAGCACATTGGGGGGGACGACATCATTCAGGCTACCACAGGGTATGCATTACTGTAGATCCTAAGGAGATGAAACCAAGGTAAAAGTCTGAGCAAAGACTAGATTTGTACCTGAGGCCACTTAGGAAGGGATTTTGTATAGCTCTGGGTTTGCTGCATGGTCTGGAAGCCAGGGAGGTGTAGGATCAAAGTGAGCCCATCCACTTGGTCCTCCTCAGCAGGCTGCCCTGCTCAGCCTGTAGTTGTTCCTTTAAAGCTCAGGACAGAGGGCAATGGCTGCGCTTAGGCAGGGTCCTAGGTTACCACATTTCTTTTCCCCTTCTGATTTGGCAATCAGTTTTTCTACTGCTATATCAACAAGATTTCTTTGGAGCAAAGCATGTTAGCAAATTGTCTTAGTCTATTAAAAGTTCCTTCCATCCCTGCCTTTTACTTGTCATGAAAGAGCTCCATTCCACACCCACTCATTGTTTTTAACCATCTTGACTTTCCCTTCCTTTGACTCTCTAATTTCATCCTTCCGCCACCTCTTCAGTGTTCTTAAAATACTCAAGATGTCACCTGTTTGTTGTGTTTTTTAAAAATATGCTGTCTAGTTACTAGCAAGGCATTCCTTAATACTGCATTATCATTAATGTAGTCCTTTTCTAATATTTCTATTTCAGTTTCAATTGTTTTCATCATTTGAAGCTTTCAGATTTTATTTTAAACTCAAATTTAAAATGATGCTTTACTGGTCTGCTCACATATTCTGTCTTTGAATTTTTACTGGATCTTGGCCATTGCATACAGAAGGATTTTACTTAATAAAATACTTCAAAGAGCTATTTTTCTCCCCTTTTAAGTTTAATTATTTCAAATATACCAACTCTCATCTATGATTTTACTTATTCTCATAAAGGTATGGAAATTTTAAGGGGATCATCTACGTTTAATACTATGATCATTTTAAAAGAATCATTAGGTTTCCAAAGAACTCTAGGAATGATTTAACAAGTTTCTTATGCAGTTTTGTGCTTTTGTTTTTAAAAGAGCTATTACACAATACAAAGGATCTAATGCAAAGAAAATATTATCTACAAATCATTTTAAAGTCAAATGTTGCTATTTCAGAGACTTTTCCTATAATGACCTAATCAGGTTATGATAGTATCATAGTATATGTGTCATTGAGGACAGATGTGTCTGTCTTGCTTATCACTGTACCTTCAGCACCTACCAGTGGCTGGATTTTAGCAAATAATTGTATAAATGACTGTGAGAATTAATGAGTCATGTAATTTCAGTATGAATTTTTTTAAATAAATATAAAGATGTTCAACATAAACCAGGCATCTAAATTAGAATATTGAAATACAGGTTTTTAACTTTTCAATCAGATTTGTATTCTCTCCCAGTCTATTCTGGTATGAGTAACAATTCATACCTTTAAGGGTGCTAACTAAACTATGTATATTTAAGATATTGGTGGTCTGTTTAAATACTTTATAAATTAATACATATAGAGAATTATATATGCTGTGTAGTTATATAGATATTAAAATACTAAGCATCTTTCTTTGTAAGTCAGTGTTGTTGTTGTTGTTATGTGCCGTGGAGTTGGTTCTGACTCATAGTGACCCTGTACAGGGTTTCCGAGGCTATAAATTTTTACAGGAGTAGAAAACTTCATCTTTCTCCCACAGAACAGCTGGTAGTTTCAAACTGCTGACCTTGAGGTTAGCAGCCCAATTTGTAACCACTACACTACCAGAGCTCTTAAAGTAATGAGAATTTTGAATCTAGAACAAAGGGATACATGTCTTATCTATCCTTTTCTTCTCATTCCTTTAGGAATTTTGTATTGGAATTAGTTCACTTTGATTTTGTCTAGTATAAGAATGATAAATATAAACATAATGTCATCAATATGAAGATATGGTATATAATTTCATAATTTCAAAATGTTTACATCATAGTTTTCTCTTTTTCCCTCTCTCATATTCTTCTCTGGTATAAATTTTACAAAGGATTAAAGATGTCTTTTTCATTACAGAATGGCTTCACTCCTTTATACATGGCTGCCCAAGAGAACCACATTGATGTTGTCAAATACTTGCTGGAAAATGGAGCTAATCAGAGCACTGCTACTGAGGTAAGGCATCATCCCCAAGACTCCGGTTCTTTGAACTGTATGTCCACATTTATATATATATATAAAATACTAAGATATATATATATATATATATATTCAGGCATATAAAATATCTATTACCTTGTCTAAAATGATGCATTAACAACATTCATGCTACTATTGTACTCTGCAGCAATGGTCATAGATGAATGGCTCGGGATTGTGCACATAGAGTTTATGCCTTTATTTTTTATTCATGTGAATTTACTTTCATATGAAATCATGATTCGATTAATTTGGTAGACTTTAGCTTTGGGGATATTTAAAAAATTCATAATTAAGTAATAGTAAATTCTCCTCATCTCTTGCAATTAATATTTTATCCTTTTTGTAATCCAAAATGATCCCTTAAAGGAATGCTTTTTAATGAACAGAAATAGTTGATGATATTAGTATCATTTCATAAGGAATTGTTAATGAAAAGGCTATCCATGTCTTTTGAAGCTCACATTATAATTGATGGTTGTCTTACATGATTATGACAATAACTAAATAGAGTGTTCAAGATTAATGCAGTTTCAAAAAAATTCAGATCATCTCGAAATGAGAAAAGAGGTTGAAGTGGGCAAGAATTTCTAGAAAGAACATTGCTTTCCCTTTCGTAAGCATGCCCGCCCATCCATGAGTAGAACATGGTTTCCATTTTCCTTCACAGTTTTGCTTAGACGGATTAAGGGAATGTTTAGCTGTCTATAATAGTGATTTTTTTCTTCTTCTTTTTTTCTCTTTTGTAAATGGTGCATTCAGAACAACTAGATGCCACCCAGTTACTACTAACAACTGCTCCGAATTAGAATCACATTAGAAGGTCCTGGATAGACGGCAGAAAATGTTGAGCAAAACTCAAAATTATTAAAAAAAAAATATCAGGTTATCTGATTAGAAAGATACTGGAAGAACCTGAAACTATGGTCTTTAGCCACTCTTCAGGTCTGGAACAAAACTCATCTCTGTGATTCAATTTCCAACCAAGCTATGGCTGAAGTCTCCTAGAGGGACTGTATATAGCGGGGAAAGCAACAGTATCTGCTCACCATGGAACCGTCAACCACTCAAGGTCAAAAGGATAACATTTACCTCAGGGCAAAGTTGAGAAAAGATGGAAAGGAAGGTAGAATGGAAATAATAACCACAAGGAGGAAGTGAAATAAGTTGTTTCTTGACAATTTTTCATACATTGAGCTGAAACAAAATGTATGATTTGTTGAATATAAAACTGATGATCTTCAGTCAATTCACAATACAAATTTCAAAAAAGGAAAAAAGAATGGAGCTTCTGGAACTCATGTAGTTGGAGAAGAAGCCTCAGGGGCCACGGGAAGGTTGGGGTTGGCTGAGTGTGGTAAGGTGGATGAGGGAAGGATTCCCTTGAGATGTGTCTCTCCCCTCCCCTTGCAATTAGAACATGCAATTATTTCATATTTGTAGCTTCACTAATAAAATAGAATAACTCCTGGCCTAAGAGAAAATGAACTGGTGGACACTTGTCATCCACAAACTACACAGTTGTTTTTAATGTTCACTGTGACTTCTTTTCTGGAAAATTAAGCCTTTTGGTAAGGTAAATATCAACTCCCTCCATTTTGCTCTGCATTTGATGTGGCATAATTAAACCTACTTGGAGTCCCTCTAGGAGATAACTTTGTATGCAACAACTTCTTGACAATTTTTCTCACTTGCTGTGGGTTAATGTGAGCTAGACTGCAAATATGTTTGAACTGCAAGCTTGGCAGTTCAAGCTCTCCTAGACAGGGTCACTATGGGTCAGAACCAACTTAAACACAGCAATAACTATTCTCACTCACTTAAAAAAAACAACACTATTAATGAGATTTCATTTCACTAAAACTAGCTTTCTACCCCAACTGCCCAATATATAAAATGATTTTAAGTTTTCTTTTAAGCATACATGGAGTGCTGGTGTGGTGTTTTACGATATGCACCTGACTGTTAACTACAAGGCCATTAGTTCAAACCCACCAACCACTTCTCAGAAACCCTAAACAGGAGCACTATGATTCAAAACCAGCTTGAAAGCACTTAGCAAAAACAACAACATTAAACCCACACAGATTGTATACTTCTGACACATAAGTGCAGTGTATTTATTATTATTATTATTTGGGGCCAATGTTTTCTGAGACACTAATACTGTCAGGAAGTTCTGGTGTGATGCTGTAGGATAAGCACTGGACTGCTAACCTCAAGGTTGGCAATTCAAACCCACCACCTGTCCCTCAGAAACCCTATACAGATTAGCTGTGAGTTTGAATCTATTGGATGGCACTTAACAACAATATTGTCAGTAAGGGGCTTGTAGATATCTTCAGGCAAAGACAGGACAACAATATGAGACTGGATCTCTGCCTCAGACTCACTGAGGACATGTTCCAAAGGAAGGAAATCTATGTTTATTTTATTTCCTTAAAGGCAGAATCTTTTACCAGAAAACAAAAACAAGCAAGCAAAAAAAAAATCTCTACATGCTATGGACTTTTTCTGCTTACCAAATAGAATCAAGGTTTCTAGTGTATGGTTTAGCAAACTTCAGCTCACTGACATTCTCAGGTGGTCGCTAAATCCTGAAGCACTTGAGTCATCATCTAGAAGCAGATCACCTTAGACTGTGATTCCATAGAAATTTAAAACTCCCTCTCTAATTCATGCAGCAACTTGGCTTTAGAAAATGAATCATAGGAGGCATTGAATTATAGCTTAGCCACATATACTTATTAATTATCTCATTTTAAAGTAATCTGAATAACTAAAACTATTTTTTCCTGATTCGATATTTATAAACTTAGCTGATTAAACCAATGCTCCTAGACCCTACGATTACCAAGAAGCACACATCTTCACAAACCTTTGTGTGTCCCTTTCAGTCTGTCATTCTGTGAAAAAAGTAATCTATTCACATGACAATATGGTTGATTGCTATTTAATATTTTGTGTGATCTCTCTGAATATTGTATAGAGTTTTGTGCACAAGTTTGTAAATAAGCCCAAAGGAGGCACCTACTCTGAACCTGTTGGTAATTCTAATTGGCTATAATCAATTAGTAATCAAGATATTGTGACCACTTAAAAAAAAACCACATAATTATAAGATAATTAAATATATTTATGAAACTCATGGCTAAAATAATGTTTAAAATTTGAAATTTCATACAATTTTAGCAATTTGTTGTTGCTGTTGTTAAGTGCTGTGGAATCGGTTCTGACTCATAGCGACCCTGTACAGGGTTTCCGAGGGTGTAAATCTTTTGAGAGCAGACCTCCTCATCTTTCTCCCGTGGAACCGCTGGTAGTTTCTAACTGCTGACCTTGCGGTTCACAGCCCGATTTGTAATCACTCCGCTATATATATTTATGAAATTCATGGCTAAAATAATGTTTAAAATTTGAAATTTCACATAATTTTAGCAATTAGTATTAGTAAATACCTGATAAAAGAAATGATGCTACCAAATTTGACCA
>NW_006408706.1:2898218-2899379 GCF_000296735.1 Chrysochloris asiatica
GGATCAGAGAAAAAGAGGAAGACCCCCAATGAGATGGATTGGCCAAGTGGCAGCATAGATGGACTCAAGCGTGGCAATAGTAGTGAGGTTGGCCCAGGATCAGGCAGTGTTTTGTTTTGCTGTGCATAATGTTGCTATGGGCTGACACCGACTCGATGGCACCTAACAACAACAACAACAACACTGAATTTGACTGCTGTTTTTCACTCACCCCTACTTGCTTTCCATTCAGATAGTTGAGGTACTTGAACAAATGTTTCCAAATACTTAACCTTTCCCATAGATTACAGATTAGTATGGAATCCATCAAATGAGGGTTCAAATTTAGTGTCTCTGAAGGGAGTCCTCTATCTCTCTATTACTGTTTTTTACAATTCCTGTATCTCTTCCTTCTCTTACAGTTTTTCCAGGGCTATAATGTTTTAGTGTATTACCTTTAGTAAAACTTTACTCGCATGCGATATCAAAGATACTGTCTGATGATTTCCACATTCCGTTGGGTCACCTCTCTTTGGAATGAGCACAAATATGGATTTCTTCCAATCAGTTGGCTAGATAACTTATCTTTCAAATTTCTTGGCATAGATTAGTGGTGCTTTCAGTGCTGCCTCACTTTCTTGAAAGATTTGCATTTTTATTCCATCAATTTTTGATACCTTGTTCTTTGCTAATTCCTTCAATGCACCTTGGACTTCTTCTTTCAGTATCATTGGCTCTTGATCATACGCTACCTCTTGAAACGGTTGAACATCAACCATTTTGGTACAGTGACTCTATATTTCTTCCATCTTCTTTCGATGTTTTCTGCATATTCAATAATTTGCCCAGAGAATCCTTCAATAACAAAAGTCAAGGCTTGAATTTTTTTCAATTCCCTTAGCTTGAGAAATGCTGAGCCTGTTCTTCCCTTTTAATTTTCTGACTCCAAATCTTTGCACATTTTGTTGTAATATTTGACTTTGTCTTCGCGAGCTGACCTTTGAAATTTTCTGATCAGCTCTTGTACCTCCTCATTTCTTCCATTTGCTTTAGCATCTCAATGCTGGAGAGCAAGTTTCAGTGTCTCTTCTGACATCCATTTTCATCTTTTCCTTCTTTCCTGTCTTTTTACTGACTTTTTGTTTTCACCCTGTATGGTGTTCTTGATGTCTTCCCAAAAAT
>NW_006408706.1:2900969-2909751 GCF_000296735.1 Chrysochloris asiatica
TTCACTTTCTTTTAATATAAGATGCTCCAAGGCTCTTTGTTGTTTATAAGTTGCATCAAGTCTGTTCCAACTCATAGCAATCCTTTATAGGGTTTCCAAGGCGCAGCTGATGGGTTTGAACCACTGACATTTTCCAGTGCTTGTCCACCAGAGCCACATCAAGTTGGAAGGATAATAAAATTAAATAGCTATATGATACTGAGTCTGTGCTTTTTTCATATAGTATTTCATTTGTTTTATATAAACCTGTAAATTTAAGCAAGTGTTTTTCATTTAAAAATTTTACACACTTTATTCTTTTAGCCTGTTAAGTAATGATTTTTTAAAATTCAATTCTCATTGTGGTAGTTCATGCATGATATGATACTTAACGGAAATGATCTTTGCACAAAAATCAATATTATCTTGTTACACATTATCATTGGAAATATTGAATAGTTAGGATTGTGGTAAATGGCCATTGTGTCTGGATTATAGTCTTTATATATACCTTTCTATTGCTCTGTGTGGTACATATAAAGACTATAATCCAGACACAATGGATCATATCATATGTACCATCCTGTTGCTCTGTATATAAGGAGCTCTGGTAGTGTAGTGGTTACGACCTGGGCTGCTAACCTCAAGGTCGGCAGTTCAAGACTGCTGGCTGTTCCGTGGGAGAAAGATGAGGTTTTCTGCTCTCATAAAGATTTGCAGCCTTGGAAACTCTGTGCAGGGTCACTATGAGTTGGAACTGACTCCACGGTACTTAACAACAACAACATTGCTCTGTATGCACTCTTAGTGTGGTGCTATAGGATCAGCACTGGACTTCAAACCACAAAGCCAACAGTTCAAACCCACCATGTGCTCTTAGGAAACCTTATACAGGATTGCTATGATTTGGAACCGACTTGACAGTACTTAATGGCACTTAACAACAACATTGCTCTGTATGAATGAAAAATTCTAACTAACCCTGAGACTTGTTTTCAAACTAAGCCAAGTTCATACATCAATAGATACTAGAATATGTAATTTTCTCATTTGTTTGTCACTTTCCCAGAAAATTAGTACATGCTCCTGAAGGGAAACCTTGGCCTTCCAATTTTTCCAGCATGGTTATCCTTGTATCCCCAAAACTCCTTTAATGTAGTGTGATGTGTGCAATACAATTGCTTGTTAGCTTATCTTTCTTTTTTAAATGGAAACTGATGACCCAGCACATGTAACTTTATATTTAAATAATTGAAACAATGGAAAATTAAACTACTAAGTACAAAGGTAATGAACTAGCCTAATTTGACATAATATCGTATTATGTCCCCAAAGTTCAAAACCTGAATTGATAATAGAACTTATCATCCAGTCATTAATGTTTCCTAACCAATATAGATTTTGGTTTTAGCTATTTGCATGATTAATTTATTTCCCTGTTTGGGTTATTATAGTTTTTCTCCCTAATCAAACTTGGCACCCATTCTTTCTACCCTTCCTACTTTTTTCCCCCTTTAAATAAACGAGCATTACTTAAGGTTGATTCCACATTCCATTTTACCACTGTAAACATATTTTTTTAGCACATCCTATTATGTAGTGTGCTTTGAAATGAAGATTTTTTTCAAAACGTGTAGAAGACATTGTGAACAAAATCTTATTAAACTAGTTCATAGTATGGTGACTGACTGATTATAATCTACTTTTTGAGGTGGTTATGGGTAGGAGTGAGAAGTGAGGGTTAGGGTTGTGGCCATGGATAGTTTAGGATAGGCATAGGAATTCATATGGTTATGGTTATGGTTAAGTCTATGGTTATTGTTAAGGATAATGGTTGGGCTAGGTCTAGGAGTAAGGTTTGGTCTAGTTTTGGGGGTTACAGTTAGGCTTTTTTTTTGGTAAGTTTTTATTGTGAATTATGTGGGTTTACATGGGTGAACATCAGTTTTACATTCACCCTATTGTATTTTGTTTCATTGCAATGATTACAGTCCCCTCCATGCATCATCAAATAACCAAAGGGTACACCCCACAGCCCTGACCTCTGGCCATCAGCACACAGCCCCTCTCCCTCCCTGAGTCCATTGTTCCCAGCTGCACCATTTGTCCACGTCTTCGTCTCTGTCTCCATCTCTGGCATCACTGTTTCTCTGGGTAGGTTCCCGCACTTCGCTCTTCTCACTTGATGCAGTCCACTCCTGGACTGCAAAATCAATCACTTCCCTCCGTGATTGCATCTACCTTTGCATTTCTGACCCTCACAGTCAGTCCTGATAGCAACTATTCACTATTGTACCTCAAGAGTCTTATCTCCATCTCCTTTCATCAGCCCTATCCGAACAAATTGGAAACCATTCAGTGGAGATTCTACTTCCCCTGACCCATCTGGAACTAGGCACCCTCTTGAAAGCTTGTAAACCAGTCACTTTTTGGCTTTTTTAGCCCCCTATTTTGAGTAGCCAATGTTTAAATTGCCTGTCAACCCTGTATTCCGAGGGAGTGGGAGCTCGTCACTGTAGAAATATGTTCCCTTTTTTGAGCTAGTATATCCATAAGTATAGGTAAAGTTCATTAAATTGTAGAGTGTTACTCCTTTTTTTTTCCTCTTCTTTCTTCTTCTAGTCAAGTTCTGATCATCCAGCCATCGAAGCCAGGTCAAGTGGGTACTATCTGCAAGTGTGGGTGTTTTTGTGTATCTCCCCTCATTTAATATCAGCTGGACACTTCACTCTCCACTCTAGTCCTCTATGGTCATGTCACTGCAATTAGGCTTATTTTTATTTAAACATTTTCTTAAAATATATTTGTTTTCTTCCTCATTTGGAAGTTATGTAATTATATTAGTCCCTCTTATTAGTTGATTTGTTGTTGTTGCAACTGTATCTCTGTTTCTCTGTTTTCAGTCTTGTTGGTCAATTTTACTTTGCATACTCTATATAACTGGGTTGAACCTAGGTGATATTGTCATATAGGTTAGTCTCAGGTTGTTGTATACTGTTGTTGGTTCTCTGTCCAAAGAATTCCTTTTGTATTTTTTGTAAGCTTAATCTGGGTTTTCCAAATTCTTTTAATTTTTGTTTGTCTGAAAATGACCAGATTTTGCCATCATATTTGATGGACACTTCTTCTGGATAGATTATTGTTGGTTGGCAATTTGTTTCTTTCAGAGATTTATATATGTAATTCCATATCTTCTTGCCTATATGGTTTCTGCTAAGAAATCAGTGTTTAGTCTTATACTCTTTTTAGGTATATTTTTTGTTTTTCGTGAGCAGCTCTGAGGATTCTTTCCTTGGTTTTGGTTTTGAAAAGTTTGATTATAATATGTCTTAGTGTTTTTCTTTTGTGTCTATCCTATTTGGAGTTTGTTCAGCTTCTTGAATGGCTCTCTTGTTATCTTTCAAGATGTTTGAGTTTTCGTCTTACAACTCTTGGACAGTATTCGTTATGTTTGTTTGTTTTTGTCTCCTCCTGGAATTCCTATTACATGTAAGTTATTTGTCTTAGACTTTCTTTATGTTTTTGGTTCTTTTTTTGATGGTCCTTGTCACAGATAATTACTGAGCGATTTATCTTCAAGCTTAATATTTTGTCTTTCTAATTGTTGTTTTGTATGATCCCTTTTTTTCAATTACTTTATCAGTTTCCTGAAATTTTCCATAGTTTTGTATATCGTCTCCTTGATTTCATCTGTAGTCTTCTTGATCTTTCTCAATCTATTGACTTTGCCTTATTAGGATTCTTTTAGATTTCTTATCAGGTAATTCTGATACCATTTCTGATGTTATAGTTTCTGACTCAGTATTTTAGTGACTTGTTTGAGTTACTTTGTATTATTTTTTTTGTGTGTGTAAGCAAAAATTGTCTGTTTTCTTCAAGACATTGTGGTGTGGTATTTATAGTTATATGTTTCCATTTATATTTAGTGGATAATTGAATATTGGTGTATTCTCAGCACCTGTCTCCTGGTGGGTGTGGTAGAGACTGGAAGTGTAAACACAGTTATCTCTGTGTTCACTGTTGTGCAGCATAGTTCAGAGTGGGTTCATGCACCTCCAGAACCAGAGGTGCTCTGCCAGGTGCCAGACCCCATGCAGAGCATAGGCTGTGCAGGATGGAGTGCCGCTGGCCACTGGGTTTGCAAGGGCAGGGACTGGCCATGCCCCTGGTTACCAAAAGGCACCAAAACAAGGAAGAATTGCACCTGTTTTCCACCAGTCTCCTGCTTAATCTTGTGCCCACAGACTGCTGTAGCAACAGTTACTAGCAAAAGCTCAAGATGGCCACACCATGCCACGCCACCAATAGTCCACCCATTTTCCTTCTTTCTCACTGTTGCTGTTCAGCTTTCTCTTCCAGTCAGCACTCAGTTCACCTCTCTGTCCTATTCTCTGATGCTCAAGTTTCCAGGATCACCATCTCTGCAGTATGTGTTTGCTGCAGAGGGTCTTCGCCTCAGTGTATCTGCTTACTCTACCATTTTACCTCAGAGTCCTTATAGTCCATTTTTAAAGTTCACAGTAATATTTTCCCTCAATTTTAGTTGTTACCAGTGTTTAGTGTTGAATCCCAAGAGTCCAAATGCTTATGGAGTTTTTCCCCTCTGCTTCTTTTTTACCAGGATGGCTTTACCCCCCTAGCTGTGGCCCTCCAGCAAGGACACAACCAGGCAGTGGCCATCCTCTTGGAGAATGACACCAAGGGGAAAGTGAGGCTACCAGCTCTGCATATTGCAGCCAGGAAAGATGACACCAAATCTGCCGCACTTCTGCTTCAGAATGATCACAATGCTGACGTACAATCTAAGGTAAAAGCTGAAGGCATTTGTGGAAAGAATTCTCCGGCTGCCAGATTCCTCCAGGGGCATGATAAAGAAGTAGGCCATGATGATAATGCAAACTTACTTCTGGTCATGAAAAGAGATCAGTTCCTTTCAGAGGTATTTCAGAAAGGAGGGGGCTGTCTATTGGGTAAAATAACAACAAACAAAAAATAATAAATGCAAGACAGTTTTTCTTTTCTTAGGTTCAACATTTTTAGAAGTCTATGTTTTCTGTGTATAGTCATAATTAATAGAAACAGAATCAGAAAGATAATACTATAATGTATAGTGTTGTGGGCTGTATTTTCTCAGTAGAATGCATTTAGACATGTTGAAACAGTATAACCAATTGCAGTGAGCAACTTGATTGTTTCCTTAATTTTGCACTGTGTAATATCTTCCCTCTTTTTCCCACACAACACTGCTTCAGATGATGGTGAATAGGACAACCGAGGTACAGTATTGTGGTTATGCCAAGATATATATTATTTTTATATTTTTTTTCATTTTCTTTATCCAGTTAGAGAAAATGCTCAATAATTCATACTAATACTTGGAACTTTAATTATTTGGAAATTAATTTTAAAACTTTCTCCAGATTTAAGACAAATTAGTAATTCAAAAATATTTCAAGTAACAAATCAGAAATCTTTAATCAGTGAAACATATTTTATTAGATTAACTAGTTTACCTCAGTAGAGTATGCTATGAAATTCTTACTAATACATATTTTTATTAATATTAAGTAAGACTTCCATAGCATAATCTACTGAGATACATTAGTTAAATGAGACCTCAGAGAAGACTTACTTTTTATTTTTATTTTTTGCCAAGAAGAGATTTCTGACATTAGAGTTTGTTGTTGATAGATACCATAAAGTCGGTACCGACTCACAGCGAACTTGTGCACAGCAGAACATTAGAGTTTAGCTAAGTAAAAATGGGGAGCTTTTACATCCACTGTTTCATCCTTTTATCTAACATCAGTTGCTCTTTTTTTCCCCTTGTATGCTTTCTTCTTACCACATTTTATGTAATCAATAATGATATTGAGTATACCATAAACAAAGCATTTGCTTTTTTCCTGCTAAATCTTAAAATACTTGTCATGAAATCATCTATTTCCTTTCACCAAAATAACCCACATTCATCAGCAAAAACATTAAGTAAAGTCCTGTCATTGTGTGTGTGTGTGTGTGTGTGTTTGTCTAGCAATCTAGCATACTGGTTACGAATCAGGCTGCTAACCTCAGGGTCAGCAGTTCTAAACTACCAGTTGTTCCGTGGGAGAAAAATGAGGCTTTCTGCTCCCGTAAAGATTTACAGCCTCGGAAACCCTGTATAGGGTTGCTCTGAGTCGGAACTGACTTCACGGCACATAACAACAACAACAACAACAACAGAGAGTCAGTAACACAAGCAATGTTGAAAGTATATTATAAAGATGTTGTTGTTGTTATTAAGTGCCATCAAGTCGGTTCCAACCCATAGCAACCTTGTATGGGGTTTCCAAGGAGCAACTGGTGAGTTGAACCAGCGACCTTGTGGTTCAAACCAACTTTGCAGTCCAGTGCATTAGCCCACAGTGCCATACCTAAGCCTATATTAAAGGCAAGGGATTATGTAGCTTGACAGTGACTTTGTTGAGAGGGACTCTTTAAACTAATAGCTCATTCGGTCACTTAGTTTTGAACTTGTGGCTGTTTTTGGCATTCACACTTAGTATTTAGTGAGAGCAATATGTTTTTAAATTATTATATTATTTTAAACAAATTTTATCCATTGCAATATGAAGTTATTTGAATTGGCCTTTATCATTTCTTCTGGTGCATATCCTTGAATGGAATCTGTCTCAGAAACGTTAAAAAAAAAAACCAAAGAGTCCTACTGCTTGGTGAAATTAAACCATACAAATTGAATTCTTATAACTAAATTTATTTTTTCTGTTGCTTTTTGGTAATTGTTTAAAATAAATTCTTCTTTTTCCCCCACCTTTTTATTGTAGATTGAGGGAAGGTTTACAGAGCAGATCATCAGTTTTACTTTCAACAAATCATGTACTTTGCTTCATTACATGGTTGCAACTTCCTCCATGTACCAACAGTTAACAACATTTATCTCTATTGCATTCCTCCCTGTACCTCCGTCAACCTTCGTCTATTGCTTGCTAACCTGCCTCTTTTATATTGCCTGCCCTGTCACCTGTGTTAACATGTGTCTACCCTCTAGCCCATGAAGAATTTTCCCTTCCCTCACCATCACCATCATAGATTGTATTTAAGATAAATTCTTGGAACGTGAGATTGATTATAAGTATTGTATTAAATGCTGCACTTGCTGTTAAGTCGGCTGTGACTAATGGTGGGCCATATGTGTATGAGTAGAACTGTGCTCCATGGAGTTTTCAATGATTGAAAATCCAGAAGTAGGTTGTCTGGACTTTTTTCTTTAACCTTTTGATTCGCAACCTACCATGTTAACTCTTCGTACCACTCAATTACCCCTTTGAGCAGATTGACACTAAATTGTTTCTCAGTTTCCCACCGCCACCAAGTCGATTCTGACTCATAGCAATCCTATATAGTTTGTTGTTGTTGTTAAGTACTGTCAAGTCAGTTCTGACTCATAGTGATGTGTATGGGTTTCCAAGTAGCAGTTGGTGGATTTGAACTGTCAACCTGGCAGCACCAAACCAGAGCCATAAATCTTTATGGGAACAGAAAGCCTTCTATTTCTTCCATGGCATGGCTGGTGGGTTTGAACTAACCAACCTTGTGGTTAGCACAATGCTACCAGGACTCCTTTATTTATTTAGTAGTACTAAAATATTACTTTGAGGACAAAAGAGTAATAAAGTGAGAGAACCCTCCATCTGTAATCCTGTTAAAAGGCTAACTCTGCTTCCCACCTTCTCCTAGACCAGGATGAGTTCCCCTGAATGGGCTTAAAGCAGCCTGGTGTTGATTTAAGAATGACATTAACATGATGTTCAATGAGGCTGCGTCAGAAAATAAACTAGTTTATTTTGATGAATGAAATATATAATATTATTATATTTAAATCATTTGAAAATTGTTCACCAGCAGTTTTTCTGAAATTAAATTGGAGCTTGAGTAATAGGCATTCAGGATATGTCTGTATGGCAGGAGATAACAAGATAAAATGCAAAAATACCCA
The DNA here is from genome assembly GCF_000296735.1 of Chrysochloris asiatica. Lineage (NCBI taxonomy): Eukaryota > Metazoa > Chordata > Mammalia > Afrosoricida > Chrysochloridae > Chrysochloris > Chrysochloris asiatica. The sequence continues at coordinate 2,908,948 of NW_006408706.1, forward strand.
ATGATTTTCTAAATATAAAATTCTGACATTAAAAAAAATAATAGTCAAGTTGTAGATTGATTTCCCCTCCATTTTCAATTGATATCATGCAGACACAAAATAAAAATATCTTGACCAGAGTATATGGATTTGGTTGACAAGTTAAATTATTTTATTTTGTATCCTTTCCTCTAGACAGAATTTTTTTTTTAAAGTCAACAAGTGAGTAGAAAAATAAAGATCGGTATTTAGAAGATATTTTAAAATAAAAATTTATGTGCACAGGAGAGTGCATTAAAAAAACCAAAAAAAAAACCCCTCAAAATTGCATTATTTTATATGCAACTAACAGTCTCTTTTGTTTCCATAATTTTTATTAAGTAATGAAAACTATAGTGGGCAAGGAAAATAATCAATTGATATTCATTTTTGCACTTTAATAAAAGTTAATACACTTCTGTTGTAAAATTGGCAAAATTTGCTAACTAAATTTTCATCAGAAAAATAAATGATAAAGAATATATACTTTCTTCCATTAAAAAATTTCAGACTTGTTGTTTTAAAATAATCTGAGAGCAAACATTTCATTAATGCTTATCTAATTGAGGTAAGTTGGTTAATTCTATGACATAATATTTTAAAAATAAATTTTGGTTTAATTCCACAACATTCAAAATTAGGTCAGCTAAACTTTTCCTTATTTTGTATTGAATCCAAATACATTGCTTAATTTTAATTTTAATTTTAATTGTTTTGTTATTATAATAGCATAGTCTGACTAAGCACAGTTTATGGATGGTAGAAATATGATAATATAGATAATTT
>NW_006408706.1:2910441-2918021 GCF_000296735.1 Chrysochloris asiatica
TATATCTATACTGGTTTTGATTCTTTCTCTGAAGAAAGCATTTTAAATTCATAATTATGTTAGTGTTTTGTTGAAACCACAGGTTACTAAGCATATTCTGTTTTTCTATAATACGCTAAATCAACTCAAGAAATATAATGTGTCATAAACAGCAAATCTCTAAATAATTAAAGTAATTCAGAATAATGGTCACAGGGGATGCAGGATATTGATTTGCCTCTTTATATTATTTACCACCTTATTGCACTAAACTTTAGAGTCTTATTAAAGCAATTATCATCAAAATTGTGTTGCTCATATGTTAGTTACCACATATGTGTGTGTGTGTGTGTGTGTGTGTTTCTTTTCACTAATACAGTGACTGTAGCATATAGAGGCAAAAACACTTTGTTGACTGTCATTTTATTTTCCTTCTATAGAGTGGTTTTACCCCTTTGCATATAGCTGCACACTATGGAAATGTCAATGTGGCTACCCTTCTTCTAAACCGGGGAGCTGCTGTGGACTTCACAGCCAGGGTATGGATTAAAATTATTTCTCATTTTTAATAGCAGTAAATGTGTATATTTAAAGTGAAAATAACTACTGACTGTCTTAAAGGTTTTGTTTCTGTTTTCTTTACCTGGATCTGTGCTAGGGACATTACATTTTCTGTTTCTTCTTTTAAATCACAGAAAGCCATTATACCTTGAGCAGATGAAAAATAAGAATGATATAAATCTATATGAACACAAATAATTTGTGATTTCTAAGAAGTATATTAATTCAGACATCTGTATGAACAGCTATATCATTGTCAGGGACATAAAATTTATATAAAGACTGAAAAAAATGTACTATACTGGAATTTTTTATTTAGCTATGAATTAAGATATTCTTTCATCATAAAATAGTTATATGAATCAGATTTTTGAATGAGCAGCTTCAGGTTAATAAGTAATTAGACTATTAAAATGTTAAGTTCAAAATGTTTAAGTAGTAGTCTTATAATTATAGAGCACACAATTTGACATATGAAAAGTCTTAACCAAAATACATGAAAAGACATAACATTAAGTTGTATGCTCTATGGCGTGCTTTTATTGTAAAGAACACAGTATGCTATAAAATTAGGTATATATGATATGAAGCAGTTAATGTGGTATTTGAATATTTTAAGTATTTCAACATGAAGGAACAACCAACTACATATTCTTGTTATGATTATGATAGTCAATAAAAGAATATGAGTTGTATGTTTCAATGTTTCTTACACTGAAGCTATTTTGTTTTGTTTGTTTATGTATTTATTATTTTACTGAATTATTCTGAAGATGTTTTAAAGAATCACTTTTTTAAAAAAATAGGCATTGAAATGTATATGTATTCTACTTTTAAATATTTGTTGTTGTTGTTAAGTGCCTTCGAGTCGGTTCCGACCCATAGCGACCCTGTACAGGGTTTCCGAGGGTGTAAATCCTTACGGGAGTAGAAAGCCTCATCTTTCTCCCGCGGAGCAGCTGGTAGTTTCGAACCGCTGACCTAAAGGTTCGCAGCCCGATTCGTAACCACTACGCTACCAGAACTCCTTTTAAATATAACTCCTTTTAAATATAAGAGACATTAATATTCCTGAATGCTTAAAAGCATGAGTGTTATAGAAACAAAGACATTCTTAGGACTAGGGCTCTCCCCTAGCCAGGATCTGAATTCTTGTTTCTGTTACACAAAAGTGCTCCCTTTTTCTAGACAGTGATGTACGTATTGAATACTTTATTGTAGACGTTGATTTAATTATACAGTTTCATTTCCTTTTTCACTAACTCTAGCACTTTGTGGTTTGTTTGCTTTTTTGTTCCCTAAAATTCAAGACATTGAAACTTTAGAAACTTTGAATCAAGTTACCACATAGGTTATAACTTCCTTTGTGCACTTTAACAAAGTCATCTCCATTATGCCCTGTCATAACAAACACTCTCTTGTTTGATCTCTTCATATCTTAGAACGGAATCACTCCTCTGCATGTGGCTTCCAAAAGGGGAAACACAAACATGGTGAAACTCTTATTGGATCGTGGTGGTCAGATCGATGCCAAAACTAGGGTAAGTGTCTATTGTAATTTTCTAGTGTAGTTATTTCTTTGTCAAGTCCACAAACATAGGCAATATGTTTTCAAATAACTTGGTTTCTTGGATTTGACTTAAATTCCATACAATATTTAAGGGTTTCATATCACAAAGGGTAATTAATATTTGTTCATAATTACCCAAAGAAACAGAATGCTAGCCCCTCAATAAAATAGCTTTCCTGTTGCTGTCATTGTTAGGTCTGTCAAGTTGTTTCTTACCCATAGCGACCCTACGTGCAACAGAATGAAACACGGTGCGGTCCCGCACCCGCCTCACAATTGCTGCTAGGCTTGAGCCCATTGCTGCTGCCACTGTGCCAATCCATCTCATTGGGAGGTCTTCCTCTTTTTCGCTGACCCTTTGCTTATTGGTTTTCTGGGAATAAAATTCAGAAATCCAGGCTTAAACATCTCTGCTATGCGAAGTGTAAATATCAAGAAGCCAAACATATTTGCATGTATTAATCTGTAAATGTATGGCTTTTAAGAAAATTTTTGAATATATATTGAAATTCTTTGTGCTTCTTACTGTTCAATTCCTGATTCACTTTCTTATGTGGCTAAGCTATACTGATCTAAGCAGATCTGCTATTATACTTATGGAGAGAGAAAAAAAAAGACATACAGTTATCTGTATGTGCCTTTCTTCCATTTCCAAAGTGTTAGTAAAATATCATTTTCCTAAGTTTTTAATTCCCAATGATCAGATAATAAGATAGACAGTAAAGCAAAAGTTTTTTTAAAGCTTAGACTCTGAAGATGGACTGCCTGATTTTCAAATACTACCTCTACCACTTCCTAGCTGTATGATACTGACAACTTACTTGTTGTGAACTCTGGCTTATAATAGTACCTGTTTCATAAGGGTGTGTGAGGTTAGCTCAGTTCTTCTTATCTTTAATACAGAGTGGCAAATAATTTAGATACTCATAAATTTTGCTAATGTTATTGAAATTATATATCATTTCCCCCCACCCCCCCAATAAACACTTAACTAGTAGTTTGATATTAGTTCTCTGGAGTAGATTTTGTTAATCATCGATTTCAGCAAAACTTTAAACATTTGTAAAATGTAAAAGTTTTGAAATATGAGGTGCAAAAATTCTGTGAAAAATAAAAGATAAGATAAATCCCTTATAGTAGTTTATCTTTACTTTTGTTCTAGAAATTTCTGTTCTCATAGTCCCATTAAACAACAAAAAAATTTAAAAAAAAACAGACTTGTCATCAAGTTGATTCCAACTCATAGTGACACTGTAGGCCAGACAAGAACTGTACATAAAGTCTTCAAAGCTGTCCTTATGGAAGCAGGCTGTCCTATTTTCTCCCACAGAACAGCTGATGGGTTTGGACCACAGACCATTCAGTTAGAAATGAGCATTTAGGAACGTCTCCATTACTCCAGGAAAGAAGGAACAAGTCTGGTGGTGGTTGTATGCCATGGAGTCGGTTCAAACTCTTAGTGACCCTGTACAGGGTTTCTTAGGCTGTGAATCTTTATGGGAGCAGAAAGCTTCATCTTTCTTCCTTGATGCAGCTGATTGTTTCGAACTGCTGACCTTAAGGATCACAGCCCGATTCGTAACCACAATGCTACCAGCAATGTTGAGACTCATAAATGTTTTTGTTTAATAAACTTTATCATTTTAATATTGAAGTTGTCACAGACTTCATTTTGCTCAGATCGGCTATCAACACTCATGGAAGCAGCAGTCAAGCAATCAAATGATGTATTGCATTAGGCAAATCTGCTGCATACGATCTCTTTAAAATGTTCATGAGCAAAGATATGAGTTTGAGGACTAAAGGGTGCCTGCCCCAAGCAATGATATTTTTAAGAGCTTCATATATGTGTGAAAGTTGGACAATAATAAGAAAGACCATAGAAGAATTGATGTATTTGAGTTAATGTATTGGGGTAGAATATTAAAAGTACCATGTGTTGCCAAAAGAACAAACAAATCTGTGTTTGCTCTTTTGGAAAAGGTACAACCAGTATGCTCCTTAGAAGCCAAGATGGCCAGACTTTGTCTTTCATTGTTTACTGTTGTTAATGGCCATTGAGTCAGTTTTGACTCATAGCGATCCTGTGTAGGGTTTCTGAGGAGCTTGGCTGGTGAGTTTGTCTCTCATACTTCAGCCATATCATCAGCTGGGATCAGTTCCTGCAGAAGGACATCATGGTTGGTAAAGTGGAGGGTCAATGAAAACGAGAATGATCCCCAACAAGATGGATTTGCACAGTGGCAGCAGCAATGGACTCAAGCATAGTAACGATTATGAGACTGGCGCAGGACTGGGCAGTGTTTCCTTCTGGTGCATGCATAAGGCCGCTGTGAGTTGGTACTGACTCAATAGCACCTAATAAAAACAGTAACAATAATTTTTGAGCTTCTTATAGATTCTTAAATCCTGTACCAGTCCTAGATTATAAATTGTGATTTTTATGAACCTCAGGATATGTGCTTTTTTAGTCTTGTTACTCCAAGTCGTTTGGTCCAGTGTTGTTGTTAAGTGCCATCGAGTTGGTTCTGACCCATAGCGACCTGTATAGGGTTTCCAAGGAGCCACTGGTGAGCTTGAACTGCCAACATTCTGGTTTAAATGACTTTGCAGTCCAGCACTTTAACTCACAGCGCCACACCAGGACTCCAGTGTAGCCATGTCATATTATGAGTGAGTTAGCAGTGATTGCTTTACTTTGCCAGCCAGGATCTTTTTGCTGTGGTATTCACCTTCTTTGCCTAAAAGTTCTATATGTTCCTAACCCTTTGCTTTGTTGGCATGCAGAATTTGGAACAATTGTGAAGAATACTGCATGCTCTGCTAACTTGGACTTTATGTTAAAAAAGAAGGGTTTCTGTACTTCCTCCTTTAAGTTCATTACTAACAATATGTCCCTTTTACACTTACTCTTCCCTTTCTATTGAGACTGCCAAATAATTGTGAGTAGTAATTCAGTCTGTATGAGGAGCGAATAATCTGAGAAGCTGTTCTACGTGAAGAATTTCTAATCTGTACATTGTCCATTTATTCATTAAAACAAACATTCATGCTTTAAAAAAATATATTATTATGGCATCTGAGTTAGAGGAAGCTTTGCTGATAATTTGCAATATACAGATGGCATAACTTCCCTTGCTTAAAGTAAAGAAGACTTGAAGCACTCATTGATAAAGGTCAGAGACTACAGATTTCAGTATGAATTACAACTCAACATAAAGTAAACAAAATCCTTACAAATGAACCTATAAGCACCATTATGATAAACAAGATAGTACTGAAGTTGTCAAGTATTTCACTATACTTGGTTCTACAATTAATACCCATGAAGCAGTAGTCAAGAAATCAAACATTTGCTTTGGACAAATCTGCTGACAATGACTTCTTTAAATGGTTAACATGCAGAAATGTCATCTTGAGGACTAAAGTGTGCCTAGCGCAAGCCACAATATTTTCAATTACTTTATTTTACTTTATATGAAAGACTTTATATGAAAGACTGATGCCTTTGAATTATGGTGTTAGTGAAGAATAATGAATATACTATGGACTGTCAGGAAAATAAACAAATCTGTGTTGGAAGAATGAGTCCCTAGAAGTGAAGGTAGTGAAACTTCATCTCACCTACTTTGGATATAGTTTCAGGAAAGACAAGTTCCTGGAGAAAGACATCAATTTTAGTAAAGTAGCTGTTGTTTTAAGTGTTGTCAAATTGGTTCTAACTCATAGTGACTCTGTGTAGTATATCCAAGGAGAAGCTGATGGGTTTGAACCACTGACCTTCTGGTTAACAGTCTACAGCTTATCCTATATTGCCACACAATTAAAACTGAGGAAGACCTTCAATGAAATGGATTGACAGACACAGTGACTGCAATGATGTGCCCAAATATAGTTAAGTACAGGGTAGTGTTTCATTCTTTTGTACATCAAATCCTATGAGACTCATTGTACATCAAACAAACAAATCCATGTTGGAAGAAGCACAACCAGAATGCTCTTTAGAAACCAAGATGGCCAGACTTCGTCTCTCATACTTTGGACATATTATCAGGAGGAACCAGTCCCTGCAGAAGGATATCATGGTTGGTTAAGTGGCACATCAGCAAAGAAAAAGGAGACCCCCTGATGAGATGAATTGGCATAGTGGCAGCAACAATGGGTTCAAGTATAGCAGCAATTGTGAGCATGCTTCAATTGTGAGCACTATGAGACAGAACCATTTTGATAGCATCCAACAACAAAAACGATCAACGGAAAGGCAGAATTTTGAAAATGCAAAATGATTTTAATCTTTGTTCTGTGTATTATAGATGCATGCTTCTCTAATTAATATTTCTTGAGTTGTTGTTGTTAGGTGCTGTTGAGTTTGTTCCCACCATAACAACCCTATGTACAACATAACGAAGCACCTTCTGGTCCTGCACCATGCTCACAATTGCTGCTATACTTAAGCCCATTGTTGCTGCCACTATGCCAATTCATCTCATCAGGGGTCTCCCTTTTCTTTGCTGATGCACCACTTAGCCAACCATGATATCCTTCTCCAGGGACTGATTCCTCCTGATAATATGTCCAAAGTATGATAGATGAAGTCTGGCCATCTTGGTTTCTAAGGAGCATTTTGGTTGTGCTTCTTCCAACATGGATTTGTTTGTGCTTCTGGCAGTCCATGGTACCTTTATTATTCTTCCTCAACACCATAACTGAAATGCATCAATCCTTATTAATTTTCCAACCTTTACAAGCATATGAGGCTATTGAAAATACCATGGCTTGGGTTGGCTGCACTTTAGTCCTCAAACTGACATCTTTGGTCTTGAACACTTTAAAGAGGACTTTTGCAGCAGTTGATTTTGTTCATATATATCTATCTTCATAATTTTTTTTTGTTGTTGTTGTTCCTTAAAAGGTGCTCTAATTTGCCTGGCCCATGTACATTTGCATATATAGTCAAAACATATGACTCCAAAAAGTCAGTGCATTTTCATAAAGGAGTTGTTGTTGTTATTAAGTGCTGTCAAGTTGGTTCCTAGTCATAGTGACCATGTATAGGATTTCCAAGGAGTGGCTGGTAAACTTGAACCACTAACCATTCAGTTCAAACTGACCTTGCAGTCCAGCACATTAATCTACAGCACCACACCAGGAGTTCTAAGATATAAACAAGAAGCTTTGGTGGTACAGAGGGTTACATGTTGGGCTGCTAACCACAAGGTCAGCAGTTAAATAAAATCACCAGCAATTCCATGGGACAAAGGTGAGGCTTTCTGTTCCTATAAAGATTCAAGGCTCCAAAACCCTAGACCCCAGGATCACTATGAGTCACAACTGACTCGACAGTACTCCACCACCACCAAAACATAAATAGATTCTTATGCTGGTTCTGCCATTAACAAATCGACCTTAAGCAAATAACCAATAAAATGAAAGCTTTAGTTTCTTCATCTATGAGAACATTTGGACTATA
>NW_006408706.1:2918121-2920083 GCF_000296735.1 Chrysochloris asiatica
ATAAATAGATTTCATTTATGGATTTATGAGAAAAAAATTATACTTTCTAGTTAGTACATTGTGTTTTCATCCATTCAAACAAACATTCATTCTTTTGACAAATAATGATTGTGTTACTGTTTGGTGCATCCAAGTAGATCTCTATACTCACAGACATGAAAGTCAAACCTGATACTTGTCAGTGACATGCTGGTGAATGTTCAATAATTGACTTTCCAATAAGCAAAACAAAACAAAAACACCCTTATTTGTAGTCTTTGCCTTTGCTAATTTTCATGGTATAAATATGTTCATTAATGGCCAAATTTGTGTTGCCAATATGATTCTGTTGAATGTAAAATTTGGAAGAGATATACACAAATTGGTTCTCACTAACTTTTAAGAGGTGAATCTAGCACATCCCTGGATTAGAAACAGTACTGAATGGTGGCAAATGAGCTTTTCTCCCCAGGAGTTAAAACACTTCCTCAACTCCATGGAGTAGAATTTTAAAACACTGCTGTGCTCCTTCACTTTGACTACAGCTAAAAGAGCTATAGCCATCTCACCAAAGACAAAATTAAGTAGGAGGGAAACACTGAAATAAAAACTGAGTTCTAGAATCGAAAAGCCAGTTCTTCAATGATAATATTTGATTACTAAAGCAAAAGAGTGTCATGGTGGGTGTGGTATTTTTTTTCACCATTTTTTACTCAACTTATCTGCTGAGCAAACAATCCAAGATGCTAGACAACATGAAGAACAACATTGCAAGAGGATTGAAGGAAGGCTCATGAACAAACTACAATATGCAGATGAAACTACCTTGCTTACTGAAAGTGAAGAGGAATTGAAGCATTTACTGATGAAGATCAAAGACTTCAATATAATTTACACCTAAAATAGAGAAAACAAAAGTCCTCATAACTGGAGCAATAAATAACATCATGATAAAGTCAACTGAACCAAGAAGTAAGTCAGTTGCACAGAGAAAAGATTGAAGTTGTGAATAATTTCATTTTACTTGGATCCACAGTCAATGCCCTTTGAAGAAACAGTCAAGAAATCAAATGACATGTTGTATTGGATAAATCTGCTGCAGAAAATCACTTTAAAGTGTCAAAGAGAGAACATGTAACTTTGAGGTCTAAGGCACACCTGACCCAACACGTGATATTTTAAATCACATCATAAACTAGACAATGCATATGGAAAAATGAAGAATTTATGCATTTAAATTACGGTGTTTGGGGGCAAATATTATTGAATATACCATGTACTGCTAGAAGAATGAAAAAAATGTCTTAAAAAAGTGCTGCCAGAATGCTCCTTATAAGCAATGTGACATGACTTTGTCTCATGTACTTTGGACATATTATCAGGAGGGACCAGTACCGGAGAAAGAGATCATGCTTGGTAAAGTGGAGGGTCATCATGAAAGAGGAGGTTCCCCAGTGAAATGTACTGACACAGTGGCTGCAAAAATGGGTTCAAAGAAAACATTGTGAGAATGACACAGGCCTGGGCAGTGTTTCATTCTTTTGTACGTAGGGTCACTGTGAGTTGGAATCAACTGAACAGAACCTAATATAATGGTGGTGGTGGTGGTGGTGTGCCATTGAGTCAATTCTGACTCATAGCAACCCTGTATAGGGTTTTCAAGGCTGCACATCTTTGTAGAAGCAGAAAGCCTTATCTTTCTCCTGCAGAACCTCTGGTGGATTCGAACTTCTGACCTTGTGGTTAACAGCCCAACAAGTAACCCTTTATGACACCAGGCATCCTAATTATAATATGATATGATATGATATGATATGATACGATACGATATGATACAATACAATATAATATAATATTCATCGACATACTTTAAACTTTCTGCTCCCATAAACCTTTACTGTGTCAAAAACTCTGTACAAGGAGTTGCTATGAATCAGAATCGACTTGATGACTGTAAGCTTGGTTTGACTTTTTTTTTTTTTT
>NW_006408706.1:2920323-2933692 GCF_000296735.1 Chrysochloris asiatica
TTACAATCTTTATAGATAATCTAATAAAACTTCTATATATGGAATTTTTTTAAAAAGTAAAGGTATTATTCTTTTTCCCTCATAGATCTCAATTTTACCTAGCAATCAAATTAGCAACAAAAATTCTAAATTTAGTACGTTATGTCTAGAACTTGCCTCAATCTTCTCATATTTTCTGATTTATAAGGTTTTTATAATATGAGTTCCACCTCATTATATGGAGAAGAACAAGCTATATAAAGACTGTGGGATAATTAGGAGAAATTATAACCACACTTTCCCTCCCACTTTCTCTACCTTTTTCACAACCATTGGGGCATTTTTCATCTCCTTGGCATTCTCATCATTGACTAGAATCTGAGACATTTTCATCAGAGCCCTGGTTTGTTGGTATCTGAAAAACAAGCATTTTAATATTAAGACATAAATATGATAGCTAGTAAAAACTGATGTTTTTTACTCACGCTTTATTAAGGTCATTGTTCTTTCTTATTTTTGAACTTATTTACTGTTTAAAGATGGAGATGCCTCATATAAAGATTATGATTAAAATATTGAAATTCATATTTCAATGCAAATAATAAAAGGATACAAAACGTTAAAGGATGATGAATGAAAAACATCCCATCAGAAAAAAATCATCAACTTTTGTTACTTGTTATTAGATGTACTGAACAATAATGATGGCCAATTGTCATATGCATATTTCTAGGCACCCTGTTAAGTGCCCTACAAATACTTTATTTCATCTTCCCAACAAATGCTCAAGGAAAAAGTAGTCAAGAAATCAAACAACATATTGCATTTGGCATATCTGCTCTACAAAAGACCTCTTACAAGCAAGACCTGTTAAAGAGCAATGATGTCACTTTGAGGACTAAGGTGCACCTGACCCAAGCCATGGTGTTTTTCAGTCATCTCATATGCATGTGAAATATAGACAGTGAATAAGGAAGACCAGAGTAGAACTGATGCATTTGAATTGTGGTATTGGAGAAGAATATTAAAAGTACCATGGACTGTCAGAAGAACAAACAAATCTGTCTTGGAATAAGTGTACCTGGAATTCACCTTATACGCGAGGATGGCGAGACTTCATCCACATACTTTAAACATGTTATCAGGAGGGACCAGTCCTGATAGGAGAACATCATACCTGGTAAAGTGGAGGGTCAGCCAAAAAGAGGAAGACCCTCAACAAGATAGAATAATACAGTTGCTGCAATAATGGGCTCAAACATGACAATTGTGGTGATGGCATAGGACCAGACAGTATTTTGTTCTGTTGTACACAAGGGTCAGGGTGAATCTATTCTGACTCAATGGAATCTAATGGCAAAAAAACAAACAAACAAACTATGAAACATGCATATATTTTCTTTATAAAAAATATAAAGATATAAATCCATTTGAGATATGAAATTATCAAAGGGAAAATTAAACTTCAGAAGAATTATGTAACTTGACCTAAGATATACAAGTGAGTACTAAGCACATCTTACATTCAACACTGACGTCAGAATATGTTGTTGAATGAATTAAATAAGTGGCAAGGATGGAATAGAAAAGACAAGGAAACAAATGGTTACAAGAAGCTAATGCTGTGGGCTACCAGACAGATGGTGTTTCTTTAAAGCTGACTGATCGTCCCCTTTAAGAATTAGCCACATCTTAGTGTGATTTGAAGTTATTCCAGTAGAGAAAAAAATAACACTTGAAAGAACACTCTGAAGGGATATAAAATATAGCCTCCTAGCACAGTCTTAATTTAAGTAAGAAGCTCCTCAGATATAAAAATTGTGTTTTTTCTAACAGTAATATATTAATTTGATACAATAATTTGATTTCTACTTTGTACATTAAGTTATATTAAACTTTTGGGCAGCATTGGCTTGATGTCATAATTCACATGTCTTTTATAAAGTTGTGGGAGAAAGATGAAACTTTCTGCTCCCATAAACCTTTACAGTGTCAAAACCTCTGTACAAGGAGTTTCTATGAATCAGAATCAATTTTAAATACATATATAAAGTCAGAAAATTGCATCATTGAATGTACGATTTATAATCAGTTTAAACCTCATTGTTGCTTGAAATTTGTATGGGTTGATTAAATGTTCTCTATAATATTCCTATTCTTTGGAAGGTTTCAACAGATTATACAGTGAATATTTCATGTAAAAATAATTTTAAAAGGATGTTCCACATTTTTAAAAAAAGGACTAAAGGGATAGTATTCCTTAATCTTTTAAACAAATCTGTGAATTAAGTTGTTGTTGTTGTTGTTGTTGTGCCGTCGTAGAGTAAGAGAAATCATCTCCACTTTTTATACTCACTCCTGGAGGCTAATCTGAGATTCACATCCAGGAGTCCAACACTTACTCATTGCACATGAAGCCTTCATTCACTGTGTCAGATTTCTCGAACTCTCGGCACCAAGGATGTGCTTGAGAAACCAAGTTCTATCTAGATGTTTTGTAACTAATGGGAGAAAGATGAGGTGTTCAGTTCCTGTAAAGATTTACAGCCTCAGAAACCCTGTGCAGGGTCACTATAAGTCTGAACTGACTCCACGGCACTTAACAACAACAACAACATGTAACTAAAGTTGTAAGTGCATACTCTTTAATGACATCACGGGTAAATGTTATCAAGATATGAAAAGATAATCAGTTAAAACACTTTTCCCCATTTTTCTTTTAACCCTGTCTCAGACAAATTTCAAAATAGCTTTATTGTCTCAGCTACAGTACCTACGTGATTTTATCTGGAAACATAGCCTCTTCATGCTAATCTGCAGACACTTAAAATAGCCAGTTCTGTTTGGGTTATTCAGTATCTTACTACTAGTTACAGCAAGAAATTGTTACCAGAAAGGGTTTTAACAGAAAAAAATTTGAAATTTCAATTGCTGTTGCAGGTGTCATCAAATTGGTTATGCTTCATTACTATCCTGTAGAGGGTTTCTGAGGAGCAGCTGGTGGGTTTGAACCACTTATCTTGTGGGTAGCAGTCCAGTGTCTATCGTACAAAGTTACACAGGATCAGGGTAGTGCTGTACCCCAGAAGATTGTAGCATCAGTACTCATTACCAGCCTTAGATCTGAACGGTGGAGAGTGGAAGGTACCAAGACCTCAGAGGAGAGAATTCTGTGGAGAAAGGTTGCTTTGCAAGAGCTGTAACTTTTGATAGAGAAATACAGCTAAATTTAGGAAACCTTTCAAGAAGTCTTTTCCATCGCTTTCTGGGTTTCCCTTGACCAAACCCAGAAAGCAGAGGGCAAGAGAACTCACTGACACAATCTAGAGAGTTAGTCTGTCAGGACTCAGCAGAGTGGAGAAAGGTGAGAGTGTGGACCTACAGGGTCAAATGGAAGATATTCAGCGTAAAAGTGTCAGAATGTTGGATCAAAGAAAGATTGGTGTAATCTAGATGAATTATTTTTATTAAGAGGAAAGCATAACCCAGCAAGATGGTCATGGAAACAGAGACAAAAGCCATTATACCCTTATCTTTCCATTTGTCATTGAATAGATTCCAACTGATGGTGACGTCATGTGTCAAAGTAGAAGTATGTTCCATGATGCAGTTCTCAATAAATTGTGGTGGCGGTGGTGGTGTGCCACCGAGTCGATTCTGACTCAGCCACCCTGAATAGGGTTTCTGAGGCTGTAAATCTTTATGGAAGCAGAAAACCTCATCTTTCTCCTGCAGAACGACTGGTAGTTTTGAACTGCTGACCTTAAGATTAGCAGCCTGACTCATAACTACTACACTACAAGAGATAAACCATAAGATTCTTAAATCCTCTTAATTGCTCACCATCCCATATTTCCTCTGATTACAACCTGTCCCTTCCCTCCCCCACCCCCCACCCACTACACTTTTCTTGTGGTAAACTTTTTTTTTTTCCTTGAGCCTCAATTCACAATTAATTTATGTACTCAGGGATTTCATTTCCTCTCTCACATTTTGCCCTTTTTTCCTTGCATTTTGCCTCATGTTTCCCATGGATTCCACTTTTGCATGTGTGTGGCCATGCCAGTCAACAGAAAAATCAAATAAAAGGCAAAGGGTATTTGGGGGTTGCTCTGGAGTAAGAAGCTACCCAGGAGGTATCAAGGGCAGAAGGTTTTCTAAATAACACAGTCCTGGTGTGGTGGTGTAGGATCGGCATTGGACTGCTAACCACAAAGTTGATGGTTCAAACTCTCCAATTTAGAAACCCTATACAGTGCCACCCTGAGTCAGAACTGACTCAATTGCAATAACGTAGTTGTGCCAAAGAGATAGCCCCCTACCAAGATGATTGATACAGTGGCAGCAAAAGGGACTCAATCAACAATAATTAAATAACAACAGTTGTGAGGCTGCCATAGTTAAAAAGACCATACAGTGTTTCATTCTGTTGTGCATAGGGTCACTATGAATCAGAACTTAATGTGCAGCACCTAGTGACAACAAAACATAATTATGTCATAATTTATTTTGGCTTAAGTTTAATATTATTTGCTAAATTTTTTTTTATTGATATCTGCAGAAATCTTTAAAAGAAACTAGGACAAGCAAAGTGAAAACAGTATAATTTAACGTAATCTCTGAATGTGGTTCCAATTGAGTAGAGCTTTAAAAGTCAACAAATACACATTACTCTGCTTTTCCATCTTCCTGAATATGCAAACATGTGACCAGTAGCCATATCCAACCCATTGATCTTCCTTCCTTGGAAACTATGTTGTTTGCCTATGTTTTCATTTCACTCTTTCTTGGTCTCTATGTCTCTGTCTCTCTTATTTTCTCTCATTCCTTTTCTCTAGCTTTGAATTAATTGCAATTCTATTACTTATCTACTAAGTCATTAGGATTGAGTTCAGGAAACTTTCTCTGAGGTTCGGTATGATCTTGGGGAAAAAATTCAACTCAGACCTTCTTCTCTCATTTTTTTTTTGGCAGGATGGGTTGACCCCACTTCACTGTGCTGCACGCAGTGGTCATGACCAAGTGGTGGAACTTCTCCTGGAACGAGGTGCTCCTTTGTTGGCAAGGACTAAGGTCAGTCATTATTAGCAATAGAGGACTTAAAAGACTTTAAGCTTTTTTTTTTTTTAAACTTTGATCTTCAAAAATCAAAACATTAGACAAGTGTCTTCAGTTACTCAATATAAGGTAGAAATATATATTGAATATGATCCCCCCCAAAAAAGAATCAGGTTATTTAAAATTGTTTAAGATGAATAAATATATACTTTAAGAAATATTGAATGCACTCATTAAAAAATCTTTCTGCATTTTTGTTACTTGCTCTCTTACTACACATATTATTGTTGTTAAGTGCTGTCGAGTTTGTTCTGACTCGTGGTGACCCTATGTACAACAGAATAAAACACTGCCTGGTCCTGTGCCATTCTCACAATTGTTGCTATGTTTGAGACATGGAAATTGGAATAAATCTATATTACACGCAAATGAGAATATTAAGTCTAAGGATTCCCTTGTCTCTTACTTTCTGTGAGTCTAGATTTTTATGATTCTCTGAGATGACTATAAAACATATGCAAATAAAATGCATTTTTCTAAAGCAGTACAATTAACACACAAGATGAACGTTTTAGCTCATCCAATCTTTATCTCTTAGGTAATACTAGTAATAAGAATTGCTCACCAGTGCTGTTGATTGATTATACTTGAGATTAGTAAAAGGGATGTGGCAGGCAGGAGTTGGGATAGACCACCTGTGAAGATCCAATAAACAAATACATTGCTTGCCATGGCCCAATAGAACCACCATGACTTTTCGTTGTTATCTCATTTCAACAATATGCTTAACTACAGACAAAATGTTTTTCTATATAAGTAAAAATCATGTAATGAGTTGATTTGTTGGTGATTTGTCATCATGAAATTTATTTTATAATCTTCATTAGTCTAGCCTTCTCCATTATCTAACCTTACACTGAACTGGTAATATGAATGCCTTTTTTCAGAATTTCAAATAAGTTCTTCTTTTTGATACTTTGGGGATTACCAGAAAATATGGGGCACAAATTGAAGATAATCACATAGAACTCTTTAATGTTATATTCAATAATCCTTGGTTCCTTTAATACAATAATAGAAATTTAAATAGAAGACACATCTAACATTTTCTCTATATCCTCCAGAACAGTATTGGTATTGATTGATATTACTACAAAGACAATATAAGGAAATAAGGAAGCAAACACAAGTAAATATTTTTCAATTTATGTTATAATTTAATTAAATATTTAGTTGCAATAACTTGAAACAAAAATCAACTCATATATTTAAAATATGAAAAGCATGAACTCAGTCTTAAAAGACCAGTGTTATGACAGAGTACATAAAGGTAATCAAAGAGTTGTTGTTGTTAAGTGTCATTGAACTGGTTCTAACTCATAGGGTTTCGTAAGAGCAAATGGTGGGTTTGAACCATCTACCTTGTGGTTAGCAGTCCAGTGCTTATTCTACAGAACCACACCAAGACTCCTGTGAAAGAGTAGCTACAAATTAAAAACATGTAAAGGTAAGAGTTAAATCATCGGTATTATTTCCATTCCCATAGCTATATTGTGACTATTATATATATTTATCTTTTAAAATGCAACATAATGGGCAGGGTAATATAGAGCTAATTATGAGAAGTTTTGTTGAGAAATCAATAAAAATTTAATGGAAATAACATTTTAGAGTAATCATGATATAGCCATCCAAAAACCTGTATCAAAAGATACACTCTTTTACAATCCATAAAATAACATTGACCACAGATTTTGTCTGCAATTGTCACTAATGAAGACCATGAGTGTATCTAGATGGGATTTAAAAAATAAAAATAGCCTCCCTGACAGATGGGCAAACTAGGTTTGTCTTGAACTTTTGCCAGTAGCATAGGACCCAGCAGGTAACCTGATAGTGCAGATACACACTGTGGCTAGCAACAAGAAAGCAACAGTGCCCATTCCATTCAGCACAGTCACACCATACCACCTGAAGTCTCACCCACTGGATAAGAAACACTACTAGCTCCTGTACCCCTGATCGATGATAGACGACAGCCCAAACTAGTTAAACTCACCTTGAACTATGTGGCGCTAACAATGAAGATAGAACTGTGCACATACTTCCATTCTCTAATCACACTCACCAGGAGGCAGGTAGCGAGTGCCTAGAAACATTCTAACATACAGTCAACAATTAAATACAAATACAGTGATATCAAAATGTTTCAAGGACAATAGACAACTTCCACTCACACAAAGAAACAAGACAGAATGACTCAAATAAGTGACCAAATGAAGAACCAAAACAATTTTATCAAGAAGAAAAGGTTTTGGAATGACCTGGTGAATAATTCAAAAGTATGATATTTAGATACCTACAAGAGATTGACAAAAAGATCAAGAAAGTTGCAGATGAAAGCAAGGAGAACACAGAAAATAAACTTTAGAAGATCCAGAAAACCACTACAAGAAAAAATATATACAAAATAAATGAAAAATTAGAAAGAATACAACTGCAACTGGAAATACAGAAGATTAACAAAAATATTTCAGAAATAGATAATGCATTGAAAGGGCAAAGAGATTGATTTGAATCAATGGAAGGCTGAATTAGTGAGCGTGAAGACAGATTGCTCCATACTATTTCTGTTAGAAGTACAATCAGAAAAGAGAAGTTAAAAAAAAAAAAAAAAAAAATCCAAAGAAAGCCTATGATTTATGTGGGACACAATCAAGAAGAATAACTTACATGTGATCAGAATTCCAGAACAGGAAAAAAAAAAACAAACATAGAAAATTGTCAAGAGTTGTTAGAAGAAAAATTTACTAACATCATGAAAGAGGAGAAGATAAGAATTCAAGAATATGAACGAACCCCAAAGAGTACAGATTACCCCCCCCCAAAAAAAAAAAAAAATCACCAAGACATATTATAATCAGATGTTACAAAACCAAAGACAAAGAAAGAAACCTGAGAGCAGCTCAGGAAAACCAAAAGTTACCCATAAAAGAGAAACAGTAAGATTGAGCATGATTTCTCAACAGAAACCATGAAGGAAAGAAAGGAATGGGATGGTATATATGAAACTGTAAAAGAAAAAAATTGCCAACCAAGATTCATATACCCAGCAAAATTGTTCTTCAAATATGATAGCAAATTAGGACTTTTCCAATAAATAGAAATTAAAAGAATTTTTAATAACTACATCAATTTTTGTAGTGGTTATGAATTGGGCTGCTAATCTCACAGTCAGCAGTTCAAAACTACCAGCTGTTCCACGGGAGAAAGATGAGGCTTTCTGCTCCCATAAAGATTTACAGTCTCGGAAACCCTATGCAGGGTTGCTATGAGTCAGAACCAACTCCATGGCACATAACAACATCAACTTTACAAAACATACTAAAGGGTGTTCTTTGGATAGAGAACCGACAACATCAGACAACAATGTGAGATTACCGTACATGACAGCACCACCTAGAAATCAATCCATATATTGAAGTATCAATAGTAAAACAAATCTTGTTGTTGTTGCTGTTAGGTGCCATTGAGGTAGCGCTAATCCAAAGCAACCCTATGCATAGTAGAATGAAACATCACTTGGTCCTGGGCCAGCCTCACAACTGCTACCATGCTTGAATCCATTCAATCCATCTCATTGGAGATTTACCATATTTTTGCTGTCCCTCCACTTTACCAAGCTTGATGTCTTTCTCCACGGACTGGTCCCTCCTGATAATATGTTCAAATTATGAGAGACAAAGTCAGGTCATCTTGCCTTCTAAGCAGCATTCTGGTTGTACTTCTTTCAACACATATTTGTTTTTTCTTCTGTCAGTCCATGGTTGCTTTAACATTCTTCTCCAATGCTATACATCAAACACATTAAGTAAGTTTTTCTACAGTCTTTCTTAACTATTGTCCAACTTTCACATGCATATGAGGCTATTGAAAATGCCATGGCTTGGATCAGACACACTTTTTTCCCTCAAACTGACATCTTCGCTCTTCGATTCTTTAAAAATGTCTTGTGCAGCAGATTTGCTTAATGCAATTTGTCCTTTGACTTCTTGACTGCTGATTCCATGAGTGTTGGTAAATTCAAGAAAAATTAAATCTTAGGCAACGTCAATATTTTCTCCATTTATTGTGATGTTAGTTATTGCTCTAGTGGTGAGGATTTTTGTTTTCTTTACATTGAGCTGCAACCCATACTGAAGGCTGTGGTCTTTGGTCTTCATCAATAAGTATTTTAAGTCCACTTCACATTAAGTAAGCAAGATTATATCATCTGTAGATTGTAGGTTGTTAATGAGTCTTCTTCCAATACTGATGTCATGCTCTTCTTCATATCATCAGGTTACGAGGTTATTTGTTGAGTATATAGATTGAATAAGTACGGTAAAAGAATGCAACCCTGGCTCACACCTTTCCTAATTTTAAACCATTCGGTGTTCCCTTGTTCTGTTCAAACAACTGCCTCTTGGTCCATGTACAGATTCCTCATGAGCACAAGTAAGTGTTTCAGAGTGCTCATTCTCTACAATGTTGTCCATAGCTTGTCATGATCCACACAATCGAAAGCCATTGTGTAGTCAATAAAGCACATGTAAATATCTTTCTGGTATTCTCTGCTTTTAGCCAGTATCCATCTGACATCAGCAATGACATCCCTATTCCACATCCTCATCTGAATCCAGCTTGAACCTCTGGCTGTTTCCTGCCAATGTACTGTTACAGTCATCTTATAACTATCTTTAGCAAAACTTTACTTGCATGAGATATTAATGATACTGTTTGGTGGTTTCTGTATTCTATTTGTTCACCTCACTTTGGAATGGACATAAAAATGGATTTCTTCCAATCAGTTGGACAGGTAGCTGTCTTCCAAATTTCTTGGCATAGATGGATGAGTTCCTCCAATGTTACATCAGTTTGGTAAATGCTTTCAATTTGTGTTACTTCAATTCCCGAAGACTTGTCTTTTGTCAGTGCTTTTAGTACACATTAGACTTCTTCCTTAAGTATCATTGGCTCTTATTCATATGCCACCTCTTGAAATGGTTGAACATTGAGCATTTATTTTTGGTACAGTAACTCTGTGTATTCCTTCCATCTTCTTTTGGTGCATTCTACATCTTTCAATATTTTTCCCAAGTCGAGGCTTTGAATTTAGTACACCACTTTAGATGAAGGACAGCTGAAGAACAGATTTGATACATTGGACACTAATGACTGAAAACAATAAGAGCTGTGGGATGACAACAGGATCATCCTAAAGAAAGAAAATAAAAGGTTTTTAAGAAGACAAGGAAGAAAGACAAAAATGGATATCAGAAAAAACCCTGAAACTTGCTCTCCAGCATAGAGATGCTAAAGCAAATGGAAGGAATGCAGAGGTTAAAGAGCTGTACAGAACATTTCAAAAATCAGCTCAAGAAGGCAAAAACATTCTCCTCCAAGACTAAGACGCAATGGGAAAACACATTCTGATTGGCAACCACACACATCACCCATAAAGAGAAGTGACCGAAGAACATCAAGAAGCAGCGAGCTAAGCCCTGCATCATTCAGCAGACTATGGTGAGCCCAGGTAGAGACCTGGTCAGCCAGCAGTGGGGCAACACCTGGGGACTCATGAGCTCAGAGTCAGTGACACATCCACAGAGGACTAGAGAGGAGACCAAAGTGACCAAATGTATAAGAAGAGGGCGGACAGATGCAGGAACATCCACACCTGCAGATGATACCCACTTGCCATGGCTCCAATGATGGGAAGAATAAAGCTCAACCCGAAGAAGAAAGAAGAGGGGGAAAAAAAAAAAAAGTGTCATCTGATACACTCTGATAAACTGGACATCCATCTATAAATGCAGTAGCTCAAAAGAGGAAACAAATCCCTGCTCCAAGAATTACTTCCACCCTCTCCACACAAAGAGTAGATAGGGATGGACAACTTGAACATTAACTAACCAAAAATGGGAGAAGGAATACAAAGGTAAGAAGTAACTGGCTTACAAGCTTTCAAGAGGGAACCTAGATCCCCAGGGCAGAGAGGATGATGGAGTCTCCAGTGAGTAGTGTCCGACCTGTTTGGGAAGGGCAGATGAAAAGAAATGCGGATGGGTCCCTTGGGATGCAAGGGTGAATGATTGTCACCAGGACTGATTGTAAGGACTGGTAATGTAAAGGTAGACATTTTATAGCAAGGAGGGGAGTGATTAACCTTTCAGTCTAGGATCGCAGGGCCCTGGGACCATCAATGGAGAAGAGTGGAGAGTGGGACCCCACCCAGAGGAGCAGTGAGGACAGAGACTGAGACAGAGAGGATAACTTGAAGAGATGGAGTGGCTGGGGACTAGGGATTCAGAGAGGGAGAGGGGCTGTGTACTGAAGACCGTGAGGGGAGGGTGGGTGGGATTGTAGGGTATACCCTTTGTTTGGGTGATGATGCATGGACAGGATGGTAACTATGGCAATGAGACAATGTATGATGGAATGGATGTAAAACTAATGTTCCTCCATGTAGACTATCACACAATACACAATAAAACATTAAAAAAAAAAAAGACAAAAACAAACCTACAAGAGTGAAAATAGGGAACAATAGGTATCAGTTTACAATGAAGATAATTACAAATGAAAAAGAAAGAATAGTGTAGTTAAAGGATTTGCAAATGACTTGGACTCAAGTAGATCCTAAAAAAAAAAAAAAGGACTGTTTGAAACTGGGGAAGAAATTAATAAATTATAGGATAACCTCAAAAAAATTAATAAACCTTTTCAGCCAAAATTATAAAAAGAATGCCATAAAGATTTAATAAGCATTAAAACAACACCAATGAGGAAATTTAAAAAAAAAAAAAAAAACCCACAACAAAGCGAATTTAGCACAGAAACTTATATAAAACAAAGAAACCAGCAACACCACAAAAAATACACATACAGTAAAATGCCAGCAATAAATTAATACCTATCTAAAATTGCACTGAATGTAAATGGTATAAATGTGTGTCAAGAGAAAAATAGTTGCAGAAAGGGTAAGCAAACAAAATCCTTCAATATACTGTCTACAAAAGAAACAACGACAAAAATAGACTAAAAATTCAAGAATTGAAAATAAATCAAGCTAATGAGCAGGAGTGGCAATATTAATTGCTAGTAAAGATTCAATTTAACAAGAGAATATAACCAAAATGAGTATCTATGTTCCCAAGTAAAATGTCTCAAAATTAAACGCTAAGAAAAATGAAGAAACAGACAATTCTACAACACCAGCCACACCTCAGAAACACTGTGCAAGGTCACTATGAGTCGGAACAGACTCAATGGCACTGAACAACTGCAGCAATTACAGTAGAAGATTTTAGTACACCACTTTTGACAAAGGACAGAACTAGAAAGACACTCAACAAAGACACAAAAGAACAAAATAAAATAAAATAACTTGTCCTCATAGACTTATACATAGCACTCCACCCAGCAACAGCACAATACATGTTCTTTTCCATTGCATATGGAACATTCTGTATAATAGACCATATGTTAGTCCACAAAGCAAACCTCAATAAATTTTAAAGTATCACACACTACAAAGCATCTTCTCAGGTCATAGCACTATATTTTAGAAACCAACAGTTGGAAGATCAAAGGGTTAAAACAAAACAAAACAAGCAAATAGTGTAACCAGAATAACACCCTGTTTAAAAACTACTGAATAAAAATAGAAATTAAAAATGAAATTAAAAATTCCCTGAATCATATGAGAACAAAAACACAACATATCAAAACCTTTGGGACACAGCAAAACCAGTACTCAGAGTGCAATTTGTAGTTATAAACACACACATCCTATAAGAGGAAAGAATAAAAATCAACACAGCAACCCAACATTTCTGACAATTAGAAAAAGAGCCACAAAGTAAGCCTATAGACACCAGAAGAAAAGAAATAATCAAGATAAGAGCAGAAATAAATGAAACAGAAAAACAGTTGAAAGAATCAATAAGACAAGAAGTTGGTTCTTTCAAAGGATTAATAAAATCAACAACCACTGGAAAATCTAACAAGGAAAAATATGAGAAGATGCAAATCCCATGAATAAGAAATGAAATGGGTGATATCAACAGAACCAGCATGATTAACAAGGATAGTAACACGTATACTGTGAAGTATACTCCAACATATTTGAAAATCTAGAAGTAATGGACACATTTCTAGAAACATACTACATATCTAAACTATCACAGATGGAGGTAGAAAATCTGGTAGCATAGCAGATTACAAATTGAGCAATTCGAATCTACCTCCTACTCCTTGGGAGAAAGATGAGGCTTTCTGCTCCTGTAAA
>NW_006408706.1:2934542-2936184 GCF_000296735.1 Chrysochloris asiatica
AATGTTGTTTATTGGTCCAGTGGTGAGGATTTGTATTTTCTTTACATTGAGATGCAATCCATACCGGTCAACTCTACTTTGAGGAGGCAGGTCTTCCCCAGTCACATTTTGAGTGCCTTCCAACCTGAGAGGCTCATTTTCCGGCACTTACCTGACAGTGTTCCTCTGCTATTCATAATGTTTACAGTGACTAAAGATTTGGAAGTAGTTCGTCACTCCTTCTTTCTAGACTGTCTTTTTCTGGAAGCTCATCTGAAACCTGCCCACCATGGGTGAGCCTGATGGTATTTAAAATACTGGTGGCATAGCCTCCAGAATCAGAGAAACTCACAAGTCACCACAGTATGACAAACTGACAGAAGAGTGGTGGAGGAACAATATTAGGGCCCTGTTATATGGCATAAGGAATCCTGCTGTGGCATGTGGGCTAATGTGCTAGACTGTAAAGTCGGTTTGAACTGCAAGTTTGGTGATTCAAGCTCACCAGCCGCTCCTTGAAAACCCTGTACAGGGCTGCTGTGAGTCAGAACTGACTCGACAGCACTTAACAACAACAACATATGGCATAAATGTACTATCAAACATAACTAAAAACATAGAAACAGCAACAACAACAAAAAAACTTTTCCAAAATATCCAAAAGAGAACTTTACAGATTGAGTGAACATTTTTGGCAATGGCATAGCAAACAAAAAATTAATGCCTAATAGAAAACTTCAACATCTCAGTAAGGAAAAGATAAATAATCCAATTTAGAAAATGGTTAGAGGACATGACACTTCACCAAAGAAGACATTTAGGAGGCCAACAAACATTTTAAAAAATGCTATTATCATTAGTCTCTAGCGAGATACAAACCAAACAACAATAAGATATCTCACCCCAACATTAACAGTAAAAAACAGGAGACAACAAATACGAATGACAATGTAGTGAAAGTGAAACCCTCATGCACTGCTGATGTTGGTTGTTGTGTGCAGTGGAGTCAGTTCCGACTCATAGCGACCCTGTACAGTGTTTCCGAGGCTGTAAATCTTTACGGGAGCAGAAAACCTCATCTTTCGCCGGCGAACTGCTTACTTTGCTGTTCACAGCCCAATTCGTAACCACTACGCTACCAGAGCTCCTTCATGCACTGTTGATAGGACTGTAAAATGTTACAGCTACTGTGGGAAATGGTTTGTCGCTTCCTCACAAAGTTGGAAATAAAATGCTATCTGACCCAGCAGTCCCTCTACTCGGGATATATCCTAGAAACATAAGCGCCACAACATGATGATATATGCACATCCGTGTTCATCGCAGCACTATTCACAATAGCAAAAAGTTGGACTCAGCCATGTGCCCATTAATAGAAGAATGGGTAAATAAAATTTGATACATACACACAATGGAATACTTGCAACATTCAAGAATAATGATGAGCCATGGTGGCCAGGCGGTGCGATCTGTGTTACAGGTCAAAAGCTCTCCAGTATAGATTCCAGCCTGACTAATTCGACCCTATAGCAAGCGGACAGCCACTTCTCCATCTTTGGAGCCAGTGTGCCTGAGGGAGCCAGCATTCACCGAAGACCCACCTGAAAGAGGGATGTCATCTGCATTTCCATTGAGGTCCCCGGCAAGAGCACCAACGAGCCAG
>NW_006408706.1:2937731-2938367 GCF_000296735.1 Chrysochloris asiatica
TGGGAAGGAAGGGGAGTAATTCAATGGCATGAAAGACTGCATAAAATCACTGCCATCTAGTCAATTCTGACTCATAATGACCCTGTGGGACACAGTAGAACTGCTTTATAAGGTTTCAGAGTCTGAAATCTTTACAGAAGCAGTCTGTCAGCTTTCTCACTCAGAGTGGCTGATGGATTCCAGTTACCAACGTTACCGATTAAGCACTTAGCTTAACCCACCATGCCACTATGGCTCCTGAATAATTGCAAGAACCCCCTAAATGATATCTCTCCCTTCTCCCCTTACCCCACAACAGCTTGTGTTATCCTTTGCTCAATATTCTCTGATAACGTCTCTTTTGAGTCTGAGTGAAATTCAAAGTCCCTTTTCTGACATGCAAGCCCTTACCTCTCTGTGTTCCTCTTCTTACACATTCTCATTTACTCACCTAAAGTCATGCTCTGCTGTTTGCCATGCCAGGCATATTTGCACTGGTTTTTCCTACCTTAAAAGCTCTTCTCCCAAATCAATGTGACCAGTGTTCTCACTTTCATTTTGTTTTTAGTTATAACTCACCTTCTCAGTGAGACCACTACTGGGTTGCTAACCTAAAGGTTGCTCCATGGCAAAAAGATTTGGCTGTTGGCTTCAGGA
>NW_006408706.1:2938802-2951723 GCF_000296735.1 Chrysochloris asiatica
ATCAACTGAATATCAAGAAGTTGTTTTTTTGTTTTGTTTTTAGTTCAAAATCTTACTCACAATTACAAACCCCCTTGACTATCCTCTTCTTTCATTTCTCCTTAGTACGGATGACCTTCTAACTTCTTTATCTTTTGGAATTGTCTCTCTGCCGCCCTTAAATGTAATTTCCGCAAGGACAGAAGTTTCTATCTACTGTGTTCCCTGCTGTATCCTCAGTAACCAGAGCAGGGTTCTACACATAGTAGACACTTGGCAAATATTTTAAAACAAGAAAAGGATTGAATAGTGAATATTTTGTTCTTGCACATCCTTCGAGTGGGTAAAATAGCATCAAAGAGTAATAATATTTGAGCGACGTGTGCAAATGTTCAGTGCATCATTGACAAGGCCTTAATTAACTTCCTTAGACTACGCTTATACCATTCTGTTCAGTATACAGCTACCTTCTCATTCACCCTGCTATTCTTTTCCAAACACTTTATAGATTTATAAATATGAAAGTAATAATTAGAAATGAAGAGTATTTTAAAAAACAAAGAAAATATCTAATACTACCATCCACAATATATGTAATACTTATTGTTGTTGTTGTTAAGTGCCATAGAGTCAGTTCCGACCCATAGTGACCCTGGATAGAGTTTCCGAGGAGCAGCTGGTGAGCTTGAACCGCAACCTTGCAGTTCAAATGGCTTTGCAGTCTGGTGCGTTAACCCACAGCGCCACACCAGGAGTCCATATTTAATACTACCATCCACAAACTACCACAATTAAGATTTTAATGTACAATTTGGTTTTACCTGTCCCTAACTGTTGAAATTACTTTATTTGTTGAGATGATTGGGCCTTGAGCCTTTTCTGGCTTTTTATCCAAATACAAATTCTATTTCTTTGAATGTAATAACTGCTAAGGTAGAACTTTAGTCAACAATTATTTTTTTTAGACTATGCTTGTGTTAGATGATAAGAAATGACAATAATCCAATCACTTTAACAAATAAAATTTTCTAATTTACTTTTTTTAAAATTTAAATTTGTTTATTTAACCTAAAAAAAGCAAAAACTTAGTAGTCTTACAATTATCAGTGAATTATCTAATAGTTTGTGTTTCTGCTGTTTACACTGTCTTAGAATTCAAGATAAAGCAGTTTGGGGTAGTGTTAAAAATGAAAAATTTATAGTTTCCTAAAATTGTTCAAGTTGTGAGATTGTTGACACTTGCTCTATGTTTACTCTCACACTTGTAAATTTTATCTATTTCCTATCTACTCCTAGTTTCATAATATTGTTGTTGTTAGGTGCAGTCGAGTCAGTCCTAACTCATAGTGACCCTGTATAGGGTTTCCAAGGAGTGGATGATAAGTATAAACCACTGACCTTGGGGTTAGCATTCCAGTGCTTATCTTGTAACACCATGCCAGGACTCCATATAGTATGTTGCTGTTAAGTGCTATCAAGTCAGTTCCAACTCATAGCAATCCTGTATAGGGTTTCTGAGGAACGGCTGGTGGGTTTGAACTGCCAACCTGTGGTTCACAGTCCAGTGCTGATCCTACAGTATCACAACAGGAGTCCCATAATATAAGAAAAAGGAATCAGAATTTCAAAGCAGCATGGACCTAAGAAATATGAAAGTCTTTATCCCTCCCTGAACCGGCAACCTATCTTTTCTTTTTCATTTCCCTCACTTTCCATTGTATAAGAAACACAGGCAGAAGGATTTATTGGATTTAAGATTGATGTATATGGGATTAGATACAAATAATTTAAGTATCATCTATCATTTATATTAATATATGTAATATAGCCCTAATAATTGTGAAATCAGGTTGCATGGGCACACCTACTATGTGTTCATTCATGAAAGCACATTAATTTTTTGTTTTGTCCAAGAAAAACATAATTCTGTACTTAAGTGTTCCCTTAGTTTCTCTCTCCACCAAACATATGCTGTATGTTCAGACAAGAAATGGAGGCTATTTTTGTCCCTGCAGTCAACTGTGTCAGAAACCCAGAGTTGATTTTGTTGGTTTGGAACCTTGAAACAATGACTGAAATGTAGTCCTGACTTGGTTTTGTTTTAATGTACAGAATGGGCTGTCTCCACTTCACATGGCTGCACAAGGGGATCATGTGGAATGTGTGAAGCACCTGCTACAGCACAAGGCGCCTGTTGATGATGTCACCCTAGACTACTTGACGGCCCTCCATGTTGCTGCACACTGTGGTCACTACCGAGTAACTAAACTCCTTCTGGACAAGAGAGCCAATCCGAATGCAAGAGCCCTGGTAAACTTGGCCAGTCACCTTAACTGAGCACAGATCATGACATGCAAACCCACACTGAGTGACCAGTGATGCATTCACTAGCCATGCATGGCTAAGATACGTAGTCAGGCTTGCTAAGTTTGTCACACTCCTCAAGCTACCTGTCTAATCCGTGCCTTCATGGTTTGCTATTAAGTGATGGTGAGCAAGGATAGATTTAAGAGTACACCAACATAATATTTCTGCAACTAGTGTGTTGCAAACAGATAAGAATCTTCTGTGGTGATATGAAATTTTCAATATAAAATGAAAGCTGGAAGATCTAACATTGTAAGTTCTAGATACTTCTAGACAGAGTTAGATATAAAGGTGTGAAAAAGCTGAACTTTATTCATCTGTTTTTTGACAAAAAATGATTTCAAAGTAATGACTATATTTAACTGCATACATAGGATAGTGTAAACTGTAAACCTGTGAAGAATTCCTTCGGATATTTTCTCATTGACCTAATTGCCCAACCGTATGCTAACAAAAAAGTGATGCCTAGCTTCTAACTGCTTCAGTAAGCATTATCTATAAGCTATTTCAGGAGTTGATCAAGAGAAAACTGTAAAAGGTTGCCCATAGGGCAGATTCTGTGTCTCTTATGGTCTAATATTGAATACATCTTCCTTGTTTCTCTTATATTCTAACAGTAATCATAGGAAGTATTAGGCATGTACTAATTTATGCCTCCTGTTTCCAAATTCTCATACTGAAAGAAAAATCTTTTTTTTTCCATTTGTTTACATGGTTTATGACAAAATTAGGTTTCAGCATTCAACATTGAAGACAAGACAATGCCATCAGTAGCAAAAATTAAGTTTATTTGTATTAGAAATTTTCCATTAGAATAATTTTGTGCTTAATTCCATGGGCAGCAAATTATGTGCAATTATATGAGGATTAATATTAATTAATATATTTTTTCATAAGAATGAAAATACTCATTTCTAATTACATAGTGGTTAATAGGCTTATAAAATATAACAATTTAATAATTGCAAATATTTTATGCACTGCCTATACATGTGGCTTCTTATTTGGCCTGTAAACAGAGGAAATAACTTGAGATATTAATTAATTATGTTTGTAGTTCTATTATAAGTAATAAGCAATTAGCCCTTATAACACACTATGTTTTTCTAAGAACTGCAATCATATAAAAGTATTGAATGATGATCTTTCCCTGTTGGGCCATGCAAAACCATTAGCAGGCAGAATAGACATATCTCAGCAAAAGAATCATTGTTAAAATAAAAATGAAACTTAAATATAATTCATAAAGACTAAATATATGGCTAGTTTCAAAGCTCTTACCTAAATATTACACCTGGTTTGGAAAGTTAGAAAACACGTTACAAGCATTTTCTCCATATTCCTTTGTGTAAGAGGCAACTCATTGCAGTTATCCCAGAAATTTTCCATACCTTCCCTGAAAATATTCAGTAGCTTCATAATCATTTCTTTTTAAACTATAATAATCTGATTTGCATAAATTCTATAAAGTATTTTAACTGAAAGAATATAACTTCCAGATAAAAATATTATCAACATAATTAATGATTTCTGTTCATTTATAACACTTTTATCCTAAAGAATGGTAATAAAGTTGAAACATATATCTTTTTTTTAAGTTAGTTAGATGAACAGTTCTTATGCTTTGAAGAAATGGCCCTTCATCAGGAAAATACATGTTTGGACTCAATGTATATTCAAACCATTTCACAACACGATTGAACAGTATTCCTTAGAACATCTTGTTGCTGTTGTTGCTGTTAAGTGTCATTAAGTCAGTTCTAACTCATAGTGACCCTGAATAGGGTTTCTAAGAAGTGGCTGGTGGGATTGAACCGCCAACCTTTTGGTTAGCTGTCTAGTGCTTCCCTTACAGTGTCATGACTTCTAAAATAGAAATGCCTTCCTTAACTTCCTTGTTTGCAGAGTAGGTCCTTCACTTTTGTGTTCTTTGTAACTAATCAAACTATTACATACGGGTACACCACACATCGGCAAATTCATTTTTTACTGGAATACACCATGGCTTCTTTTCTTTCCAAATCCCAACACCTACAGGGTTGGAGGAAATGGTAACGCTGTGACGATGTAACATTATTGCCTGCAATGTGCCAGCATGGAGTTGTGTGAGAATCGTATCTGCATGTTTTCAACTAACTTGATTGTCTTTTGCACAGAATGGTTTTACTCCACTGCACATTGCCTGCAAGAAAAACCGCATCAAAGTCATGGAACTGCTGGTGAAATATGGGGCTTCAATCCAAGCTATCACAGAGGTAGAAAAATGTTTCAGCTTGTCACGAAACATACCTTCTCATACTCCTCCCTCCTCTTCCTTTCACCCATTTTCTGTCCTCTTCACTCAAGTTTTATTTATCTAAAGAAGCCCAAAGCCCCCACCGGTGCAGAGGAGTAAAACTGCTGTTGCTTTGTTTCGCAGTCTGGCCTCACACCAATACATGTGGCTGCCTTCATGGGCCACTTGAACATTGTCCTCCTTCTGCTGCAGAACGGAGCCTCTCCAGATGTCACTAACATTGTGAGTATGGCTTGGGTTAGAATAACCACAGAAAGAAAGAGCGAGAGGAACAGAGAGTGTGGGTATGTGTAGGAATGTGTGTGTGTGTGTGTGTGTGTGTGTGTGTGTGTATGTGTGTGATCAAAGTGAGCAACCGAGCTATTAGCTATTATATTTTAAAATAATTGCTAGAACTTCAATAGGGTAAAAATAGGTTCAAAAACAAAATGGAAGCTGTGGAATAAAACAGCTCAAACTTTCATTACGGATGGATTGAACATACATCATAAGTGCATTTATTAGAACCAGATACATTTCAAAAGATCCCTGAAACTGAATGGATGATTGATTAGAATAAAATCTGCAGGATTTATTCCAGTTGCTTGAATGAATTGTATTCTAAGTAATTTTAGTTAAAATACTAAAACACTGGAGTCAATATGATATATTATATCAAAAGATTGACTAGAGACACATCAATATTAAGCATTTTTACTTGGTATCAAATCACCATTTACATAAAATTTCAATTTTCTAACATTATTTTTATTATATATATATATATATTTCCCCCAAAGTAATGGCCTCTTATATAAAATGCTTTTGCCATTGCAATTTTTTTTTTTTTATGTATCCTGAAATGAATCCAGGCAATTTTCACTCTATCAAGCAATATGATATATTTCAGAGATTGTCTACCTAATCTAGAATACCATATATACTTCTAATTTTTAATATTTTTCTAAATTTCTTGAATTCTGCTCCTTTGCACTTTGCCTACTCATAGTATCATGGCAAACCCCCTAATGCAAATTTCTCCTGAGCAAGAGTTCTCACTCAGCCTAAGATGTAGTCACTTATGTGTAGCTTGAAGGGACCACTGTGATATTGTGCTTTGGAAACAATCAAGCAAACAACAAAAATATGCAGTAGAAATAACTCACCCTAAATAAATATTAGCGTTTATTATTTAAATAGACTATGTTTAACTGATCCCTGTTGCTAATTTTTGGTATTTCATTCCATTGGAGTTATGAAATAGAATTTCAAATTTCACATTTTACTTACATTCCCACTTCATTCTCATCTAATCTACATTTTGCATACTTTTTCTGCTGAGGTTTCTGATGCCTGAGCAAAATCGATTGTTGAAATAAACTTATTTGTTTTCAAATATTAGTTAATATTCTCTCATCATATTATTCAATAATTGGAGCATAAAACCTTTAAGCATATAAATATAAAGTCTATGTCTATATATTTTCATAATCAACCTTTAATTAATCCATTAAACGTAAGAATAAGTACAAAACTGTCTGACTGGTGTTTAATTTCTAGTTGGTTCTTAGAACTTTTAAAGAAATCAGCATAGTCCATTCATTGAATGCCTTTTTAATTGACTCCTCCTATACAGACTTAAGAATAGGCCATAGCTTTCAAGGAAAGCTATGTACTTCATGTACATATCCACTGTTTTCTATTTTCCTTGTGTGCACCCCAATGCATAAGGATTACAGCAGTGGTGATAGATACTGTGTTAAATTATATTATCATGTTATAATAGTAATATATACAAGTATATTCTATGAGTTGCTTAGCTGAAATTCCCTAGTTTAATCTTTTGGTGGGAGATTTTACAAAATCTTCAAAGAGTAATTCACATCAAATAGTTGTAGGATTTTGTAGCCAGTCTTAATTTGCTTCTTGCATGACCCATGCTAAAATTTTTAAAGGTATATTTTCACAACATGCTATCCTCTGTGTGTGTGGGGGGGGGGAGAAGAAGCTATATACCATTTGTATGCTATTTTTAGCATACTAGATAGGCTACATGTGAATTTTCAGAGAAAAGTAAATTAAATGTTAAACAAAACCATACATTTTTCACATTATTTTTGGTTCTTAAACATTTCCAAAATTCACGATCACTATATCAAACTTTTAAGTGCTATTGTAAAGTTCCTTATTTTGCTTTATTTGTTCAGTTGTCAATTATAAGCTCTGTCTCTTCAATACCCCTGAAACAGCCTCTGAGAGACAGTTGATAATAAAATGATTCCCCAACAAATTTCTTAGCTGATTTTGTTTGTTCATTTTGTTTTCTTAAGATGATACCACACAGATAGGAACACCAGACAAACTATACAATTCCCTATTAAATTTGAATTGTACATAAATGATAGTTTTATTTCACATAAATATAACCATGTAAGCTTTGGGACATACTTATACTACAGCAATTATTTGTTGTTTGTTTGAAATTCAAACTTAACTGATCATTCTACATTCCTATTAGCTACATCTGGTGATGCTACATTTGAAGGACGGAACTTTCTTTAGTGGTGGAATGCTTGTGACTTTGTGTATTCTAGATCATGAGATAGTCACTGAATCCAAAAGTCCTTGCAGGTTGATTATGATACTGTGTGAATACTGCCTGCTTGCTGTGTCAGAGTTGGTCATTTCCTGACCCCAAAGTTCCTCACCGTCAGAGCCTTTGTGTGTTGCTTGAAATTTTGTTGTGTTTTTTAATGCAACGCTGTCTGTTGTGCTTTGATGCTTTCTGACTTGAAGCAGCCAAAGTGTGGGCGTCAATGTAGCTGTCAGCAGAGTCAGTTGTAACAACTGAGAAGGGCATGAAACGTAATACCTGCTTTGGACATCAGCACACACATTCTCTTGCCAGTCTTGCTTTTGTCTAAAAACAATCACTCCACATTTGAGGTGTACCAATAACTCAATCAATGAGCAAATATTATAATTGGAAAACTGCTTTCCACAAACTTTATAAATGCACTTTGGAGCCTACAAAACTAAACTGCCAGTTAAAATATGAAGTATTCACTGACTGACCAATTGAAATAGAAAATTATGTACTTTTCAAGGTTATCAAGAGTACAATGTGAGGGTGTTACAAAGTTTCTCCTCTTCCTATAACAAATCAATGGATTCACAACATTAACATTACATTCTGTTTAAAAGTTTTCCCCAACTCTTAAAGTTCATTAGCTTAAAATAAAAACAACAGGGTTGTTGAATAGGATGGGGTGCCTAAAAAATATAAGAAATGACAGTTACTAATTAAAGCAATGGACACTATCATTTGTTTTATTTATATTTATAGAAAGGTAAAGGGAAGTAGATTATCCGGATCATTCAATAAAGACTAAGCAAGAGCATTTTTATAAAGTAGGGAAACCATGTGTATGCATATAACTTTTCTTTGAATAAAAATTCTAGTATTTTAGATAAAGTTTTCAATTTAATTAATTTCATGTGTTAAGAAAATTAAAATGTAAAATAAGTGTTTTGGAAATACTAAAACTAATATTGTGTACATTTTTAGATTTTCAAAAACCTCTTACTCGATAAGCTTGAGATAAAATACAGATTTCTATCCATCGTTAAGTAGGAACTTTGTGCACCTTTCTTTAACTTAATTTCTTGTAAGTAAATTGATTCTTGTCTTTATTTCTATCAATATGAGTAAAATCACTATAATTTTATGAGATCTAGGAATAGAATGAAGATTCAAGGGTTGTTTTTTGTTTTACTTTAACTTAGAATATCTCATCTATTTAAAATAGATTTTAAGTGACATAGGAAACAAGTTAAAAATTACGGTTGTCCAAAGAGGAAACTTTTGCTATATTTGACAAGATCCTAAGTCTAAAAACAGATATTTCCATTCTTATTTTCTAAAACAGTGTGCTCCAAATACATTTATTTGATAAAAAAATTTTATATGTCATCAAAATAAGGCATTAGAGAGTAAACAAGTCATAAAGAAGAGAAAGCTACAGTAGATGTACAAATTAATAATTTCAAAAGCAAGTCTTTCTAATACCTTCGTTAGTAATAGTTCTCCGAAAACTGGTACATATTAACTGAGAGGTATGTACCAAAATAAAGTACACACCAAAGCTTCTAAATTTAAGTGTTTGTTGTATAGGGAAACTTGCAATTGAACTTGGGTTATAATTGCTTAACTTGGTTGAAATTAGCATACTTTCTATGTTGTTGTTGTCAAGTGCCATTGAGTCGGTTCCAACTCACAGCGACCCTATATAGGGTGTCCAAGGAGTGGTTGGTGGATTTGAACTACCAACCTTGTGGTTAGTAGTTGTCATTATCCTACAGCACCACACTTGGATTCCTGTATAGTTGCCATGAATGAATATGTAACACTTATTTTCATATCTTATTTTTTTATAACTGTTGCTGTTAAGTGACGTCGAGTTGGTTCTGACCCATAACGACCCTGTATAGGGTTTCCAAGGAGCAGCTGGTGAGCTTGAACTGTCAACCTTGCAGTTCAAACAGCTTTGCAGTCTGGTGCATTAACGCACAGCACTACACCAGGACTCCTTTTATAACTGTAAACCTATATGAATAAAAGAAACTCTGCCTTCTTCAGAACAACTACCTATGGTTTTAAAATATGCTGACTTAAAAAAAATAAAAATAAAACACAACTCTCCTAGCATCAGGCATTAACAGGCCTCCCAATGAGAAATTTTTCTTACATGTAACATTCTTCCTTCATGCTGTAGCTTGAGCTACTGCTTCCCAATAAATTTGTCATTCCTTAATGCAGCTTGAAGATACCTGTGGAGTGATGTCATAGCCAGTGTTGCCATGAATGGATGACACTGTTAACAGTTGCTGTATTCATTTCTCAGTATTTCTCTCAAATAACTGTCTATTATTAAATGTGTTTGTTAATATCAAACGGGGGATGGGGCTTCCAGGACAAATCAAAGTTCTTATATCAGCAGTGATAATCTAGTCTCATAGCACAAAGACAAGTCAGATGCAAAGTAAATAGTTTGTTTCAGAGATATACTTGGACGATAAAAAACTCCCCAAAACATCAAAACCACCACAGATTTAGGTATGGTATAAGTCAGGTGACTTTTTACAATATATTGACTTGATCTTCAGTATGTAGAGTTTTTTTTTAACTTAAAATGAAATTTAATTGGGATAATATACTTAGGTGTGCAATGACAGATTTTAGGTTTATATAATAAATAGACATATAGAATAACTCTAAAATCATCATCAAAAACAATTTAAGTTATGCTAAGTTGATTGAGAAGTTAAACCACAGGATATGGGTAAGTGCATAAGTTTGTCATGGACCAGAAAAATAAAAGACATGTTTTATCCTTTATGAAGACAGAAAAAATTGAAACTATACTAAATATGCCTTTTCATATAGATCTCTTAAATCCTTGGATATGTTGCTGGATTTCACAAAATGGGACATTTTTATTCTTTACCATGGGGAGCAGTGGGTTTATTTATGATTCAGCCATCTTTGTTTCCTGGCAGCGTGGGGAGACTGCACTGCACATGGCAGCCCGAGCGGGGCAGGTGGAAGTTGTCCGATGCCTCCTGAGAAATGGCGCCCTTGTTGATGCTAGAGCCAGGGTAGGTGCTGGTACTGCCAATTCTCTTTCTTTATTGATGTTGTTGTTGTTGTTGTTGTTATGTGCCGTGGAGTCGGTTCCGACTCATAACGACCCTGTGCAGGGTTTCCGAGGCTGTAAATCTTTACTGGAGATACCCACCTTTAACAATAGGTGTTCTTCATTTCCTTGATTGGAGATGCCATAGATGGTTAGTGCAAGTGTAATTCAATAAATGTTTTCAGGCAAAAAGGCAACATTATAAGAAATGTACACAATAATATTTACATTGGAAGAAACCAGTAATTTTTAGTAATGCCTTAGGTCTCCCATTTCCTTTTAACCTACCATTCCAGACTTTTATACTGGAATCTTTGGCATTATCATGGAATATTTAAATACTTTCTTTCCTTTAATATTTATTATACCTCAGGCATATGAGGTATACATTTCAATGAGAGGCATATAATCCTGACTCCATTTTAGAAACAGCATTTTATTGGAATAAAAGCATCTGGTTCGAGTCCTACAAATAAAAGAGCAAAGAAATTAGTCACTTTACTTCTTAGGTCTTCACTGTTAAATTGTGAGAGATGTATGTAATCAGAGACCCTAAAATGATTCCAAATTTTCTTAACGTTCTGTAACTGTGAAATATTGGATTCTGTATATCTGCATACAGAATCCAGTCATACATAGGCAGCCTAGGCATTACTCTTGTCATTTTAGTTTTTATCATTAGCAATTCACACTTCCATATATTTAAAATTTTCCTTTTCAAACCATTTGACTCTTCTTTCCCTGCCTTAGCATTTTTCTTGTCTCTTTTAAGATTACTTGACACTGAGATGCTTTTTAAATATTATTGTGAAGCAACATACTCTGGGTATCATGAACTTTACTATTTTTACCAGAAACTGGAGTATTGCTCCAGATCAATATTTTTTTGTAATCCATAGTGAATATTAAAATAATTTCTCATTTTCTCTCTCAAAATAAAATTCTTACTGTTTTTTCTATTATTGAAATTATATTTTTGATAGGATTTGTTCATTTTCATAAATCTCTGCTAAATTTTCTAAGTTGATTTGTTGTTGTTAGGCATCTGACTCAGCAATTCCAGGTGACAGAATAGAGCTCCCCCATAGGGTTTTCTTGAATGTAATCTTTTTGGAAGTAGATCACTAGGTCGTTGTCTTGTGGAGCTACTGGGTGGGTTTGAACCATCAACCTGTCAGCAGTTCAGCACTTAACTGTTTGCTCCACATTGATGTAACCTATTACTGAGTGATTTTTGGATATCTTCTGAAAACACTTCCTCAAAAATATCACAGGCCATATAAACTTTTTCTTTGGAAGTGTTCTAAATTGATTCTTTCATTTCTACACAGATTCCCTCATTTTTATTCTTTTACTTTACCATTGGTGTTATTGTTGTTGTTAACTGCCATTGAGTCAGTTCTGACACATATCAACCATGTATGTGGTTCGGTGCTTATCTTACAGCACCACACCGGGACTCTTTTAGTCTGTTGTTGATGTAGTATACGATTTCCAAGGAGCAGCTAGTGAGTTTGAACCGCTAACCTTGCAGTTCACACTGACCTTGCAGTCGAGTGCTACACCAGGACTCCTTTTAGTCTAGTGGTCTAAATCTATAAATAAACATCTTTAAATTATTCTTCCTAATTTAAATATCAAATTTCATAGGGCATTCTTTGGGTCTTCTCAGCTCTATCAACTGTCCTAAAATGTATTCTTTCCCTCCAGCACCTTTCTGATTATAGATTTAAAAAATACCATTGCTGCTGCTGCTACATGCCCTTGAGTGGTTCCAACTCATAGTGACCCTGCATAAGGTTTCCGAGGCTCAAAGTCTTTGTGGGAGCTGAAAGCCTCATCTTTCTCCCACACAGCAGCTACTGTTGCTGTTAGCAGCTCAACACATAACCAAGCACCTTACCAAGGTTCCTTCATTAAAGAACAGTGGTCTTCAATTATCAATATGTATAGAAATTACCTGGTGATATTATTAAAATGCAGATTGAGATTCATTAATCTGGAGTCCATAATTCCAACATGCTCCCAGGTGTTGCAGATGCTGCTAAGTAGCAAGGAGCTATGGTTTATCCTTTTCATCTGTTGTGCTTTAAGTTATACTTTAATCATGAGTTTGTGATATTTTTATTTAATCCCTTAAAGTTAGCCTGGAATGCTTTGATTTAGTTAACATCTGTACAGTACTTTATTCAAAGGCGCCCTGGTGGCACAATGTGTCTGCTAACTTAAAGGTGGCAGCTTGAACTCTTGAGTTGCTCTCTGGGAGAAAGATGTGGCATCTTGAACTCTCAGGTTGCTCTCTCTAGGAAAATGATTTACAGCCTTGGAAACCCATAGGCAGATCTACTCTATCTATAGGCTCACTATGAGTCAAAATCAACTCAACCACAAAGAGTTTGGTTTTTGTGTTATAATTCATAAATCATTTTGACTAAGATTATTTTATACCACAGGGCAAACATGTGGTGTTTTAGAGTGAACATTCCCATAAGATCATGCTGAGTTGTCTGAAGTCACAGACTTGTTGTTAGGTGCCATCAGGTCGGTACCCACTCATAGCGATCCTATGCACAACAGAACAAAACACTGCCCAGTCTTGGGCCA
>NW_006408706.1:2952613-2966132 GCF_000296735.1 Chrysochloris asiatica
CTCTTGGTCCATGTACAGATTCCTCATGAGCACAATTAAGTGTTCCGGAATACTCATACTTCACAATGTTGTCCATAGCTTGTCATGATCTATACAATTGAAAGCCTTTGCATAGTCAATAAAGAACAGGAAACATCTTTCTGATATTCTCTGCTTTCTGCCAAGATCCATCGGACATCCACAATGATATCCCTTGTTCTGTGTCCTCTTCTGAATCCGGCTTGAACCTTTTAAGTTCTCTGTCAGTGTATGCTTGCAGCTGTTTCGGTATTACCTTTAGTAAAACTTTACTTGTGTGGGAGGTCACCAAGTTAGAAAGGATTTAAAAAAAAAAAAAAATGGATTCCAAATGTTGTACTTATTTACTACCTCATATTGCTCAAATTCCATTACTTTCCTTCTCTTATGTATATGCTGCTTAAGATAATAGAGCTTCTTCTACAGTAGACTTCTGTATTTTAAGAATAGTGTAGGTTGCTAAAACAGAACTCCACTAAGGCTAGTTTAAGCCAAAAAAAGAACTGTGGTAGAGGAAATTACTGCTTCACCCTACTAGGAAGTTCTAGGATGGAGCTGACTTCAGGCATGCCAGAATTAAAGGAAACAATTTTGTAGGCCTCCCATTCTTCCTTTCCTGTCTACTTTCTGTCCTCTTTCTTCTTCTCCTCTGGTTTTATCTGCTGACATCATTACAACCATTTCAGATGTAACGAGATCTATTTCCATGCCCATCCCTGCAAATACTTAGATTCTAATTCTTCACGTTTCCTCCCTGAACTGATCACTGTTGTCAGGATGTAGGATCAGGTCTGGGCCCCAAGCCCATTCATGTGGTCTTGTAAGGTGGGGTGAGATTATTGGCAGCCCCTTTAGAACCACATGAATATAGGTGACCACTATTCCCCAAGAAAGACAGTGCTGTTCCCAGGAAAATGTATCTAGGAGCTGCTGTCAGGAAATTCAAAACATATCTGTTGTTTTTCACCTCGGTTTTCTGCACATATACACAAAAACATGCAGTTTCCAAAAATTTCCTTGTCTGTAGCTCTACAATTTAACATCTCCTTAAAGGGATGGAGAAAAAATTATGTCCAATTATTACATTGAGCTCCAGGATTCAAATCTCTATAGTCCTTTCAGTCAGGTTTAGAAATAACACTTATGGTTATATACAAATGGAGCTAAATCATATTTTTGCCTTTCCCCCTGCCCCCTTAAAAAAAAAAAAAAAAAAAGAAACAAGTCATCCTGACTCACAGTGGCCCTGTATAAGGCTTCAGAAGCTATAAATCTTTACAGGAGAAGAAAGCCTCATCTTTTTTGCCCTTGGAGCAGCTGGTAGATTTGAAATGCCAACCTTGCAGTTAGCAGTTCAGTGCTTATCCTATGGCACTACCAGGGCTCCTTCTAATCACAATATTTCTTACCTAAAAAGTGGGACACCATGCTCTATTCAGTGATCAAAAGTATAAGGTATATTCTACTGGACATTGCGAAAGCAGGGGCTGAAATAGCCTAACTTCCTTGGTCAGCCAACGTGCTTTTCCCTAGGCCTGCTCTTAGGAACTCCTTCCTAGTCCAGTGTGCTCTATGGGCATAACTGAGAGAACCACCAGGGCTTGTGGTTATGGGAGAGCTCTTGCTTTAGAAAACAGAACGTTTCTGACTCATGGTGATCCCCTGTGTGTCAGAGTAGTACTGTGCACCATAGTGTTCCAATGGCTAAGTTTTTAGAAGAAGATTATCCGGCCTTTCTTCCAAGTTGTGTCTGATTGAAGTCACACTACCAATCTTTCCATTAGCAGCCGAGTGTGTTAGCTATTTGCATCCCCTAGAGACTCCTTCTCTTGCTTTAGGTACCAACATTCTGTTGGAATAATTCCAGGAGCCTGGCATTTTGGGGCAGTTGCAGAAACCCTACACTTAAACTCACTGAAAACTTATCTTACTTAAAACTTGAACTGTCTGGAGAGTACATTCCTGAAAACTAACAGCTAGTAACTACCAGCAGACATTTTATCAAGAACCTTGTAAGTTATTTCTGTTTCTTGGTGAAAGGAGATGGGGCTCAGCAAGTCTTCATAGTTTTGTTTGCCTTGGACAAAGTAAAATACTAGGTTGTGATGATAAAGCAGACTTCATCTACTTCCTGATCCAGACTGCATCACGGTTCGTGATGCTGTAAGATGAAGGGGTTCTTACTGGCGATATTTGGAAGGTATCTGGGAGATCAGGTTCTCCATCACTTTAGCTCTTCCCAGAAATCTTAATTAATGCAGGTTTCCAATTATTTGCTATGTCTTACATGAACTTTAGTTTGTGACAGGAAATCCAACGTTTACAATTCTGATCACCAAGACATTGAAAGATTGAAATTATTTTCTTGGAAAATTTTCTATGTTCTTACTTTTCTGCTTTCAAAATTTGAAGAACGTATACAACACAGCTTATTTGTTAACTTTGGAAAGCTAATACTTGTACCAGGGTCATTTTGAATTGGAATTGACTTGATGGCAATGGGCTATGACTTTCATATATATATATTTTTTTTCAATAATGCACCCATGTAAATGGTACACATAGTGTGCAGAGTAGACTAAGGCTTGATGGGGGTGTGCAGTTTGCAAACTCCATATAACATGTGCGTTACTAATGTGAAAATTTGGTAATGCCCAAGATACATTAGTTAATAGAAAAATCTAATCAGTTACTTGGATGCTGTCATTATTAAGTGCCATTGAGTCAGTTCAAAATCATAGCAACCCTATGTAAATAGAACAAAACACTGCCTGATTCAACACCATCCTCACAGGGCGTGGTATCTTTAAGTCTATTGTTGTTGTTGTTAGATGCCATCAAATCGGTACCGAGTCATAGTGACACAATAGAATGAAACACTGCCCAGTCCTGTGCCAACCTCACAATTGTTGCCACCCTTAAGCCTATTGATGCTGCCACTTTGCCAATCCATCTCGTTGGTGGTCTTCCTCTTTTTCTCTGACCCTCCACCTTACCAAACATGGTATCCTTCGTCAGTGGCTGGTCCCTCCTGACAATTGTAGCAACCACTATATCAATCCTTCTTCTTAAGGGTCTTACTCTTTCTTTTTGTTTTTGTTTTTGCTGACCCTACTTGACTAAGCATTATGTCCTCCAGTCCCTCCTGATACTACAGCATGAGATGATATCACACTAACTTTGCTTCTAAGGTGAATTCTGGCTGTACTTCCAATAGATTTGTTCATTATTCTGGCAGTCCACGGTATATTCAATATTCTTTGTCAATATCATAATCCAAAGACAAAAAATTCTTCTTCAGTCTTTCTTATTCATTGTCTAGCTCTCTCACTCAAAAGCAATTAAAACTCATCTTGAACTTCTTAGATATTAAAACATCTTAAGGCAATGAATTGCTGTGTCTGGGGACTCAGGACCATAGTTTAGGGGACACCAAGGAGTCCTGGTATGGTACTGTGGGCTAATGCTCAGGACTGAAAAGTCAGTTTAAACTGCAAAGTTGGTGGTTCAAGCTCACCAGCCGCTTCTTGGAAACCCTATGCAGGGCCACTATGGGTTGGAACAGATTCAGAAACACTTAACAAACACAAATGGTCAATTGGTACAACATGTTACATAAAGACAATATTCTACATTCTACTTTGGTGAGTACAACTGGGATCTTATGAGTGGCCATCTAAGGTATAACGATTGGTGTCTCATGTGCAGAAGAAAGAAGACTGATGAAAGTGGAAGATGCTTGGAATAAACTAGTCCAGTGGACCAATGAAGCAGGTGAACATCAGTCACTGCAACTCTGAGACCAGAAGAACTAGATGGTGCCCAGTTACCACTACCAATTATTCTGAAAGGGTTCACATTTAGAAGGTTCTGAATAGAATGGAAGAAAATGTGGATCAAAACTCAGAATTATAAAAAAAAGACCAAGCTTACTGGTCAGAAAGAGACTGGGGGAACCTGAGGCTCAGGCCGGGGGCCACCCTACAGGTCTAGAATGAATCTCACCATCATGGCCCAATTTTCAGCCAAACAGTACATAGATATATTGTTGTTAAGTGCTGTTGAGTCGATTCCAACCCATAGTGACCCTATACATAGATATATTTGTTGTTGTGAAGTGCCATCGAGTCAGTTCCTACCCATAGCAACCCTGTATAGGGTTTCCGAGGAGCAGCTGGTGAGCTTCATCTGCCGACCTTGCAGTTCAAACAACTTTACAGTCTGGTACATTAACCCACAACGCCACACCAGGACTCCACATAGATACATAAGGGGGACAAAAACGTCAGTTAGGTATGCGCACCACAAAATGGTAATTACTCAAAATCAAAGGGGCAACAGTTCCCTAAGGACAAAATTGAGAAGAGATGGAAAGGAGGGTGGAATGGAAATAGGAATCACAAGAAAGAAATGGAATAGCTATTGTTGAATGGAAGGGCTTGTAGTCATTGAGATGAAGCAAAGTGCATGATTTCTTGAATGTAAAACTGAAGATCTTCTCTATAAACCTTCTCTTCATTCACAATAATTTTTTTTTTTTTTTAATGTTTTGGTTACCACTGTCAAAGATTGTCACTTGTCAGTTATGGGTTAAGTAGTTTTCACTGCCCCAATTCTCCTTTTTACTCATCTAAAAACACATTTCATAAGAGTGCCATCTTTCTTACCATCTGTAGGGCAGAAGTTCAATAAGGAAAATGCAGTAACAACAGATGTTCACCATAGCTTTTATCAAGTTCCTTGTGTTTTTGTTTGCTTGCTTTGCCAATCATTCATATTTGTAAATTCTTACTCTTTGTGTTTCAGAGAAAGGTATAGCTTCTCAAGTGCTCTCAGTCTTGTTTCCAAATGATAGTTACCTTGTCCCACGAGTTTTCTTAGAACGTCTTATTGTATTTCTTTCTGTAGATTGAATAGCAAATAAATAATGTGGTTAGAATCAGTATGCCTGATTTCAAGTCTTGTTTAAACAGTTAAGTAACTTTGGGCAATCCTGGAGAAGTTATTTGATTCTTCTAAATCTCTATATCTAGAAATGGTCTTAAAATACATTTTATGCCCCTCTTTCAGGTCTATTATAAGGTCTCTGCATTTATTTGGACAGATCTTCACGCTATTATTTCTTTTCTCTATTCATTTTCAGCCCTGGAAGCTCTGTTTTTCCTTCCTCACTTTTATTATGGCTTGCCCTTAGGCAGATTGTAAGATGTACCTCTTTT
Source organism: Chrysochloris asiatica (assembly GCF_000296735.1). Taxonomy (NCBI): domain Eukaryota; kingdom Metazoa; phylum Chordata; class Mammalia; order Afrosoricida; family Chrysochloridae; genus Chrysochloris; species Chrysochloris asiatica. The sequence continues at coordinate 2,957,851 of NW_006408706.1, forward strand.
CATCACTAAGGATACACACAATTTCCTTTCTACAAGGGACAGTGCTTTGGCCTGGTTCTCTTAACACTGAAAACATTTATCCTGACTACACGTTAGAGTCAGGTGATTTCTTGAGCCTCCTCAGGCATGGCTTTGCTGCTCCCTCATGCCAACTATATTCGCTGTCTGATTTTAAAGGAAAAGTACTTGACAAATAGTTAACCCCGTTTACTTCCTGTTAGAGTTCTATTTCATTCTTGAAATCCTTAATGCTGATCCCAGACCTATTTGCAGCTTTTACTGGACCATCTTTTTCAATCATAATACAATATCTTCTTTATCCATAGTATTTGTATCCTTGGCTTGCTGAGTGGAGTTAAGAACAAAAATGTTCTGACATCTCTGGTTCGTTTCACTTGATGCAATTCCCAGAATGAATCTCCCTTTTAGTGAAAGGAAAGTTCTTCGGCAAGAATCTAGAACTTCTGGACTAAATTTGTTTCTCAGTCAAATTGGCAACTTGGTTTATATTTAAACATAAGTAAGGAGTGAAGCCTTAATTAGTTGTGAAAGATTTTTGGATGTCCAAAACACAAAGACCAATTTACAGAGGTACTTACTTTAAAAATATCTAAAGGAGATTTTGATGCCAAACTTCTATAGTAAAATATAAAATAAGTTTTGAGCAGAGTAGTAATAATTTCCTTTTGGATAGGCGTTCCTGGAGGGTCCAAGAAGATGGCAGAAGACCTCTGAGTGAAATATCTTACCAGTAAACTATGGTCTGCCCTGGCACTAACTTTTGACTTGACTTGAGTTGTAGGAAGAACAGACGCCTTTGCATATTGCTTCCCGCCTGGGTAAGACAGAAATTGTCCAGTTGCTTCTACAACATATGGCTCATCCAGATGCGGCCACTACAAATGGGTACACGCCACTGCACATCTCTGCCAGGGAGGGCCAGGTAGACGTGGCATCAGTCCTCTTAGAAGCAGGAGCGGCCCACTCCTTGGCTACCAAGGTAAGAGGAATGGCACTGTATGGTGAAGACTGACCGCATCCCTAAGACAGAGTCCTTCCGCCAAACTGCACTAATATCATGAGTAGGTCTCCATTAGCTCTTTGATTTACGTCTCTTTTAATATTTTAGATTCATGGCCTAGATGATCAAAGATTCCACATGATATATCCAGTAAAGAATACTGGATTTCATTCTAGTAATTAATGACAGTGTTGTTTCTAATACATATGTATCCAGTATTTAAACCAAAATGAATTTCCTAGGACAGGGATTACTTTCTCTTTTGTTTTCATTATAAAATCCATCATGTAGTCACAAAAGGGAAAAACAGAATGATTCCTCAATACACCGAAGTAATATTGCTGATAAGGAAGAGAATATTGCTCTAGACCACTAATACACATTTGCTGAGAAATGTAGTCCTACCTAGATGTGTAGTCACTTAATTTTGCCTTGTTCCGTTTTTAGTATCAGCTATCATCTGTTTGGCATTCCCATTCCCATTCTGATTTACCAGCTATAATTTTTCCAGGTACTTTGCAGTGTTTTAAACAGAGGTATCCTGAAAGACATTGTTTACGTTGTTTCAGTCATTAACGAGACTATGCACTAGCCTCAATTTTGTTGTTGTTGTTGTTGTTGTTAAGTGCCATCGAGTCGGTTCCGACCCATAGCGACCCTGAACAGGGTTTCCGAGGCTGTAAATCTTTACGGGCGCAGAAAGCCTCATCTTTCTCCTGCGGAGCAACTGGTAGTTTCGAACTACTGACCTTGAGGTTCGCAGCCTGATTCGTAACCACCACGCTACCAGAGCTCCTTAGCCTCAATTTTACTGATGTTTAAGAATCCAGTGGATTCTGACCCATAGCGACCCTGCATAGGGTTTCCAAGGAGCAGCTGGTGATCTTGAACCACCCACCTTGTGGTTCAAACGACTTTGCAGTCTGACGCATTAGTCCACAGCGCCACACCAGGACCCCTAAGATTCATAATGTTGTTGTTGTTGTTGTTAAGTGCCATCGAGTCAGTTCCGACCCATAGCGACCCTGAACAGGGTTTCCAAGGCTGTAAATCTTTACGGGAGCAGAAAGCCTCATCTTTCTCCCGCGGAGCAGCTGGTAGTTTCGAACCGCTGACCTTAAGGTTCGCAGCCCAATTCGTAACCACTACGCTACCAGAGCTCCTTAATAGAGCAGTGTAATTTGAAGTTTTCTAAACATGAGCACACTTAGTTCATTGGAGTGAGAAAAATTGACCTAGTGCAGAGGAGTCAGGAAAATATCAGTACAACCAAGTGATTTTGTTACAAGGCAAAAGAAATTTCCATAAGTATTACAGTGATTTGGAGTAATCAAAAGACATTTTCAACTTGACCATAGTAAATAGGCATTAATACAACATTCAGGGGAAGAGGAAGTTTATAAATATAATCTGAGCTAATCTTTCAATCTAGCTGTTATGGTTTATCTGATTGCCTATGGTTGTAAAAAAAAAAACAAAGTTTGATATTTAGCATTGGTAATTATTTAAACTCTGAAATTTCTGAAGAATTTAAGAGATTAAAAAAATAAAAAAACTAAATGATAAAAATAATAATCACAATGACCCATCAGAGTCTGGGTGATTATGCCATCAATCAGCATTATAAATAAAATAAGAGACACAGAAATAGAGAGTAAAACATAGTCCCTTGTCTTCCAAAGATTTTTAGGCTTTAAAAAAATATATTTAAAGACATAGTAAATAGGGGAAAAAAAGATGTGTTAAACAGGCCTGATTTACAGTGGAACTAATGAGGGTTTTGAACAGTAGCTGACTCATGATCACTACAGCTATTTCAGTGTTTATAAATGTCAGGGTAGATGAAGCCCTGAGGAGATTAACATAGGGGAAGAAGGGAGGTGTCTGACTCCAGAGATGCTTTCCAACCTCTGTTTTGTGTTTTTACAGTGAAAAGTCTATGTAGTTGGAACTAATAAGGGTTTCCAAATTTATAAAGGGGTCGGACCACTATTACAGCAGGACTTTAAAGAATAAGTTCATTTTTTTTTCTTCCTCAACATGTGGTTTGTCTCAAAGAATTATACTTCACCCAAAAGGTCACCCCAATCAGTGAGTGCATTGGGTGGAAAAGGGATAGCTGTAACAAGTACTGGTTTTTACGGACTAGTGAAAAAAGGAGGAAAAACTTCCTACATTTGTCCCACACTTGGAAAATTAACTGGAATTTTCACTCTCCTCCAAGGACTGATTAGTACCAAATGTTTAAAAGTAAGCAAAAAGAAAAATAGCATCTTAGTTACAATTTGTCTGGTGGTATTGTGATAGGGGTAGTACTGCTTCTTGGGGGGATATTCTGTATTTATAATAAGAGCTTAAATTATCCGGAGGGCAAGCCATACTTTATAGCACCTTCCAGGCATTTTTTGCTGGGTGTATTTACACACACTGGTCAGCTTTAAAATTATCCCACTGGAGTGCCAAAAGAGCATGTGGTTAAACTGTCTGGCCAAGACGATGGTTTTGAAATCATGGCGTAGGAACTGTGCCAACCTCTAGATCTGAGTTTATGGATTAATCAGTATTTGCAACATATTGTTAGTTACACAGGGTGACTGTTGGCTGCACAAGACATTTAATGTGTACATATAAACATATATAGGAGATTTGTTTTTTTTTTTAAAAGCTTTAATGCTTCAGTGTGTTTAAAAGTCTGGTGTTAATCAGCCCAACATCATGCCAAAGGTAGAATGTATTTTACCAGAGGAATTGGTCTTTTATACAGTGTGGGTCTTCTGGGAAAGGGGACAAGAGCCCGAATAGGAAGTGCTTTCTAATGGTAATCATTTTTTGTTCTGTGGACTATTTATCTAGATATTTCTGTTGCAAATACAAATCAACTGAATGAAGGATCTTAAAATTTGAATAAAGAAATTCTGAATTCAGGTGTTTAAAAAAAAAGGATGAGAGATTGGAGGAAAAGCAACTGTGTCGCAAGTGTATTAATTTAAGAGGACAAAAAGACAGGTTTTAGGAGTTTTTTTTTTTTTTTTTTTTTTTTTTTTTTCTTTCCACTCACACAAATCAGGGCCAGTTTATTGCCACCAGTGGCTTTGTAAATTCCAGACCTATAAAGTCAAGTTTCAGTCTCCAAATCCTACAAATGAAATTTTTGTTTTGTTCAGTGTATCAAGCCCATCTTTTGTTTGCTATACTTTGTTCATTATTCTAGTCTTTATGACTGGCAGATTTAATGCTATCAGTGTTTTCTCTTATGAAGAGTCAACAGAGTTAGCTTATATACTCGTAAATTAAAAAAAAACTCTTCTGGTAGTCACAAAATGAAATACTAAATATCATCTTTTGTCCTTCATATTTTTAGAAGGGCTTTACTCCACTGCATGTAGCAGCCAAGTATGGAAGCTTGGAGGTGGCAAAACTTCTCTTGCAACGCCGCGCTGCCGCAGATTCTGCAGGGAAGGTAAAAGTTCTGTCATATACTTTAGTTACATCAATCCATCGAGTTTGAAGATTTGGAGATTTGTATTTAATGATCTATGCCTCACTCTAATAAATGGAGTACGATGAAACTATGCCGAATTGATACGGTAAAGATGTCTGTCAGTGATCTGTCCACGTACTAACAGTTTCAGAGGTTTTTAAACTGTGCTTGGGCCTTGTTCTCAAAACAGGACCCAGGACTATAGTAAATTTGTACATAGCATTTTAGATCTCTGTTTATGGTAAGCATCAATGGGCATACTTGACTACAACAAAATGGATTTTACGAACTGTAAATTAACAGTTCGAGTTAAATTTAACAGTTTGAGTTAAATTTCTAATATAAAAATGATTAGATCTTGGTTTATTTTCCACTGACTATATTAATTAGTTAATTAATTAACACGCATTTAATCAATTTCCGTTTCCATGAATCCTTGTAGCCTTAGGGCAGCTAGCACTAATTTATTAATGCTGAAATTTAAACACACCCTTTACAGAATGGCCTTACCCCGCTCCATGTTGCTGCTCATTATGACAACCAGAAGGTGGCGCTGCTGTTACTGGAGAAGGGTGCTTCCCCTCATGCCACTGCCAAGGTGAGGACGACAGAACAGGATTTACAACGTGTAGCCATAATCAGAAAGCAAGTGGAAATTGTTTTAAAACTCATGATGTGGTGTAACTGCAGCTAGCCCTTGTTATGGTAGCTTTTGGTATTGACAACTTTTGTCGTTTTTCAAGATTTTTAGAGTCAGCTGGTGTGGCTTTGTTGGATCAGCATTGGACTGGGAACAACAAGGTGGGCAGTTCAAACCCTCCAGATGCTCCCTGGAAGCCCTGTACAAGGTGCCTATGAGTCAGAATCGACTCCACGGCACTTAGCAACAGCAAATACAAGGAGTCCTGGTGTGGCACTGTAGGATAAGTATTGAACTGCAAGTTTGGCAGTTCAAACTCACCAGCCACTCCTTGAAAGCCCTAAACAGGGTCGCTATGAGTTGTAATGGACTCCATGTCATTAAACAACAACAAATCAGTACAAAGGAGGATGTGCCCAGGAACCAGTGGAGAACAATCTAATTGCTATGGTTTAAAGTTTTAGAGATGGATGTCTGAATTTTGAGAAATGAAACACAGGCAATACAAGTTTTCCTCCTTTCTGATGAAATACTGACTATAACATAACCCTTTGGATATTCATTCCTTCAAAGACGTAAAATTTTTATTGTGGGAGTATTGGTGTGACACTGTAGGATAAGCAGTGAACTGCTGCTAATCACAAGGTTAGCAGTTCAAATCCATCAGTCCCTTCTCCGAAACCCTATACTGGGCCACTAGGAGTCAGAACCAACTCGACTGGCACTTGACAACAACAACCATCTACGTTAATTACTGATCTTTCATTGACTAAGAATCTGACTTGAATGAGAAACTGACAAATAGAAATTAAAACAGAATATAATTGGGAGGATGAAGATGAATTATTTTTGTTATAAAAACAACAAAATGCAGACAGCTTAAAATAATCACTCCAAAATAACTCAGTTTATTGAAGCCAATAAATCACTTACAATAAATATTTAAAATGTCAAAAGAGGGGAGCAAATGTCTATAGTTATATGTACCATTATTATTCCTTTGTACCCTCTCTGCGGAATCTCATCAATTCTGCATTGATTTTATGTCTTTTTTTTTTTTCCCCCAAAAGCTATAAGCTACTTGAGGTCACTGATTATGTTATAGTCTTTGCATATCCCTCAAGTGTCTAATTCAGTATTATATAAATTCTAAATAAATTTGAGTGAAATCATGAAGATTGAGAAATTATTTTAGTAGAGTGGAAAAACCTGCTTACTTAATCTGCCAGTAACCCCTTCCATTGACTCCTGGGACCGCTTGACTTCTTTCTGTCAGAGTCCAGACTTTCTTTCAGTCTTCATTGGTGTTTGTCAACTATTTGGTTCCCCAAAAAATCTACTCTAAATGGATTTGGAGAGTTCTGGGTCTTGCAGGTTGGATATCTTTAAAACAAATAGACTTTTATATTCCCAAATTGACAACCTCTTTGATTACTGCTTACGTTATTTTAGTAAAACATCTCTTTCTTTACTTGGACTTAGTAGAGTTCTGCTGCAAGAAAGAAGAGGAACTGCATCTGGAGAAAACACAACGCACCCTATAGGGTCCACAAAAATTTATGTACCTTTCTATTCAGTAATGACCATGATCTCCAAGAGTGATGTTCTAAAGCATCTGGGGCACCTAAGGCCCTTGGCCAGAAAGCAAGGATTGCTGCTAGATTACTTTCATTAAACGACTTAAAATTAAATATGGTTTGTCTGGAATAAAGGCTGTTTAGTTTTGGTTGGATAAATGTGGATAGAATAGGTAGATATCGTAAGGCTATTTGAGGATCAAAATTTGGTGAAAACATGAATGACATTCAATATCTTGAAACTGGATTTTATTTTGTGGTGCACTTCGCAGCTAGATTTAACTAAATTGTGTGCCCTCAAAATATCTCTCACACAAAGCACTTGATCCTATGTGAATTTTCCCTTCAGCATGCCAGAGTTAATGGCAAAAGCACTGTTTTTAATTTTTATTACCATTGCTGTTGTTGTTAAGTGGGAAATTCTGTAAGAATTTATAAAGAAAAGATAGCATAGGTTCCAGGCTCATACTTGTTTCAGAGGTTCATTGTTTCCATTGTCATTTTTTTTTTTAATTTAATAAATATGGAATTTAAAATTTGGCACTGTAAGTAAATATGAGTTTCCCTGTTTCTCTATTGTTGTTGTTGTGAAGTGCCATCGAGTCGGTTCCGACCCATAGCAACCCTGTACAGGGTTTCTGAGGGTGTAAATCTTTACGAGAGTAGAAAGCCTCATCTTTCTCCCGCGGAGCGGCTGGTAGTTTCGAACCGCTGGCCTTAAGGTTCGCAGCCCGATTCGTAACCACTACGCTATAAATCCCCAGATAAAGCTAGTAGTCTCATGTTTCTACTTTGGAGGTTGTTGTTAAGTAACATCGAGTTGATTCCAACTCATAGCAACCCTGTATAGAGTTTTTGAGGAGTGGCTAGTGAGTTTGAACCACCTATCTTGTGGTTCAAACAGACCTTGTGGTCCAGTGCTTATCCTACAGTGCCACACCAGGACTCCTTTTGAGGTTGTTGTTAAGTGCCGTCAAGTTGTTGTTGTCGTTAAGTACCATGGAGTTGGTTCTGACTCATAGTGACCCTGTATAGGGTTTCCGAGGCTGTAAATCTTTATGGGAGCAGAACACCTCATCTTTCTCCCATGGAACAGCTGGTAGTTTCAAACTGCTGACCTTGTGGTTGGCAGCCTGACTTGTAACCACTATGCTACCAGAGCTTCTTAAGTGCCATCAAGAAGCAGGTTGTGAAAAAGAGGGGGAGATCTAAGACTTGAATTTGACAAAAATTAATATGAACCAGCTTTGTTGTTGAATATCTTCTCCATTAGAAAGTAACTCCTTAAATGACAAGGATTGTATCTGATTAATTCAAATTTGTATCCCCAAACTTAGTACACTGCCTTGTATATATATGCTGGGTATTGAAAAAATTCAAATATTTGCTGAATGTGTAAAAAAAAAAGCACTAATCTAATCAGAAGTCTGTTAGTGGGAGTAATATAACAAAATCATGGAAGAACCATAACTGAAGAAAAGCATCCAATTCTGAGTAGCACTGTTCAAACTGGATGTATTCACAAACAAAACTTAGACCAGAACAGGTTACATTAATATTGTT
>NW_006408706.1:2970160-2971296 GCF_000296735.1 Chrysochloris asiatica
CCTTTTAGAAGCCCTGGAGGTTCAGTGGCTAAACGCTTGGCTGTAACTGAAAGCATGGTGTGGCAGTCTGCTTTTGTAAAGATTGCAGCCTGTGGAGCACTTCTACTGTGGAGAAAACTCTATAATGTCACTCACTATGAGTCAGAATTGACTTCACTGAGATATGTTGGTATTGGGGTTTTTTTCGAGGGGTATAGGGACATTTCTTGAGTAAAATGTCCATTGAGGGCTCAGTATACAGTGAACTATTGAGGACAAGAATGTTACTTGGCATTATTTATATAAGGACACTGCGTACTGTTTATTAGGGTCCCTGTAATTTATTTGTATTTTTATGGGCCATTTCATTGTGGGGAAATGCAGAGAACAAAAGACGTCCAGCATTACAGAACTGTGGATGAGCCACAGGCCATAGGCCACTCAAATAGATGACTTTCACGCCTATAGATTTATTCCTATGGATGGGGAAAAAAATAACAACACATGACTAAACCTATTGCCATATGAGAACAGACAGCCTCATTTTTCTCCTGTGGAGCACCTAGTGGATTTGAACTGTCAACCCTGTAGTTAGTAGCCCAACTCCTAACCCACAATGCCACCAGGGCTCCTTTTGGCTAAACAAAAAGCTGCAGTGAAAGTAGAGAATCCTGTGGCCCTCTGTCTATATTCGCAGATACCCCATGTAGACGGGGTAAGCAAGTATGCATATATAGGTCATTGCATGTAGGATTATATGAGTGGAAAGGAAAGATGGGCTACTCAGAATTGACAGCCCAGAATGACTTAAGTCTGCAGTATATATACGTAAGCTTTATCTGATGGTAGGTAAATAATAAAAAGTAGTTCTGGTATCCATTGGTTACTGTGATCTTGTACACAAGATCTGAAACAAAAATGGTTGTTGTTGTTAAGTGCCGTCGAGTTGGTTCCGACCCATAGTGACCCTGTACAGAGTTTCCGAGGGTGTAAATCTTTACGGGAGTAGAAAGCCTGATCTTTCTCCCACGGAGCAGCTGGTAGTTTCGAACCGCTGACCTTAAGGTTCGCAGCCCGAATCATAACCATTACGCTACCAGAGCTCCTGTGAAGCAAAAATTATTGTAAAAAAATTACTAAACTCTGCCACCCTTCAT
>NW_006408706.1:2971396-2980314 GCF_000296735.1 Chrysochloris asiatica
AAAAGTCATAAAAAACCTTTCTGTTGCGGTATTAAAAGGTCAGTTATGTAGAAAAGGAACCTATCTTAATTTTATGTTGCTTTTCATGGAGTCCTGGTGTGGTACTATAGGATACACACTACGCTGTTAACTGCGAGACCAACAATGCAAACCCACTGGACTGTGAGCCACAAGGTCGGCAGTTCAAGCCCACTATCCACTCGTTGGGAGAAAGATGAGGCTTTCTACTTCCACAAGAAATCCTATACGGGATTGCTGTGAGTCAGAACTGACTCAATGGCACTTAACAACAACTTCATTAAAGAAGCGATCTTAGAAGAAGACTTTAAACGTTGGTACACTGTATGCCTATACTTGTAATAGAATGGGATGCCTTTGACATTGAAAAGTCTAGGGTGTTACTAGATATATAGATACCTCTGAAAATAACTGTTTGGTTAACTACAAGCTAATTTTGAACTTTTGGTTTAGTTAGACATTTTTATTTCCTTCTGAGCTATATGAGTATACATAATGGGACAATTTCTAAGCTTAAAAAATATATATACATTTTCTTTCTTTTCTTTTTTAGAATGGCTATACTCCCTTGCATATTGCTGCCAAGAAGAATCAAATGCAGATAGCTTCCACACTCCTGAACTATGGTGCAGAAACTAACATTGTGACAAAACAAGGAGTAACTCCACTGCATCTGGCCTCACAGGAGGGACACACAGATATGGTCACCTTACTTCTGGATAAGGGAGCCAATATCCACATATCAACCAAGGTACTCTGTTCTTACCTCTTGTTTTTCTCAAGAGTCTTTTGGATGAATGTAAGCAGAAACCATTCAAAGATAACTTGGAACAAAAAGGGAGACTGCATTAAAAGGAAACAAGGTTATGTTCTATAATCCAAGGACAGAAAGGGAATCAAGTCTTATGAGGACTGGAAAACCACAGGAAGCAAGGGAGCCACCCTCAGAGACTCTCTGCTTGTGTCTATATTTCTGTATTTTTATTTTTCTTTGCTAGTCAATTTCATTCTATTTTCTTTGCACATCTTCTCTATCTGTTTTTCTGCTCATAAGGCAGAAGAGACTACTCCAGAGCTTCTGTGAGTTAATATTAGTGTGGTTTAAGCACTCAGCACAGATTGCTTGAGTGAGTACCTGCTGATTTTAATTCCATATTCCAGAGAGACAGATGAGGGTCTATCTGGAGATGAGTTCAGTCTAAGCTGCCATGCTCTAACCTGGGCTGAGCATCAGAGGCCCTGGATTGGAGGCAGAGAACTGAAGACAATAGAGGTTCCTGAGTCAGCTTCAGCTCTATGTAAGCCTAACCCCCAGTTTGGTGGACCAGAGGGAGAGGTAGAGAATCTGTGATCTTAATAGACGCCTCAGTCATTTCAACCCTTTTCCACAGAGTGACCTTTGAAGACCACCATACCAAACCATGATCAAATGAAATAGAGATAGTGAAAAAAAAGTATAGTTCAAATATATGGATAGTAAATGTTTACAAGTATATATATCTGTTTATAAGGGGGCTTCAAAAAGCTCATGGAAAAATTCCACTATCTTTTAATTTCATTTTCTATGAATTTTTTGAAGCACCTCATATATGTGCATATGTATTGTTGTTGTTAGTGCCATCAAACTGCTTCCAACTCATAGCAACTCTGTATGGGGTTTCCACCGCTATAATTTCCTTGTGGGAGCAGAAAGCCTCATCTTTCTCCCACTGAGTGGATAGTGGGCTTGAACCACCGACCTTGTGGTTCACAATCCAGTGATTATCCTACAGAGACACCACACTCCTATGTATGTGTGTATACACACACACACACACACACAAATATATATATATATATATAGTCCTGATGTGGTGCTGTAGGATAAGTGCAGGACTGCAAGGTTGGATTGAACCACAAGGAAGACAGTTCAAACTCACCAGCTGCTCATCAGAAATCCTATATTGGGTGGCTGTGAGTCGGAATCGATTCAACAGCACTTACCAACAACAGGATAAGCACTCTCCTGCTAACCACAAGATTGGCAGTTCATTTATATATATATCACTATGGGTCTGTAGGTTAATGCGCTAGACTGCAAAGTGAGTTTGAACTGCAAGGTTGGTGTTTCAAGCTCACTAATCGCGCCTTGGAAACCCTCTAGAGGGTTGCTATGGGTTCAACTATCTATCTATCTATCTATCTATCTATCTATCTATCTATCTATCTATCTATATATATATATATATATAGAGAGAGAGAGAGAGAGAAAGAGAGAGAGTCCTGGTGTGGCACTATGGGATAAAGCTGTGGACTTCAAGGTTGGTTTGAACTGAAATATTGGCAGTTCAATTTCACCAGCCCCTCCTTGGAAACACTGTATAGGGTCGCTATGAATCAGAACTGACTCAATAGCACTTAGTAACAACAACAACAACACACATATATGTATATGTTTGTATATATATATGAAATTCCCTTAAAAACTAAATTAAAAAATTGAAGACAGTGTTTATAAATTAATTCATCATTAGATTTCTTGATGTTTTTGTAATACATGACAGAGTTTTAATGGAAATTAAATTTTGTAGGGTTTTGTACAAATATACAACTGAAAGTAGTCTTATGAACATATGTATACAGGTAAGATAGTGTGTGTCCTTCAGAAAGTTTTGTGAAACAGGCAGATTGTCTTGAATGCTTTCAGAGTTCTGCTCTGTGTCTTTATCACTTAGACGTGTGTTCTTGTACCTCTCTTACCCAGAAGCACTTCTGTTACTCTATCAGAAGTCCTCAGCTATCCTTTTTAAAAGTATGGGCAGGGCTAATTATAGAGTTAGCCCTCCAAAAGATATTACATTTTAACAAGAATGAACTCGATGAAGATTAGGGATAGAATTCATGTCTCGGCCAGTTAGGAAAGTTTAGGGCAAGAGCTTCCTTGTGGTCACTTAAATCATGCCGTTCTGGTAGTCCTTTGAGATATTGGATAATTATTTGATGATCATTTCAGTAATATCTAAGCCGACTGTTTCTGTGAAGAGAAAAAAAAAATATGTTTGCTATTTTAATATGGAGAATGCTACGATGAAGAAGAGTCTTCTGTTTTGTCCTATTTTTCAGACTGTTTATCCTTTAGGATTATATAACATTTGTTTAAAAGCTATGACAAAATATTCTTGCAAACATCTATTTTTCCTTATATATCACCCTGAGACTTTATGAAATCCAAATAAGAGTTCACCCAGAGAAGTAAAAAGTCTCAGGCCCTCAAAGTAAAATCCTGCTTTTTAGTATAGAACATATTTCTCTCTGTTGTTAAGTGCTAGCGAGTCAATTCTGACCCATAGCAACCCTGTATAGGGTTTCCAAAGAGCAGCTGGTGAGTTTGAACTGCCCACTTTATGATTCAAACTGACCTTGACTTCCTTTGCATTATCCAGCACCACCACACCAGGACTCCCGTTTCTCTCTGTAGTTAGTATAATTTACACTTTTTAAAGGTCAAAACACTTGCCAGTTTCTAGAAGTAGTACTATGGATGGTGGTGGTGGTTATGTGCCATGGAGTCAGAACCAACTCACAGCGACTCTGTACAGAGTTTCTGAGGCTGTAGATATTTACGGGAGCCGAAAACCTCATCTTTCTCCTGCGGAACAGCTGGTAGTTTCCAATTGTTGACCTTAAGGTTCGCATCCCAATTCGTAACCACTACACTATGGATGGAGACCAAGAATTATGAAGAACGTGGCTTAGCTTTCTCACGTTAATTGGAAGTGCAGGAGAGCTGTGCTGCAAAGCAGTGGTCAACAGAGCTGGCAGCTTTTAGTTGGATAGATTCAGGAAAGCATATGTAGGCTGAGATTACAGGTAGCTGGCTTAGTTGACAATTGGAGGCTGTATAGGAAGAGGAATACACTAGCTATTCGATTAATAGTGAGAAGGAGGAAGGAAGTGTATAGAATGAAGGGAAGTAGCTTTTGTTCACTGCTATATACCAAATTCCAAGGGCACATTTTGGCATATAAAGAGGAGTAAAACAAATCTGTTAAACAGATGAATGATTCAGGTTTTAAAGATAAGTCCCAATTTTGCTTGAAGAAAGCTAATTGCACATGAGTTTGTCAGGTTTGGGTGTCGACTAAATAAATTCCTCTTTCCCTATCTTTTAATATTACTTCTTTTTTATTAATCTTAACTGAACTTTAATTGGATAGTGAACTAAATGAAATATTTTCTTGATGCATGTATGACATTTTACATAGAAATAGAAAGGTTTAAGGGTTTATTTAAATTATGAGGCTACTTTTTATATAGCATCTAGAGCAGCCTGCCTAATAGTATCTTTGGGTACTGACAACAATTGTTCTGAACTCATTTCTCATAAGTCTCTACATTACTTACATTGATGTGATATTTTATTGATGATAGTATAGATTATTTCTATGGCTATAAAGTAGAAGTAGCAGTTGAGTGATCAATTATTTAAGTGAGTAAATAGATTCAGTAGAAGGTTTGAAATGAATGTTGTTTGGAAGCTTATTAACTGAATTCTTTTAAAGTCTCACATTATAATATAAAAATCCATTATAGAATGTTGCTGAAAGTGTTGATTAACTGAGAGAGTACATCATGACTGAAAAGTCATATCAACTTAGACTGTCTTGGATTTCAGAAGGGGTAAATTTGTGGAAAGGGCCTTTGAGTTTTGCAGGATTGTAGCGTAGTGGCTATGAATCGGGCTGTGAGCCGCAAGGTCAGCAGTTCGAAACTACCAGCGGTTCTGCGGGAGAAAGATGAGGCGGTCTGCTCCCGTAAAGATTTACAGCCTCGGAAACCCTGTGTAGGGTCACTATGAGTCGGAACCAACTCCACGGCACTTAACAACAACAACAACATAGCAAAATAGAATTTATCCATGATGGAACATATTTTCTTCTTCAAATGTATCCCTTTGCTTCCATTTCTTTCTATAGAGTGGACTCACATCTTTACACCTTGCAGCCCAGGAAGATAAAGTGAATGTCGCTGATATACTTACCAAGCACGGAGCTGATCAAGATGCTCATACAAAGGTAAAGTAAATTGCTGTCAACATTGTGGTAGGTACTGACTTTCAGGATTCCCAGTAGCCTCCATTTGCATCACCCCAAATCCACATCTCACCTCGTATTTATTCCATTCTAGAGCTTCACCTAGTCAAAGCCCTATCCTGCTCTTCATTCCTATACAGTCAAGTTCAAATGGATAACGTGGTGTTAGGATCCTCACACAAAAAACAGACTTCAGTTTTTCAGAATTAAGTCTACTTAACCTTATTACTTCAGCTAGTCCAGATGACTAGTCCTTCATATACTTGCCTGGCTCTATGCCCTTGGGCCTGAATAGTTCTTCCTTTTGTGTTATTGAATACTTACACTTCTTCAAGCTCAGCTTAACTACATCCTTCCTTCATCCTGTTGATTGTCCTACCAGACTCAGTCTCTCTTTCAGATCATATTATTTGTGCCTCTCTTAGTTTTCTCAGATTACATCACACATGTGTCACATCATCATTGCTGGGATTAAGTTCCTTGTGATTAGAGATCTGTTCATATTCATACTTGTATCTATAGGATGTATATGATATGCTAAAATAATACCTGTACGGTCAAATTGAATTTCGGTCCATTTCATACTGAAATTCTATCTAATCATTCTCTCTTTGAGTATTAACTGCTAAAATGGTAAAATTCCTACATTTTTTGTGTATTTTTATATATGATTTGTTATTATTTCAGCTTGGTTACACTCCATTAATTGTGGCCTGTCATTACGGAAATGTGAAAATGGTCAACTTTCTTCTGAAGCAGGGAGCAAATGTCAACGCAAAAACCAAGGTAAAACCTTTGTACTTATTTTCATTTTTTTATATGCAAAAATATTGTGTCATCTATGTACTTCAGTAGCTACAAGTTATGTGTGTGTTTTGAGTTGTTCTAAAGTGATTTGGAAGAAGTGTAACCGGAATGCTGCTTGGAAGCCAGGATGGTAAGACTTTGTCTCATGCACTTTGTACTTGTTATCTGGAGGGACCAGTGTCTGGAAAAGGACATCATGCTTGGAAAAGTGAAGAGATAATCCAAGAAGATGGATTGACATAGGGGCTGCAGCTATGGACTCAGATGTAACAACAATTGTGAGGATGGTACAGGACCAGGCAGGGTTTTGTGCATAGGGTCTCTATGATTTGGAACTGACTGAATGGCACCTAAGAAGGAATGTCATTTTGTAATTCTTTGAGTGCTTTCATTCCAGTAACCTTTGACAGCCAGATGCCTTACCTTCAGACCACTTATATTATAAAGTTCAAGTTACTCGCATAGATTTAACAATTTACTGCAGTGTACAGTACATATTCTGGCAGATTTCCTTTATATTGTTTTAGAGCTTTGTTGATCCATTCCCCTAATCCCTACCTCTTTCAAGGAAAACCAGATAGGCAACCTAGACAGAGTGCCTTTCATTTTTAATAAACTCTGTCACATTGGGAACATTACATGGTCATGCTCTGGGTCAGTAATGTGTAAGGGTTGAACTAGAAGTTCTCAAATAAAATGCAGAGCTCACTTGTCTCTGGCTGTTTTTCCTAGTGGCATCTGAAAGGTCCTATTCAGCAAAGAAGGGTCAGAACCTAACATTGCACTTCAGTGCACTCAAATTGGTTCAGGGAGAAAGAGAAATGCATAATATAGCTTCTGGTAAGATGCTTAATGAGTGCCTGGGTGGTGTAGACAGTATGAGTGTATGGCTACTTACTGAAAGGCTGGCAGTTGAGTTCACTTAGAGGCACTTAGAGAAAAGTCTGGTGATCTCTGTCCGCTGAATCAGGTACTGAGAACTCTTTGGAGTATAGTTCTACTCTTGACACACACACAAGGGTCACCATGAGCTGTTTTTCTTTTGGTTTTACTATGCATAATAAAACTTGAAGCTCAAGGTTACTTGGTCTAAAAAGAAAGGTATTTATTTGCATCTTGTTTATACATCAGAAATCCCTAATTCTAGCTATATGAGTGGGCTCAAGTAAATTAGTGGAAACAACATTAAGTAGCATTCAAAGTCACCATTCAAGATATTACTAAATAGAAAGATAGGACAGTTTTGTAAATGAGTCTTTATTTTTATAGCCTGTATTTTTAAAGAGAAATAGAAACAAAATCATTTCCATATACAATTATATTTAGTAACTAATTTAAAGTGAAAGTTACCTTTGAAATGATAAATGCTAACATTTACAGTTCAAATATCTGCTCTGACCCTCACAAGAATAATTGTTGCCTAATTTCTGCAACTGATGTGTGATGGTCTAGGATTGGACAGTGATCCATTCTGTTGGATGTATGTAGCAATGATTTAGGGCGAACTCATTGGCAGCTAACAGCAGCAACAAAGTTTCTGCCCATTTCTTGAGTCATCTTGAAATTTACTTTGAGATACTGAAATGCTCTGATAAAACTTCTCTGGAGTCTGGTTTAAACCGCAAGGTCGGCGGTTCGAACTTACCAGCAGCTCCTCAGAAACCCTACACAGGGTCACTATGAGTCATAACTGACTCAACCGCTATTAACAACAACAACAACAACAACAACAACAATATAAATTCTCAGGTATTCACTCTTAACTTGCTTTTTTTTTTTTGCTGAGTCAGTTGTCAGTTTATGCGTAATATTCAGGGAAGACATTCTTGTTGAAATGCAAACAGATCAGTGAAACAATGCAATGAGACCTTTTTTTTTCCCACACCTTCATTGAATTTGAAAAAGCTTACCATATGTCTAAAAAAAAAAAATTGTGAAGCATTGGATTGTTTGAAATTATTATCTTCTTTAAAAGCCAGACAAATACAATTGGCCCTCCTTACCTATGTCCTCCACATTAACAACAACATAGGTGATTTAAAGCATAGGGGAGGATGCTTATAGGCTGTGTAAATACTATATCATTTTACGTAAGGAACTTTAGCAAATCAGGATTTTCCTGTCCAAGGGACTCCTGGAACCAATCCCCCTCAGATAACCAGAGACAACATCACATCAGTGGTCTCAGGCATTTCATATTGGACATATGGTAAAGATAAAACATTTTTTTAGCATTTTTGTGATTTTATTTTCCTCAGGATAACTGTTTAGCTTTTACTGTTGAATTTGGAATCATATATCTTCAGGGAGTAGATAGATACATACCTCAGAAGACAACTTTTTAATAAATTCTTCAGAATTTTTTCTCATAGAATGAAATCTAAAGGGAGAGAATTGCTTTCCCTTTGAGCATCTCATTTGTAACCATAGTTACTAAAGAATTGCTTCTTTCCTTTGAAAAAGTAAACATGTGTATTACCTTTGCTTCTTACACATTCATGCCGACATAAAGAAAGGAAAAATGATTTTCAAATGGGACTATTAGTTGCTTAAAATTAGAATGAAATCCTGTCATACCAGCTTTAGTAAAACCAGATTTGGCTAATTGTATATTTAACTTGTGAAAAAATTTAGAATTATAGCATGTACAATTTTCCTTATGAAATATACTGCAAAGATCATACAGCTGTTTGCTGAAGAGAAAATCCTCATAACGTTTGCTATCATTCTCATACAATTTTAGAGCTTAAAAAAATACTACCACAGACAACTAATTTAATCCTTCACCAAACTTGAAATACTGGCCATTTCCATTTTAGAACTGAGAAAAATAAGGTAGACAGGGGTATTTGCTGACAGTTGGTGAAAGAACTTCATAGCTCCCAACCAGTTAAACTACGAGAGTAGGTTAAGAGTCCACCAAAATATTCATATAAAAACTTTTGAGTACCTTTAGACTTTCTAGGTGAATATGCTCACAAGCCAGAGGCTTTTGTTGTTGTTGTTGTTAGGTGCCATAGA
>NW_006408706.1:2985289-2997256 GCF_000296735.1 Chrysochloris asiatica
AAGGTTCGCAGCCCGAATCATAACCATTACGCTACCAGAGCTCCTGTGAAGCAAAAATTATTGTAAAAAAATTACTAAACTCTGCCACCCTTCATTTTATAATGTCTGGAATATGAGGATAAAAATATTCAGTATTTAATCAGTTCTTCATTTACTTACTTAGTCAACATTATTGATGAAATACCTACTACATGCCAAGCATTCACATCTTTAGACTGACAAGGAAGAGTCAATAAATCTAAGGTCCAATATATTAAACAAAAGGATTATTCACTTCATGATAACTATTAATACCTTGGAGTCCCTTAGTGGTACAAACAGTTAACACCCTTAAAGTCAAAAGTTTGAGTCTACCCATTGCTGCTTTGGAATAAAGGCCTAGTGATCTGTTTCTGAAAATTCCGCTACTGAAATCCATCTAGAGCACAATTCTACTCGGACACCTGTGGGGTCACCATGAGTCAGAATTGACACAGTGTCATTTGGTGCACTTAATTCCACATTGTGTCTTCAAGAATTTCAGTACAGTATTATTAATGTGAAGACATAACAACCTGTACCCACCACCCATTGGAGCAAGACTGAATTTGCACTAACCTTGACATAATTGCACAAAAATCAGGTATTACAAAGCTTTCATCAGCATGAAACTTTAGAACAGAATATTTAAAAGAACCTAGTTTTAAAAAACACTTTCTAATGAGAAGAAGCTACTCAGCTTCTAGTGGAATCTTCTATTCTCTAAGTGTTTAATATGTGAGGTTTTCTTCGACCAAAGCTGTTCTCTGAATGGAATATAAGATGTAGACTTGCTTTCATTGACTTAGAATCTTCAAACTTGCCCCAACTCTAATTATTAGGAAAGTCCTAATGAGCACACAGTGGTTATTTTGATGTCTGCTGTCTTCTAGCAAAACAGTGTTGCTCATCCTTGTTTTCTAGAGAAGAGCTCATAGCGATGATAATGCTCTTTCCTATTGTAAATCTCCTCTCAGTAGACCCATTTTTAATGTTAATTGGTTAACATACAGCAAGAATAATTTACAGTCAGTTCATTTTGCTGTTTCATAAGCTAGTCTTTTCTTTTACCAGAACATAAGGTGTGAGGGAGTGTTTACTGTTAGAAATGAGTTGCTGGTAACATTGGGCTTAACTCAACAAAGCATCTTTGATAGTTTTGTAAATGTTTTTGTTAAGTGCCATGGAATCAATTCTGACTCATAGTGATCCAGTACAGGGTTTCTGAGTAGCAGCTGATGGGTTTGAACTGATGACCTTTTGGTTACCAGTCCATTGCTTACCCTACAGTGCCACATCAGGAGTCCTTTGTTGTAAATAAGACTGAGAAATTTAAAAAGAAGGCTAACCTACTTTCTCTCTTTCAATCGATGCTCCACCACCATCCACAGAACGGCTACACTCCTTTACACCAGGCTGCCCAGCAGGGCCACACGCACATCATTAACATCCTTCTCCAGCACGGGGCCAAGCCCAATGCCACCACTGCGGTAAGATATACTGGGCGGTCCTCGCCACACTTTCTTCTTCTTCCTCCTCTCTTTATCCCGTGACCTTTTGTTTGAGTTGAATTTTAATTCATTCTCTCGGGATTCTAGAGAAGTCCAGTTGCAGAGCCTTACTTAGGAGAAGTTGAAGTGTTTCACTGGGTGTGTCTGCTGGGGGACGGTCTCTTTTCTGGGGGAGGGTCTCCCCTCTGCCGGCAGAGCCCTCCATTTGACTGCATGAATTTGCTGGGCCAACAGCTGGCTCTCACATGTGAGAGCACAAGGGGACCCCTCCCTCTTGGCCTTCTAAGGCAGCACAGTTTTTGAGGCTGCTGGGTTAGGCAAAGCTCATTGAAACGTGGAGCCATTGAAATGTAAACTAAGGACTGCAATTAAACAAACAAGGATCCCCAGTGGTCTGAGCTGGATCCTGGATTGCTGGCTTTTGTTATTTTGTTACAGGGTGAGTTTCTGCACAGCTGCAGCTAAATATGTTACCGTGTTCCCTAGGGTCACATCTTACCTGCAGCAGATGGTGTGACTTTTGATGATGAATAAGTGCACCTCTTACTTGCTGTTATTTTTTGGAGCCACCAACCTCAATTCCAGAGGCACTTTCATCAGCACAATACAGTATCTGTAGAGATATTTGACAGCCTTAGGGTTAAAGCGGCAAGTGTTTTTTATTAGAAAGAGCAGGCAGATGTAAGCTTGTTGTGTTACCATAGTGACCTGGGCTATAGTCTAAAGAAATTACAAAGACAGATTTAGATGTAATGGTAAAAACTAGTGATTTTCCTAAGCTGTGCCTTGTTTTGGAAGGAAGTGCTGGCTCATGCAGAGCAGCGGGTGATCTCATTGGCTCACATCGCAGTCCTCCCTCGCCTTTCTCACTCTCTTGCTCTCTTTCACTCTGTCTTCAGAATGGCAACACCGCCCTGGCAATTGCTAAGCGTCTGGGTTACATCTCCGTGGTCGACACCCTGAAGGTTGTAACTGAGGAGGTCACCACCACCACCACGGTGAGTATAAGTCACCGATCATCTTCTGCTCTGTTGACCTGCTTTTCAGTTCACATACTTTTTTCACTTATGAAATGTTTGGAGCCTTGTGTTTTGAACATCCTTTGGTGACTATGCGGTAGAACACACATAGAAGTATGCAGAAGTAAATGCATTTGCCCACAATGAGTGCAGGGGTTTTTAGCTTCTTTTATAGTTAACATAAATCCATATAAACTGTGTGAATGTAATTGAATAGTTAGTTCTTTTTCCTGTGACTGGCTTCCTTTTTCCTGACTCCTCTGCCCATTTGCTTTAGTTGGGGATGACACCAACTGCTGGCAAAGTGGCAGAACATCTCCACAGCAAACTTCTGAAAAGATGTTGGCTTCAGGGATCTCTGGAGTGACTTTGATCCAATACTGTTCTCACTAGGTTTACTTTTTTTTTTTTTTTTAAACTCTCGCTGTTTTAAATATGATCATTGATACTTTAGAAGAAAACAATGATCACCATTGGCCTTTGCCAGAGAAACTCTAAAAGAATGAAGGCCATATAATGAATTCTAAGGTTCTTGAACTGTTCTGTTGGAGCAAAGTTTAAAGGAGGCCTCTTGAGAGAGAAGCTCAGGACTTAAAGTTGAAACACTATTTGCATTTGTTTATTAACTTTTGTACCTTAAAGCATGAACTCAAAGAACAAAAGCTCATTAATTTATCTTTGTAAAGTAGAAAAGTAAAATAATAGTGAAACATTAGCTCTTCTGTAGAGACATTAAATCATAAATCAACAAATGAAAAATTCTGAATGAGGTTCTAATATTTGTCTCAAGCCAGCAAGGATGCCTATAGTAGAGTTGGGAATGCTTTTGATAGCTGTGAGGGTAAAGAAAGGAATTTTCTTCTTATTGCCTGAAGCAAGTCCTGTTGATATACATTGAGGAAGATGGAATACAACCGGCTTGATGTGAGGTTTTAAATAGAGTGGGGTATGATTTATTAATGCACTGCAAGGCACAGACTATATTTACATGACAGAGACTAGTATTGCTTGTTTGCTCAAGGAGAATCATAAAATTTTTGGCCATTACCCCTCAATATTTTTAAAAACAAAATATCGCTTTAATAAATTACATTGAAGTCTTGATGCAGCATTGTAGGATAAGTCGTTGTTGTGAAGTGCCGTAGAGTCTGTTCTGACCCATAGCGACCCTGTATAGGGGTTCCGAGGAGTGGCTGGTGAGCTTGAACTGCCGACCTTGCAGTTCAAATGGCTTTGCAGTGTGGCACATTAACCCACAGCACCATACTGGACTGCTAACTACAAGACTGGTGGTTCAGACCCACCAGCCACTCTCAGAATCCTGTACAGGGTCACTATGAATCGGAATCAACTCTATGTCACACAACAACAACAACAAGGGAGAAAAACACATCATTGCCATACTATGGGTCCTTGTTGTTGTTAAGTACCGCGGAGTCGGTTCCAACTCATAGTGACCCTACACAGGGTTTCCAAGGCTGTAAATCTTTACAGGAGCAGAACGCCTCATCTTTCTCCTGCGGAACTGCTGGTAGTTTCGAACTGCTGACCTTAAGGTTAGCAGCCCGATTCGTAACCACTACGCTACCATGATATGCTTTTTAAAATAATGACGCACTTTTATGTACTTTGCTATCGAGTTGATTCTGACGCATAGCAACCCCATGGTGTACAAAGTAGAACTGTTCTCCATAGGGGTTTCAATACTGTGACATTTTGGAAGCAGATCACCAGTCCTGTCTTCCAAGGCACCTGTGTTGCTGCTGTGTGCCGTCAAGTCAGTTCTGACTCATAGAGACCCTGTGTAGGGTTTCTGAAGATACACATCTTTACCAGAGAAGAAAGCCTTCTGCGGACCAACTGGTGGATTAGAACTACTGATCCACTACACTATTCAAATTGCCAGTCTTTCAGCTCATAATCAAATGCTTGACTTTTTGTACCACCTGGGGTACAAAGATTGGATCTTAATGGACTTTTTCTTACTATATGATTTTTTTATATTCAGAAAATCTTCATGTCACCTTATTTGGTATATTGAAACTATATGTACAACACAGAAAACTGAAGCTTGTAGTGGCAAAATTGATCATCCACATGTCTATCTTAAAGTTGTTTTGTGTTATATCCCTTACTTTTTTCATGTTCTGCGAAATTTAGTATGTACATTTTTGTTAAGTTACCACTAGATGGCAAAGTTGGATTGTTTTGCTATCTTGGGCCTGCTTTTCTTTATTTCATTAATGAATTCATTCGTTCAATATTTAATGGATATAAAATATGAACTGGCTTATGTGCTGAATGCTAAAGAGTTATCAGTGGCTGAAACATTATTCCTCCCACAAACAATGTACCATGTAGTCTGAGTTGAAAATGAGCGTTTGTGTTTATGATGAGAATAAATTCATTTTTTTATAATAACATAATTACATAGCTTACAAGTCCAATTTCAAAGGGATCAGGACCACAAATATTGCTCAAAATGAGCGACATTAAATATAGAGATATATTTTAAAGAGGAGCATTAAGCTTTCAGAGCACCATCTCAAAACAGGTTCTCAAATACCTTTTCAGAAGTGCAACATATGTCACTTAGCACTGTTGTTTGTTAAGTGCCATTGAGTCAGTTCCAACCCATAGTAATCCTGTATAGAGTTTCCAAGGAGTGGCTGGTAAACTTGAACCGCCAACCTTAAGGCTCAAACAGACCCTGCAGTCCAGCTCATTAACCCACAGCGCCATACCAGGACTCCAGGGTACTAGCAGGGTACAAAAAGTCCTCCTTAGAACCCTCTCTGAACTTTTATTCATTGCTATTGGCTCCAACAAAGACCACTGTACTTAGTATTCAGGTTTCTAGATGAAAAGTCAGCAAACACATTCAAAACTTAACAGCATTTCCACTTTCAGTTCAGATAATAAAGGTCATTAACTACCATGTTTGTTGTTCATCTCAATGAATAGTTTTCGTAGCTACATATTCTGGTGCTTCTCTGTCTTTATTTTCTGCTTCTCGGAATTGGGTTCCTCTCTTAGAACCAGGTTCTCTTAGAATCATGAATTATAATAATTAATAAAATGAAATATAGGATATGGGTCGAAAGTGTCCATTTATCATTGTCTTTTGTGTAAGCCATCATCTTATTTTCTATCTCCTCTTTTGGAAATTTAAAAAAATCTGGCCTTTTTCACATAGTGTTGTTATTAATTAATGGCATTAAAAACAGTAATTCATACTTGGTAATTACAAATATTCCAAACATAAAGGACAGACAGAGCTAAGACTTAAGTTTAGTTCTTAGATTTCAAAGTTCCTGTTCTTAATCACACTGCTGCTTAATAGGAATTATTGTGAAAGAAAAAATTTCACCTGATTTTCAACAACAAACCACAAACAGTATTCTTTATTGATTTTTATGAAAGCATTCTATTCAGTATAATTTTCTAAATCTCTAGATTCACAAAATAATTTGAAACTACTAACTGCTAATAGGGAGTCCTGGTGTGGTGCTGTGGGTTAATGCGCCCGACCGCAAAGCCGTTTGAACTGCAAGCTTGGCAGTGCCAGCTCACCAGCCGCTCCTTAGAAACCCTATAAAGGGTCGGAACCCTATACATAGGTCAGAACCAACTCGATGGCACTTAACAACAACAACTGCTCATAGAAAATAATACAGCAGATAATTTAATAATCTTACACATTATTAAATAAAATGTATATATGTACAATTAGTATAAATAATTTGGGGTGCATAACAAGCTTCATCTATACCTCAACTAATGTATTTAAATTTAAGATTGGATTATACTATGCTATGAAATAATTTCACTTCAATTGGGTTCGTATGATGTGAGTTCTCTTTAATCAAGTAGTTTCCTCTGCGAGTCCTCCTTCCAGAACTTTTATTCCAAAGTATGAATAAACTTATTGTGTAGAGAGAAGAGTAAAGTAGCAGTTTGTAAAGGAAAGGTCAATTCTAAGGAAATATTGGAGACATTTTGGAATTGTAGCTTGTTTCATTAACCTTTGTTTTTCTAACTTAACCTGGCTGGGGACAGGACACAGTTTAACATTCTGTTGATATTGCTGTCACTTTATACTTGCCAGAATGTACATCAGAGGTTGGGGTAAGCAGATGTCAACAAGTTCAGTTTCTTAATGTAGCTTGGAAGAACTCTGAGATATGATGCCTTTCCTTATCACTTTACTAATTGGATGAATTATTTTTTTGTGTACATACTTTTAAATGATTATATTTTATGGTGCATAATGTGTCCTGGGAGTCCTGACGTGGCACTGAGGATAAACACTGCACAGGCTGGTTTGAACTACAAGGGCAGCAGTTCAAACCCACCAGCTGCTCTTTTGAAACCTTATACACTGTGAGTCAGAACCAACTCGATGACACTTAACAACTTATATATATAAACAACATATATGACATTTTGTATGTTCTATAATATCCATGGTTGTGATGGTGGTTAAGTGCCATCAAGTCAGTTTGGACTCATAGCAACCCTGTACAGAGTTTCCAAGAAGCAGCTGGTGGATATGAACCGCCAACCTTGTGGCTGGCTAATCCAGTGCTTATCCTCCATTGTCACACCAGGACTCTATAATATCCATAGGTAGCTGTAATATTTATAAATCCTGCATATTATGTTAAAAAGATGGAACATTGAATACAGAATCTTATTAAACCTTTGGCACATTTTTTTCCCAATCTGTTACAATTACCTCAACACTTACTGGGTAACACTTAATCTTGGAGTCTCAACTTTGGTGAAACTTTCTAAAGCATTCATCTTAGTTTTTTAGAAAAAAAAAATATTTACGTAATATTTCGTTTAAAAACTGCATGAACATATAAATTCATATAAACACTTTGGGGAGCAAGAAGAAGGTTAGTCTGTACCTCAGCTGATGAAAGTGGAAGTGTGTACACATTAGAAGGTGATGTGTGGCTGTGGTTATGTGCCGTGGAGTCAGTTCTGACTCATAACAACCCTATACAGGGTTTCTGAGGTTGTAAATCTTTACGGGAGCAGAACGCCTCATCTGTCTCCCGCAGAACAGCTGGTAGTTTCAAACTGCTGACCTTGGAGTTTGCAGCCTGAATCATAACCACTACACTGTGGTTAATGTCACTCATCCTCATATGGCGACTTGGTGAGGATATGGTACAAAGGAAATGACTGACCAGAGAAAGTGATTAAGTTGAGTCAATTAAGCACATTTATTCTTATGCATGTAACAAACCAATACTATCCACCATTTATAAACAACATGGTAAATACCCTTGTTTTATTTTTGTTTTCTACATCTTCCCCATGGCATGGTATATATTTTAAATCCATTATTAAGTTTTCCTTCCACTTATTATAACCTATTTATTTTGTGTTATTACCAGATGTAAATGCACCCTACTAAATGTGTGCGTAGCATATTCGTCATTTTAATCTTTTCAGTAACTTCTAATCTACAGAATCTCAAATTCTGTAACAGAAGAGGATGTCTATGATGATGTATTTATATCCTTGTTTTCTATGCATTATTCAGATGCAGATTCATGTTTCAATAATCAAACTTTCAAAGAATACTACCTTTTAAAGGAAAATATGTGTTCATTCTTAGAACATTATTTGGTAGAAAGACTTCACTCATTCAATAAACACTCAAATGAAACATTATGTTATATAGTGTATTTACTGCTTTGCATAAGAGAACATTTGGCACTCAACCGCAAGGTTGGTTTGAAACGCAAGGTCAGTATTTCAAATTCACCAGCCGCTCCTCGGATACCCTATACAGGTTGCTATGAATAGGAACCAACTTAACAGCACTTAACAACAACAATGCTCCGGGTATGATGGCTGTAGAATCAGCACTGGACTGTGAACCAAAAGTTAGGCAGTTCAAACCCACCAGTTGCTCCTGGAAACCCTACACAGGGTTGCTATGAGTCTGAATCGACTCAACAGCACATAACAACAACAACATGCAGAAAAAAAATCCATAACCAGTGCGATTGCTGTTGTGTTTTTTCTCCTATTGCTAAATGTTTCCTGATAGTAACTTGTAGTATCCAGTAACCAAACTAAAGCAAAGATAACCTCCACTTTCAAAGAAAGTTCAAAGAAAATATAGTCTCATTATCAGCATCTGAGAAGAGAAACTAAAACTATAAGCTAATATAACTTAATTATTTAGAAAATGTTTCCATCAGTTACTTTTCAAACAGAGAAGCATCTTCTTATAGAATTTGTTCCTTTAAAGAGCAAATGCTCTAGAACATTTCTGCAAACTTGGACTTTCTGGTGTAGCCTCACACGTTAGATATGTCTTCACATTTTGAATCATTATATCATTATATTTACAATAAGATAGTTACATTTAAAGTCGTAATAGGCTACTATTCTAAATGCAAACTCTTTTTGCACATTATAATAATATATGTAAGTTCATTCATTCAATACACTGCTAGTCTTTAGATCCTTGGACAGGAGCTTTTACCTTTCCTACATCATTGTGTTTGCTTTCAGTGAATAAAATAATGTGAAATTATTAAAACATCACAATCACAGTTATCTAAATAATATAAATTGCCTTCACTTTCTTGGTCACCTCCTTTTCTATTAACTAATTCCACCAAAAGAGGAATCTATTTATGTGGTATTTAAATATATCATTTTTGTAATTAAGTATCTTCAAATTATTCAATATGTCTTTCAGAAGATTCTGCTATATTTTAGGTTCTGTGGAAATGGTCTTTATCTTAAGTGACTTACTCTTCTTGTATGGGAGGCCGACAAGCAGATAATGCAAATATAGCTATGTATGAAGTGATATATTAGGGCTAGCACATGGTGCTGTAGGAGTCCTGGTGTAGTGCTGTAGGATAAGCATTGGACTTGCTAACCACAAGGTCAGTGGTTCAAACCCACCAGCTGCACCTCGGAAACCCTGTACAGGGTTGCTATGAGTCAGAACTGACTTGACAGCACTTAACAACAACAATAATGATGCTGTAAGAGCACATAGCAGCAGATAAACATCGTTAAACCAATAAATTCAGGCACAGTTGGGAAAGCTTTCTCCAAGAAAGTTGCATCTAATATGAGCCAAGAAAATAGGGGAAATAAGATTTCTGGGAGAGGAAAGTTGTTGTTGTTGTTG
The DNA here is from genome assembly GCF_000296735.1 of Chrysochloris asiatica. Taxonomy (NCBI): domain Eukaryota; kingdom Metazoa; phylum Chordata; class Mammalia; order Afrosoricida; family Chrysochloridae; genus Chrysochloris; species Chrysochloris asiatica. Next base: position 2,995,015 of record NW_006408706.1, read on the forward strand.
TTGTGTGTCATCGAGTCGGTTCCGACCCATAGCGACCCTGTACAGGGTTTCCGAGGGTGTAAATCTTTACGGGAGTAGAAAGCCTCATCTTTCTCCCGCGGAGCAGCTGGTAGTTTCAAACCGCTGACCTTAAGGTTCGCAGTCCGATTCGTAACCACTACGCTACCAGAGCTTATGTGGAAAAACTAAAACCCTAAGAGAACAGGATCTGCCAATGAAACAGAAGCAGTTCAACCTGATGTATCCACAGTGAGAAGTGGCCTCCGACTGCTCCTAATAGATCACTAGGGGTCCTCTGAGTCTGTTTATTTAGTTTTGCTCTCAAGAAAATGGGAACCACTGAAAGATTTATGCAGTATCACATTATGAATTTTATATCTCTCTTAACATAGGGCTACTATACGAGATAAATGAAAAAGTATTGCTACTAAGGTCCCAGTTCATACATGCATGGCTTTATTCCAAACAAAATGCAGTCACACATAAATCTATGGTCAGTGGATGACTACAGACAAAGTTAGCTCAGTAATACTCTTGTTTAATGCTTTTTAGGGTGTCTTCAAAGAAGGGTCCAATCAAAACAGTGCTTCCAAGGAGATCTGCTGGGCCAATTAAATTCAAGGCAGAGAGGTCAGCTCAGAAGGTTATGGTGACTGTCTTTTGAGATTGCATAGTGGTAATCTTGATAAATTTTCTCAAAGGACACAGGATGATCATGAGGACTTGTAATAAAGAAGTTTTGAGAAAACGGAAAGCTTCATTGGTGAGAAAAAGGTCAGGAGAATTGTACCAAGGAAGTTGGAAGCAAGGGCTGTACTAGGAGAGTTTCATTGGGAAACTACGTCATCCACTCTACAGTCCTGATCTTGCCCCATCAGATTTCTCTTTGTTCCCTAAACTAAAAGAACAATGAAAAGGAACACAATTTGAGTCCTATGAGGTTGCCAAAACTTTGATTTTGACCTGGTATAAATTGAAGAGCACAGAATTCTTCAGGGAAGGATTTAGGAGATGGAAACACTGCCTTCAGAAGTGTATAAACCTAGGTGGAGGATATATGGAGAAACAATAGCTTCAAATTTGATTTTTTTTTTTCTTCCAGGACCACTTTTTATTCATTTTTTTTTATTGTAGCAATATACATACAATAAGACCTCTGCCATTTCAACCATTTTTACATTACAATGCAGCCACAACAATGATACTTCCCATGTTGCATAGCCATCACCACTATCCATTTGCAAACCTTTTCTCTCCTTTCTTTTTTTTCCCCTTCTTTCCTTTCCATTTTTTCTTTTGTGGGGATATTCCCAATGGTTTGTCCTAATGACAAAGTAAATATGCATTGTTTCCCTTCCAGTACAAGGGGGAAAAAAAGACACACACATACAAAAGCGATTCCCTTTCTCCCCCTTCTTCTCCTTTTTAACTCTCTTCCCCATCACCCAAGTTAACATGTGTCCATTCTCTACCCAGTGAATAATTATCCCTGCCTTCCACCCCTGGTAGCCTTCATAGAATGTTTCTTATAGAATGGAAAGCTTATCTTGACATTTTACAGTAGTAGTCTCATACAATATCTGCCCCTTTGTGACCAACTAATTTCACTCAGCATAATAACCTGCAGGTTCCTCCACGTTACGTGTTGTTTTGCAGATTCACCGTTATTCTTCAAAGTTATATATCAAAGTTTGTTCAACCATTCCTCTGCTGCAGGGAATCTAAGCTGTCTCCATCTTTTTGCTATTGTGAATGATACTGCAATGAACATAAGTGTGCAGATATCTATTTGTGTCATGACTCTTGCTTCTTGAAGATATATACCTAGAGGAGAGATTGCTGGACCCACCATCTGAGAAAGTGCCATACCGTTTTCCACAACAGTTGCACCATTGTATAATCCCACCAACACTGTAAGACAGTCCCTTCCTTTCCACATCTTCTCCAGCATTTGTTGTTTTCTGTTCTTTTGAACTTTGCTTTTAATACTGGGGTAAAATGATATCTCATTGTCATTTTGATTTGCATTTCTCTAATGGCTAATGACTAATCATTTTTTCATATGTTTATTAGCCGCCTAACTGTCTTTATTTTGGTGAAGGTATTTTCATATCCTCTGCCCCTTTCTAATTTTATCATTTATAGTCTTCTTTTTGAGACGTTGAAGTATTACTTAACTTTTAGACGGTAGTCCCTTGTCTGACAAGTTCTTGCCAAAAATGTTCCCAGTCTGTGGGTTCTC
>NW_006408706.1:2997756-3014490 GCF_000296735.1 Chrysochloris asiatica
CTCTGTTTCTGGACTGTAAGATTAACTATCCCCCATTTTTGTTACAAAACTTCTACCTTTACAATTTCTGACAGTTGCAATCATAAGAATCAAAAGCATCTTATCCCCATCTCTTTTTACCACACCCATCTAGACAAGATGAAAACTATTCAGTGGGGATTCTATCTTCCCCCACACACTCTTAAACTAAACTCCCTCTTGAAACCTTGTAAGCCAGTCACTTCGTACCTTTATTGCCCCCTCATTTTAGGTAGCCAATGTTTAAGTTGCCCGTCTCTATCTACCCTGTATACAGAGGGAATAGCATTGATACTTGATGTGAAGACTCTTTCCCTCTCTGTTGGTGTTTTGAGTTACAAACTCCATGAATATAGGTCAGGTTCATCAAATTGTAGCAATTTACTCTTGTTTCCTTTATGAAAAATTGTTTTCTTTTTTATCTTACTTTAGTCGAGTTCTGATCATCAAGCCATCGAGGCTAGGTCATATGAGTACTATCTGTAAGTTTGAGTGTGCCTGTGTGTCTTGGAGCATATTTTGATATTTTTATTAAATGAAGGTTTCAATGATTTTGTAGCAATACTTTTTTACTTACCTTCCTACATTGTATATGAATGAGCATAGTAGTGTTTTTAAAGTAATCTATTGGTTAAATTTCCTTGCAAATATATTTGAAGTTCTCTGTTATTTATAGATGACCATTTCTCTCTCAGTTTGTGGTACTGTGGTGGCTTGTGTGTTATTGTGATGTTGGAAGCTATGCCCCTGATATTGTAAATACCAGCAGGGTAACCCACCATGGACATGTTTCAGTGGACTTTCAGACTAACACAGACTGAAAGGAGAGGATGACCTCTTCTGAATGGTTAGCAATGGAAAACCTTATGAATAATAGTAAAACATTGTCAGGTGTAGTGCTGGAAGATGAATCCCTCAAGTTAGAAAGCACTCAAAATACTACCAAAGAAGGGCTGCCTCCTCAAAGAAGTGCTGACCATATAAAATGAATGAATCAGCTCTTTCAAGACCTGCATTTTCTCATGGAGAATAACTCAAAATGAGAAGAAACAACTGCAAGTACCCATTAATAATCGGAATGTAGAATATACAAAGTATGAATCTAGAAAACTTGGAAGTCATCAAAAATGAAATGGAACACAAATAGATTGGTACAGTAAGCATTAGTGAATTGAACTAGACTTGCATTGGCCATCTTGAATCCCACAATCATGTGGTTTACTGTGTTGAAAGCAACAAATTAAAGATGAATAGTATCGCATTCATCTCAAAAGGGCCATTCAAGAGCTATCCTGAATTATGATGCTGTCTATGATAGGATAATATCCATACATCTACAAGGAAGACCAGTTAACATCACTATTACTCAGATTTACGCACTAACCATTTAAGTCAGTGATGATAAAATTGAAGTTTTACTGACTTCTTTACCCTGATATTACTGGTGGTTGGAATGTGAAAGTTGGAAACAGAGGAAGGATCAGTAGTTGAAAATATGATATAGAAACAAAGCTGGAGATTGCATATAGAATTTTGTAAGACCTATGACTTATTCAATGAAAATATATATTTTCAACATTTGGACCTTACTAGATGGAATACACCGGTATCAAATTGACTACATCTGTGGGAAGAGACAATGCAGAAGTTCATCAGCCCAAACTAGACCAGGGGCCAAATGTGGAACAGACCATCAATTAATCATATACAAGTTCTGGTAGTGTAGTGGGTATGAATCTGGCTGCTAACCTCAGGGTCATCAATTTGAAACTACCAGCTGTTCTGTGGGTGAAAGATGAGGCTTTCTGCTCCCGTAAAGACTTACAGCCTCAGAAACCCTGTACTAGGTTGCTATGAGTTGGAACCAACTCCACGGCACATAACCACAACAACAAGTTCAGACTGAAGTTCAAGTTCACAAAAGCCAAAATATGTCTTTGAATTTAGAGATCATCTCAAAAACAAATTTGATGCATTAGACACGAGTGACAGAAAACCAAAAGAGTTGTGGGATGATATCAGGAACATCATTCATTACAAAAGCAAAAGGTCATGAAAAAGGTAGAAAAAACCAACTAAAGTGACTGGAAGAAATGAGGAAGTAAAAGAGCTGAACAGAAAATTTCAAACATCAATTAAAGAAGACAAAGTCAAGTATTATAATAAAATGTGTATTGAAGGAAGCAGTCCAAACTGTGCTGAAGGCATTGGCAGAAAACAAGGCTCCGGTAAGTGACAGAATGCAAATAGAAATCTTTCCACAAACTTGTACAGTGCTGGGAGTACTCACTCTTCTATGCTAATGGACTTCTATGGACGACGGTTACCTGGCTAACTGACTGGAAGAGATCTATATATGTGCCCATTTCAAAGAAAGGTGACCTAGTGGAATGTGGTAATCATAGAACAATATCATTAATATCCCATGCAAGCCAAATTTTGCTGAAGATAACAGGGAGCTCCAGAAATTCTAGCTGGATTTAAAAGAGGATGTGGAATATTATTGTTGATGACAGATGGATCTTGACTGAAAGCAGGGAATACCAGAAAGATGTTTAGTTGTGCTTTATTGACTATGCAAAGGAATTTGACTTTGTACGCCATAACCGACTATGGATAGCATTGTTAAAAATGGTAATTCTAGATCACTTAGTTGTACTCATGAGGAACCTGTACATAGACTAAGAGGCAATTGTTAGAACTGAGTAAGGGAGTACTAAATGGTTTAGAATCAGGAAAGGTGTGCACCAAAGTTGTGTTCTTTCACCATATTTATTCAATCTGTAAACTAAGGAAGTAATCTGAGAAGCTGTATTATATGAAAAAGAATGTGGCATCAGTATTGAAGGAAGACTCATTAATAACCTGTGATAAGCAGATGACTCAACTCAGCTTTCCAGAAGCAAAGAAGACTTAAAATACTTATTGATAAAGATAAAAGACTACAGCTTTGATTGCACTGGATTACACCTCAATGTAAAGAAAGCAAAAATCCGCATAACTGCATCAATAAATAACATCATGATAAATGAAAAAAAGATTGTCATTGTCAAAGACTTCTTTTTGCTTGGATCTACAATCAACTCTCATGAAAGCAGTAGTCAAGAAACCACGGCATGAATTGCATTAGGCAAATCTTATGCACAAGACTTCTTTAAAGTGTTCAAGAACAAAGATGTCAGTTTGAAGAGTTACCTAAGCCATGGTATTTTCATTCACCTCATATGGTTGTGAAATGTGGATCATGAATAAGGAAGACCAAAGAAGAAAGAATGCCTTAGAATTATGGTGTTGTCAAAGAATATTGAAAGTACTATTGGCTGACAGCAAAATTGAACAAATTTATCTTGGAAGACATGCAGCCAGGATGCTCTATGAAAGCCAGCATGGTGCGACTGTCTCTCATTCTTTACACATTTTCTCAGGAAGGATCAGTCTATGGTAAAGGACGTACGTCATGCTTAGTAAAGTAGAGAGTTAGCAAAAAAGAGAAATGCTCCCAATGAAATGGATTTATACAGTAACAGCACAATGGATTCAAACATAATAATACTGTGAGGATGGCACAGCATCAGGCAGTATTTCATTCTGTTGTGCATAGGGTCGATATGGGTTGGAACCAACTCAACAACACCTAAGAACAACAAATCTTTGCAGGAGCACAAAGTCTCATCTTTATCCTGTGAAGCTACTGGTGGACTTGAACTGCTCAATTTGTGAATTGCAGTCCAGTGTTTATCCAGAGCCACCATGCTTCCCAGTACCTGTGTTGTTGTTAAGTACTGTTGACTTGGTTCTGGCAACCGTGGTTTCTTAGGAGCGACTGTTGAGCTTGAACCACCGACCTTGCAGTTCAGACAACTTTGCAGTCTAGCTCATTAACCCACAGCACCACACCAGGACTCCAGTACTTGTGTAGCATAACTTAAAAACTAGACGACTTATTTATTGTATTTAGTGACTTTAATTGAAAAGTTTATACATACGTTCAAGGAATTAAACTTTTAAGTCTTCACAGTGCTTCACACATATTAAATGTTCACACATATGAATACTGTAGTGAATTCACTTAATGTTAATACCAAGATGTGTGTTGCTGCTGTTGAGTGTCACTGAGTCTATTCTGACCCATAGCGACCATGTATAGGGTTTCCGAGGAGCCGCTGGTGGGTTTGAACTGCTAACCTGGTGGTTCACAGTCCAATATTGATCCTACAGTAACACACCAGGAGTCCAAAACCAACCTAGAGATAATGAGTTTTAGAGTTAACAATCTTTAGGTGATATTTAAAGTCATGAGACTTGGATTTTTATCTTTATTTTTTTAAATCACTGTCATGCATTGCTGTCTAGAACAGTACCTGACGTGTAGTTGCTCCTCAGATATCTCTGAGTGCATGAATGACTAAAAAGTCAAGAGCCCCTTCATTTAAAAATTAATGTAATATTGAATTACAATAAAATTATAAGCACTGAACTGCTAACTTCAAGGTTGACAATTCAAACCCACCAGCTTCTCCATGGGAGAAAGATGAGGCTTTCTGTTTCCTGTAAAGAGTACAGCTGCAGAAACCCAATCAGGATCACTGTGATGGCAGTGAGCAGTGTTTATTGAGTGCTTCATATGATAAATACTGTGATATGGTAGTAGACATTTCACTTAACTCTCTTAACAACCCTGTGAAGTACTACTAGTATCCTTGTTTTTGAGATGAGGAAATTGAAACATTTAGAGATTAGGGGATTTCCAATGCCTCAGAATTTAGACGTGATGAGGTTTGAATTTGAGCCCAGGCAACTGTATTCCAGAGCCTGGTCTCAACTTTACACTATACATCAGAAAACAAGGGAAGTGGATTTGGAAATATTCATGGAAAGCAAATAAGCAACAAATCAGAATTGTAGCCCGATGACATAATACAAAGATTGATTCTCTACTCTTGATCCCCTAATCCCAGAAGATATGTTACATTTTCTCTCCAAATGCCTTGTGCCTTTCCCACTGTGTAACTTATTTTGCAATGGTTTTGCTTTGAATAAATTGCATATGCCCATTATTTCTTTTAAAAGCTTTCTAAATACATTACTTAATTAATTTTAATGAGGTCCTGAAAACATTAATCTAGTTTCCCAATATGACTAATTATAACTGTTACTGCTAAATAATCTGTTTCAAATGAGAAACCATTTCTCTTGTACTATTTCACTGAGCATTTATCTAAAGAAAGAACAAATGAGATTTCATGAGAGACAGTTAAAAAAAATAAGCTTCTGCATATATGTGTGCAAAAGATAGAACGTTCAGTGCCTGGTGTCCTGCTGCTACTACTATTGACTGTGGCTTCCCTGGCAAGTCTTGTGACCCTTGGTTTTGTTTTGTTGTTAACTTGAGCATTGATGATTTTGTCTTTCCAGACAATCACTGAAAAACATAAGCTGAATGTTCCTGAGACGATGACTGAGGTTCTTGATGTTTCTGATGAAGAGGGTAAGAGTGTTACCAAACCTTCTATGTTATCAGTTAGGCTTTTAAACAAGGGAAAACTATCCTTTCTATCAGGGACAAGCTGGTGCAGTGGGTGTGGATGGCAGTATCTTAGCTTTCAGAATAACTGCAGCTATTCAAAAAGCGTGGGAGTTCAGAATAGTATGTTTTCTCTTGGTATTATCTTTAGTGTCTTATTAAATACAAGAACTGGAAAGTGGAAGTTGCAGGGGGGAAGAGAAATAAATGCTACCCAGTATTATGTTAAGTGCCATCTAGTTGGTTCTGACTCATAGCGACCCTGTATAGGGTTTCCGTGGCTTTAATAATAATTAATTTATATTTTATTTATGTTAAAATATATTTTTATTAAAATATCTAAAAATAAGAAGCAACAAAACCACATTCCTTACCAAAGGGATACATGAGATGTGCTTATTTAGAATCAATTTGTTAAATCACATATTGGTGATAAGCATTAAATTGGTTCAAGTTTTATAAGAATTTATGAGAAGAATGAACAATTTTAGACTAATGCATTATTGTGAATAATTTCAAAGGCACTGTCAAAGTTATGTAACTTGTATTTACTGTATAACTATATTACTGGTATTTGCTAAAATAACTTCATGTTTCATCCTAATTGTTGTCAATTAATTTTTAGCATTTATATATTTTATTTTGTGGGATCATCTTTTTTATCTTCATTTGTGTATTGAACAGCTTTAAAACATTTTGGTGACCACTTTATTCATGGGGAAGCATTTAGTGATTCAGGTACCATTAGAGGACATGGTTGGAGTGAAAGCTTTTCTTGTCTATTTATTTTTATTTACTCAATAGAAAGGACTTGCTTAATACTTAAATCTGAAATCTGGGTGTCTGTACTAATAATCTGTTCCTTTTTGAAATTACACGTTTAATATGAGTGGGCTTGTATAGGTGTGCGTTTGAGTGTTGACTTGTGTGTTAGCTTGGTGGCATAAAGCTGCAAATTTCTAATATTGTTGATGATTTCACAGTTATTATTGACATATATTAACATTACTAAATAATCTAATGAACATTATGTGAATACTTTGTCAAAACTTGTATTTCTTCTTAAAATATAACCTTAGAGAAAAAAAATCATTCTTTATAAAGCTGACACTAAATAAGCATGAACATGTTAATAATTAAGTTAGACTGCATGAAATGAATGCAGCATTCTTGTCATGTCATCATTCTTGGAGGAAGAAAAGTGTGGTAAGAATTTTAAATTAATTGTTTGTTGTTGTTAAGTGCTGTTGAGTCAGTTCTGATTCATAGCGACCCTGTACAGCGTTTCCGAGGAGCAGCTGGTGGGTTTGAACTGCCAACCTTGTGGTTCGCAGACTAGTACTGATCCTACAGTGCCACACCAGTATGGTAATTAAAACAGTAGTGGTAGTAGCTAGAAATAGAGACAAAATAGTCTTTAAAAATAGGTAAGGTGAAATTTGGCATATAAAGGGGAAAATGAACAATATGATACTCTTTTTTAGTAAGAAGGTTTCAAAGTACAAGGAATACTGCTTTAACCAAATACATTAAGTGAAAATCTAAATTAAAAGTCAAATGAAGCATATAATTATTGTTTAATTAAAAAGAATTCTTATTTACAACACAGTTTCAGAAGAATTCCAATAGCTAAGATATTTGAAGTATTTATTGAGTTCTTAGCACTTCCACTTATATGCAACTGTTTCTTGGACCTACCACTATATGGTAGTGTAGTGGTTATGAATCGGGCTGTGAGCTGCAAGGTCAGCAGTTCGAAACTACCAGTGGTTCTGCGGGAGAAAGATGAGGCAGTCTGCTCCTGTAAAGATTTACAGCCTTGGAAACCCTGTGTAGGGTCGCTATGAGTCGGAACCGACTCCACGGCAAACAACAACAACAACCACTATATAAAATATCTAAATGTGACATGCTGTGAATTCTTAAAAGACTGTTACTTATTAGCTTATTTATGAGAACTTACAGTTTGAGAGGAATATTGGATAATGATCAAGAATATCTCCTATACAGTGACCAAAAAAAGTTTCTGTTTTTAGAAAAAGTAAATACTTATAAACATTTTGTTTCCCATGAAAGAAATGCATGATGAATAGCTTTCATTTAAAAGATATATTTTGAAGTAACTTTTTTCATGTAAAGGATTTAATATGAAGGAATTCAAATAGTTGACGTTACCAACCCTTATTGTTTTTTAATGTTAAATTGTTTTCATGGAATCTGCCATTGCTGTTTCATGCTTACTCTACAAAAGCAAACAAAACAAGCCAGTATGTTTCAGAGTGGGACTGTGTGCTCTATATGATTTTTCATAAGGCTCTACAATTTTAATGTAGCATAGCATATTCAAATCCACCAGCCAATCCTGGAAACCCTGTACCACTATGAGTCAGAACTGACTTGATGACACTTAACAACAACATTCAAGCTAAGCTATCCTTCAGGCTAACTTGTTGCAAGAAACAGTCAGCATTGCACAGTCAAGAAACCAATCAACAAGTTGTCAGTGTGGTGCTATTATGTGCAAAACCATATAACTGGTTGTTGTTGTTGTGAAGTGCTGTAGAGTCGGTTCCGACCCAAAGCAACCCTGTATAGGGTTTTTGAGGAGCAGCTGGTGAGCTTGAACCGCTGACCTTGCAGTTCAAACGGCTTTGCAGTCTGGTACATTAATCCATCACAGGCTAATTAAAGTGAACATTGTACATACCTTCAAGAACCATATACATGTTAGAAGAACCCTGTATAAATGTGCTGTTGCCATTGAGTTGACTCTAACTTGAGGTCACTCTATGTACAGCAGAATAAAACATCTGTGCCATCTTCATGATAATACTCTGTGACCACTGTGTGTTTTGAGTGCCTTCTAAACTCAAAAAATAAAATAAAAACACACTACCATTGAGTCAGGCTGATGTGTAGAGACCCTGTATAGGGTTTCTGAGGTTGTAAATCTTTATGAGAACAGAAAGTCTCTTCTTTCTCCCATGGAGCAACTGGTGGGTTTTAAGGTTAGCAGCCCAGTGCTTATCCTATAGTGCCACCAGGGCTCCACCATCTAGCCTATTGTTGTCTATCGTCAAGTCGGTTCTGACTTAGAGTCACCCTGTATAGGGTTTCCAAGGAAGCACTGGTGGGTTTGGACTGCTAACCTTGCAGTTCGCAGTTCAGTGCTTTTCCTACAGCACCACACTGGAATTCTGCCTTCCAACCTGTTGTTGTTAGGTACCATCGAGTCAGTACTGACCCATAGCGACCTTATGCACAGCAGAACGAAACACTGCCCGATCCTGGGCCAACCTCACTACTATTGCCACGCTTGAGTCCATCGATGGCCAGTCTATCTTGTTGGGGGTCTTCCTCCTTTTCTCTGCCTCCCAGCCTAGGGAGCTCATTTTCCAGGAGTATAACAGACCATAGTCCGTTGTGATCCATGGAGATTTCATTAGCAGTTTTCAGAACTTTCTTCCTAACCTTCCTAGCTTGCTCTTGTTTGGAATTTCTGCAGAAACCTGCCCACTGTGGGTGACACTGCTGGTATTTGAAATACCAGTGACATAACTTTCAGCACCATAGCAACAAAAAGAAACGACTGCAGTATTACAAAGTAGCAGATGGGTACTGATGTATTATAAATTAAGCAAATATAACTAAAGGTACTGTAGGATAAGCACTCACATGCTAAACATAAGGTCAGCCATTCAAACTCAGTTCGTGAGAGAAAGATGAGTCCTTCTACTCCTCTAAAGATTTACAGTCTCAGAAATCCTACACAGAGTCATTGTGAGTTGGAATTGACTCTCTGGCAGTAGGGTTTTGTTTGGTTTTATATCATCAGCTTTTCATATCTGCAGAGGAAGAAAACATTTGACATAGTGCCATGAATTTACTGAGTCCTGGTGTGGCAGTATATGATAAACTCTGCACTGCTAGCCACAAGATTGGCCATTCAAATCCACCAGCTGCTTCTTGGAAATCCTATACAGAGTCACCAGGAGTTAGAACGAACTCAACAGCACACAACAACAACAACAAAGCAATTCATAGAAGAGTAGCACATGCTTCAGGGAGTGAAGAAGGAGCAGTATATGAAGGCCCTGAGATAGGGAAGTACAATATAGACACATAGAATAGCAAAATAATGTAGTCATTCTGTTAAGCTGGTGTGTAGAAATAGATGGGCTCAGTTGGGCAATGTTTGTATTTGTGACAATAATGGCTGAGAAATTAGAATACAATAAAGAATTTTGATTAATGATTGAAAACAATTAAATCTGCTTTTGAAACAGAGATTAAATAGCATAGGCACACTGGAGTGTCCAGGGAAGAAATGGGCAGGAAGCAGATATTTGAGGGAAAGGAAAGCAATCACTAATTATCTACAATACTATGTACAATTCTCATATAGTCACCATAACAGCCACATGAAATAGGCGAGGGATCACCCCCCCCACACACACTTTTTGTTTGCTGATTTGTTCAAGTAAAGAGACTAAGACTTAGTTGTTGTTGTTATTGTTAGGTGCCATTGAGCCAGTTTCAACTTATAGCAACTTTGCACAACAAAACAAAACACTGCCCGGTCCTGGGCCAACCTCACAAACATTGCTATGCTTGAGCCCATTGCTGCTGCCACTGTGCCAATCCATCTCATTGGGGGTCTTCCTCTTTTTCTCTGACCCTCCACTTTACCAAACATGATATTCTTCTCCAGTGAATGGTCCTTCCTGATAATACGTCTGAAGTATGAGAGACGATATCTGGCCCTCCTGGCTTCCAAGGAGCATTCTGCGTGCATTCTTCCAATACAGATCTGTTTGCTCTTGGCTGTCCATGGTACTTTCAATATTCTCCTCTACCACCATAACTCAAGTGCATCACTTCTTCTATGGTCTTCCTTATACACTGTCCAATTTTCACATGCATATGTGGTGGCGCTGTGGGTTAATGCATTAGTACAAAGCCATTTGAACTGGGTCACTATGAATCAGAACCAACTCGACAGCACATAGCAACAATAACCTATTTAGTAGAGTTCTGACTCAGTGTTTTAGGATTTAAGGTTTGTCATGGTTCTCATCTGGTATTTGAAACAATGTTATGAATACTGTTTCCTACAAACTGCAAAGAATCAATATATTACAAGCTTTTTATCTTAAGTAAAGATTCTGATGTTTTGATATCTGAAAACTATACTGTAGTTTATATTTAGTGGTACATTTAACCATGACCAGCCTCTGTAGGATAAAGATCTCCAGAGCACAGGAATAAACTAAGGGAAACAGTCCCAAGGGTTCCCATCCTGACAAGCAGAAAGAGATTTTCTGAAATGTCACTAGGCTCTCTCCTATCAACAAGCAGCTTTCCGGCTGAGATACTGGAAACTAATGGAAACCTGAAACCTTACTAAGTATCTCATGTTCACACTAGAAATGAGTGTGTCAAAGGAAACGACAGATGCACCTCCTTATTTCATACCGATACTTCACTCCAAAGACTTTGTGAGTGAAGTGTGTACAAACCACCCTTCACAAATCTTTAGAAAATGGAATGCTGAAGTCACATTTCTACAGGTATTTTGAACTGTTACACACCCTTGAGTCCCATCTTATAACTTAACAGTGATTGAAATATGGGTCTGGAGTTCATGAGAGGGGTCTGGGTTGGATATAACTTTATGTTTAATTAGTATGTGTATGGTCATACAAGTCCTAACATGATGATATGTCATATAGGAAACATTGAAAGGAATGGAGACTAGGAAAAAGCCTAAAAGAGATAGGGGGAAAATAGGACAGGTTTAGTGTCTGAGAAATTAAGGAGGGTAGATATCCAAAAAGGGAATTACCTTTTGGCCACTGCTTATTTGCTAAAATTACCAAGTCTGTGTTTAATAGTTTCCTGGTGTGGTGCCGTGGGTTAAGGTACTGGACTGCAAGATCAGTTTTAACTTCAAGGTTGGTGGTTCAAGCTTACCAGTTGCTACTAGGAAACCCTAAACAGGGTCACTATGCCTCTACCTCTTTGGAAGGACAGGATGTTGACAAAAGAGTGAGGTTGATGATGAAGGTAAAGTAAGATGATGGGGACAGGGGATGAGAATTCAAAGGCAGGGGTGTAGGTTAGCCATGAACTGGCAGAATGTCACCACTCTACCAAAATAGGAATCTTGGTGTGGTGCTGCAGGATAATGCGCTGGACTGCAAGGCCGGCAGTTCAAACTCGGCAGCAGCTCCTCAGAAACCCTATACAGGGTCGCTATGAGTCAGAACCGATTTGACAGCACTAGGATTAACAACCAAAGTAGAAGACCAGAATAAAATTGTCTTATTGTATGGGCGTATTAATTTAAAAAGAATCTTTGAGCTACACCCGTATTTTCTAAGTACGTATTAAATTGGGCAATTTTTATTTTCCCAAAACTAATATTTCATCTTGTACCAATTTCAGTAGACTTTTCTACTTTCCCTCTCGTGATCGCGCTTGTTGTTAAGTACGGTGGAGTCACTTCCGACCCATAGCGACCCTGCACAGGGTTTCCGAGGCTGTAAATCCTTGCGGGAGCAGAAAGCCTCATCTTTTTCCCACAGAACAGCTGGTAGTTTCGAACCACCGACCTTGAGGTTAGCAGCCCGATTCGTAACCACTACGCTACCAGAGCTCCATATGATTGCACTATTGTGTAATATACTTTTTTCCACGGGTGTTCAGAAACAGATGTTTTATGATGGCACTGGCAAGATTAGTCCCCAAACTGGCACAGTTCCAGATAATTTTAAATATTAGGTTAGGAACTACTCACCATACGGTCTTAGCTTCATTGGGTAATTTCTGAAGCATAATCAAGATATCAGCATATATACTTAAAGGCCATGTTGTTGTGTGCATTCCAGTCAGTTCCTACTTATAGCAGCTCTGTATAGGGTTTCCAAGAGCAGTTGATGGGTTTGAACTGCAGACATTATGGCTACCAGTCTAATGGGTATCTTACAAGTGTCTCTAAACCCCGTAGATTTCACTTTAATTAACACTGAGCCCAGGAGGAGATGTTTTACACAGTAACTGTATTAGTCAGTTAACATTGTAACTAATCCATTGGAATGCAAAGAATGAGAATATAAAGGACATCCAATGTCTCAAGAATTCAGTATAATAAGAGGTATTTTAAATTGTATCTTGACTTGTACCAGAGTCACACATATTTGATTAAAAATGTATTCTGCAAATTGCTTTTTTGTACCTTCTGATAAGATTTAATGTGTTTTAGAGGTCTGGTTCACATAGTTCATTTGCATGTTCTACAAGATAAAACTTAAAAACTGTGCCCGCTTCTTTAAACTTTAAATGATTCCAACTTGTCTGTCCATTTCTGTTTATTTTCTCCTTTTCTTTCATTCACCCTTACAAATCTTCTACCCATCAAGAGATGACTATGTTGTTGTTGTTAAGTACCGTGGAGTTGGTTCTGATTCATAGTGACCCTACACAGGGTTTCCGAGGTTGCAAATATTTACGGGAGCAGAAAACCTCATCTTTCTCCAACAGAACAGCTGGTAGTTTCAAACTGCTGACCCTGAGGTTAGCAGCCCATTTCGTAACACTATGCTAAAGCTTTAAATGCAAGCATTATTTTATTAAGGAGTTTTGAGTGCTTTAAAGAACCAAAAACTTAATTATTTTGTATGGCATTTGCTCCCTCTGACCATTTTAGCTGTTCAAAAGTCTGCGGTGAGTACTGGTAGATTAGGAGAAGCGAGATGAAATGGAAATGCAAACTACTTCTTAGGAGGGACTGGATGCCCTTAATAGGGTGCTGTGGTTGCTATTAAGTGCCTTTGAGTCAGTTCCAACCCATAGTGAGTTTGAATCACCAACCTTGCAGTTCAAACCGACCTCATGGTCAAGTTCTTATCCTACAGCGCCACACCAGAACTCCTTACCTGAGTGGTAGCTGGAAATTTACCCAGGAGAAAGATCACTTATATTGACTTGTTTGGAATGGGAAGAGGAGATGGCAACGTGGGAAAAAGAAATATGCAGAGAGAAACAAAAAGATAAGAGAAGTTGTATAAATTCAAGCCAACGTGGTTTTTAAAAAATTTATTTTTTTTGGTGAAAATATACACAGCAGATCATATACCCATGTAATACTTTCTACATGTACATTTTAATAACATTGGTTCCATTCTTCATGTTGTGTTACCATTCTCTCTATCTCTGGCTATATGTTTCATCTCTATTAACTTAGACTCATTACCCCATAAACCACTCATCTGTGCTGTAGAGTTATTATTGCCATTTTTTAAAAATAATTTTAAAAAAAAACACAATGATTAAGCTAACATTCTTTACTAATTCAGCTAAACTACTGTTTAGTTTGAAGATGACTTTAATGGTTTTCGTTCAAAGTTCAGATGTTTTCTCAAGGTAACAGATTCAGGGATCTCTCCAACTTCAATGGAATCAGTAAGTCTGGATTTTGTTAGAAATTGGAGATTCCTTAGCACATTGTCCACCCATTTGGTTAGGACTCATCTACCTCATTTTTACAGAAATAGCATGTCTGGTCTGTTTTTTGTTTTGCCAGAGGTACCTTCCTCTATGAAGTATTTTCATAAGTGTGATATGCTAATTTTGTTATTGTTAAATGCCATTGATTGGCTTATGAGTCATAGCCACTCTGTGTAGGCATTGCAAGCTTGAGTTTGAACTGCCAAACTTGCAGTTAGCAGTCTGGTGCTTATCCTATAGCTTATGCTTATGAAAATACCTCAGGAGAGGAGGGATGGCATGGTTGTTAAAAGAATGTAGAATGCTAGTGTTGTTGTTATTGTGGTTAATTGCCTTTGAGGCCATTTTGACTCATAGAGACCCTGGATTTCTGAGGCTATAAATCTTTTAGGTGAACAGAAACTCTCATCTTTCTTCTCCAGAATGACTGATGGGCTCCAACTACTGACCTTCTGCTTAGCAGTCCAGTATTTATCCTACAGATCCACTGCACGACCTTAGCATGCTAGTGTTATTTGATTAAAAAAAAGTATTGAGTGTTAGATCAAAACCTTTGGCCATGGAAGTCAGGAACCATCCAGTTCTTCTGGTCTCATAGCAAAATGGAGGCAAGTAGAAATGTAGCCAAGTTCCTTCTTGGATTCCTGAGGCTTTTTCATGTGTTACTCTACACAAATAGAGGCACACTGTTGTAGCTTGGATGGCCCCTAGAAAGTTTTTAAAATCCCAGGCGCTATTCACCAACTGGAGGGTCGAACAGAAGCTCTAAAAACAGACCAATTGGCTGGACAATCCCCACAAGCCACAACCCTAAGCCTTCAAACCAAGAGAATGAATTCCATGAAGTGTTTGGTTGGTTGTACCTAAAGTAGTCTCAGCAGCTGGTTCTTCTTTTTTTGCTATTGTAAAGTTATATATAATGCAACAGTTACAATTTCACTCTTTTTCTTGTGTACAACTTCATGATATCAGTTACGTTGGTTAAGCTGTGTTACCCTTAATCAACACCAATTTTCCCATCACCATAAACATTAACTCACTACTTCCCATTTAATGATTCCCTCTTTCCCTCCCTTCCTAATAGCCACAAGATAACCATTATTTTGTTGTTGTCGTCTGCCTGCAAGTCAGTTCCAAGTTATAGTAACCCTGTATAAGATTTTTGATAGCAACTGGTAGGTTTGAATTGCCGACCTTGTAGTTACCATTTCGTTGTTTATCCTACAGCACCACACCAGGGCCATTAGTCTCTCTATATTTTCTTGTTCTTGTAATTTCATATGAATGTGGTCATGCAGCTTTTGTTCTTGTATGTATTCTTTCATGACTGACTTATTTCACTCAGAATAATGTCTTCGAGGTTCATCTGTGTCATAGCATGAATCAAGACTTTTTCTGTACAGCTGAATAGTATTCCATTGTATATATATACCTTATTTTGTTTATCCATTCATCCATTGGTGGACTCTTAGGTTGTTTCACTGTTCTGTTATTATGAATTGTGCTGCTGTGAACATGTTGTTGTTGTTATTAAGTGTTGTCGAGTCTGTTCTAACTCATAGTGACTCTGAGCAGCTGGTGAATTTGAACCAACAACCTTGAGGTTCAAACTGACCTTTTTTTCCAGTGTATTATCCTACAGCGCCACACCAGGACTCCATGGGGGTGGGGGTGGTTGTGTGCTGTGGAGTTGGTTCTGACTCATAGCAGCCCTATATAGGATTTCCAAGGCTGTAAATTTTTATGGGAACAAAAAGCCTCCTCTTTCTCCCATGGAACTGCTGGTAGTTTCAAACTGCTGACCACTGGATTAGAAGCCCGACTCGTAACCACTGTGCTCACAGGACTCCGTAGGTGAGCACATGTGTCTGTTTGTGTGACTACTTGGAATCAGAACTGAGTCTGCAGCACTAAACAACATCTATGGGTATATAAAGGGACTTTAAAATATTCATGGACTCAATTTTAGTGGACTTAAAAGCTAATGGATTTTTTCCAAAAACATTTTGAAGCCCCTTCATTTACTTAGTAGTAATTGCTGGGTCATGGGTTATTTTGTTTTTAATTTTTTGAGTGCAACTTGGGTTTTAAATCATCTTTTTTGGCCTCTTTCTCAAGGGATCCATAAGTACAGCTTAAATTATGCCTGTATTAGGTTATAGATTCTGCATCCAATCACTCTCTTAAACAGAGGTGGAGTTTTCTTAAATATGAACAAAGTTTTAATATTGTTTTCTAAAAATAGTTTAGACTTATACCCTAAGTAGAAAATGCCTGTTTTGGTAAACTTATTCTTAGAATTGATCTTGGATTTCTGTTTTTGTTTTTTTTTTCTTTCAGAAATAAATAAATAGGTGGCCAATTTATTTGACTCATAAAGACACACTTACATAAATGTTTACCAAGAGAGGAAAAAATAGTAGGAAAAATGTGAAAATGAGTCCTTCAGGCTCTCTGACAGCATGTCTCATCTTCTTGATCTCATTTTTATATGGCGTTTGCCATTACTCACCAGCATGAAAATTTGTAATTGCCAGGTTGTTCTACTTAGCATTCTGTAAGCGAGTTGTTGTTGTTGTTGTTAAGTGCCGTCGAGTCGGTTCCGACCCATAGCGACCCTGTACAGGGTTTCGAGGGTGTAAATCCTTACGGGAGTAGAAAGCCTCATCTTTCTCCCGCGGAGC
>NW_006408706.1:3021311-3083897 GCF_000296735.1 Chrysochloris asiatica
GACAACGTTAGTGTTGGATATATTGACTTTTGACACATTAATGAGATTCTTATGGCTTTGAATGCATTTATGAGAATCAGAATGATCACACTACTCTCAGTCCAAAGCATGAGCCTTTTTATTAAGAATAAAATCCTTTTTGCCTCTTTCAGAGTACTTGGAGTGAGAAAGAAGTTAGAATAATCTTTTTGGCTTACATAGTTGTTAGCATGTAAGAACAGGACATGAAACAAAACAAGACATGATCTCGTCTCCAGGTCCATGCTTCCATTTTTAGAATACCAGATGGTCTTACCATCTTCAAAACAGAATTACAGGCAGCATCTCATTTCCATGATTTTCTTGTTTGTTTTATTATTTTGTTTAGTCTCTTTGATATAGTAAGTTACTTTTTTTTTTTTTTTTTTTTGTGGTAACCATTTTTCCTTTTCATTATGTCTTTGTTTGGTTATGCCTCCAATAGTACCATGCCCAGGTAGGTATTATATAGCATGAAAACATGACCTTCCTGGATACATCAACATTTCCCTGCTCACTGCTTAATGTGCGTGTGTGTGTGTTTGTGTGTAGAGGGTGCTTATATTCTAGAATTATGGATTTATTCAACTTTATAATTAGAAGAAGTAAATGTAGTACTAGAACTAAAGTCTATATGACCTGACCCAGACACAATATGACTTTGTTTTAACTGTCATATTGCCACCTTGTGGTTGAAAATACACTAGCATTGTCTTTGCAAAACACCTAAATTATTGTTGTTATGTGCCTTGAAGTCAGTTTCGGCTCATAGTGACCCTGTACAGGGTTTCTTAAGCTGTAAATCTGTACAGAGCACAAAGCCTCATCTTTCCTCCTGTGGAACAGCTGGTAGTTTCAAACTCCTGACCCTGAGGTTAGCAGCCCAATTCATAACCACTATGCTACCAAAACTCCTGTGCATAATTGGAGATGATAGAAAAAGGTTCTCAAATGTAAAAAGGTACAAGGATATGAAAGAATAAAAATATGTACAAGTTAATGAATAAAAATACATCCATTTTCTGAGTAGTTGGACTTTGTGTCTGTTTAATCTCATTATTGCTTACAAATTTAAAGTTACTCAAAGTCAAGGTAAAACACTGAATAACTAGCTACAGATGAAGTCCTGTTTAATGGTTTAAACTCACCAGCTACTCCTGTTGTTGTTGTTGTTGTTAAGTGCCGTCGAGTCGGTTCCGACCCATAGTGACCCTGCACAGGGTTTCTAAAGCTGTAAATCTTTACGGGAGCAGAAACCCTCATCTTTCTCCCGCGGAACAGCTGGCAGTTTCGAACTGCTGGCCTTAAGGGTTGCAGCCTGATTCGTAACCACTACGCTACCAGAGCTCCTTTCTAGGAGACCCTATATAGGGTCACTATGAGTCAGAGCTAACTCAACGACCCTTAACAACAACAGATTAAATCATAAAGTGACTTCATGTATTAAAACAAACATCCTGAAATGTTTGGATATTAACTTATTACACAGAGTTGTACAGCTCCATTAACTGAATGTCTAATAAATATTGCAGTTTACAAAGATGGTTATACTTTTCCATGAACTACAAACCTTCACACTACCTAGCATGTGTTTACGAAGCATTTGCACCTTGTTGTTGCTGTTGTTAAGTGCTGTCAAGTTGTTTCCAACTCAGTGACCCTGGATAGAGTTTCTGGGGAGCAACTGGTGGATTTGATCTGCCGACATTGTGTTTAGAAGTCCAGTCCTTATCCTACACTGCCACACCAGGACTCAAGTTGTACCAAAGTGAAAATAAATAAATAAATAAATAAAGACCATAACAAAATGTTTGACACATCTTCTAACTGGATAGCAAGCAAAGCTTTGCATCAATGAGAGTCTCAGTGGCAAAATGTGTTCAATGAACAGTAGGACTTCTGACTCAGTGAAAATAAATGATAACACTAT
This sequence comes from Chrysochloris asiatica, assembly GCF_000296735.1. Lineage (NCBI taxonomy): Eukaryota > Metazoa > Chordata > Mammalia > Afrosoricida > Chrysochloridae > Chrysochloris > Chrysochloris asiatica. Next base: position 3,023,260 of record NW_006408706.1, read on the forward strand.
TGCAAAATATTTGAATTGTTTGTTATGTTTTAAATCAGAGTGGACAGTTTCTGATGCAGGGACTTGAATTATTTAAGACCACTGGTCTGGTCATTATTATTGCATGGAGGATAATTTATCCACTGATGGAATACTCTAACTCTGTTTATTTTTTTAAAGTAGGTTCTATGACAGATCATAGAAAAGAAGAACAATTATACACTATAAACATTGTTTAAATATTCTGTTAGCATTTCAGAAGACAGTAAGTAGGGAGAACTACAATAATTATGGAGAAAGAGGCATTTAGACATAATGAGTCCTGCTTCACTGTTCTGCTTCCCTTTCTGTTTCTCCTTCTCTCCTCTCTTGGTCTGTTGTTGTTGTTAAGTGCTGTCGAGTCGGTTCCGACCCATAGCGACCCAGAACAGGGTTTCCAAGGATGTAAATCTTTACAGGAGCAGAAAGCCTCATCTTTCTCCCACGGAACAGCTGGTAGTTTCGAACTGCTGACCTTGTGGTTCGCAGCCCGATTCATAACCACTATGCTACCAGAGCTCCCTTCTCTTGGTCTACATACCCAGATATTTCTCTTTCTGTCTGCCTTTCCTCCTTCTTCTCGCTGTGTTTTTCTTTTCTGTGAGTTTTAGGAAGAAGAAAAGATAATACCACTCTGCCTCTAACAGTTCAAAACGAACTGAGATCCTGGTGTTAGGTTGTTGTTGTTGTTAAGTGATGTTGAGTCAGTTCAAACTCATAGCAACCCTGCACAGGGTTTCTGAGGAGTGGCTGGTGGGCTTGAACTGCTGATCTTGTGTTTAGCAGTCCAATGTTTATCCTATAGCATTACTACAGGAATCCTGGTGTGGGATCCAGTTGTTGTTGTTAAATGCCATCGAGTCAGTTCCGACCCATAGCGACCCTGTATTGGGTTTCCAAGGAGCAGCTGGAAACTACTGGCCTTAGCCCATGGCACCACACCAGGACTCCATGGGATCCAGTAGATGGATATAAAAAACATCATTTTACCCTTAAACTGTGTACTGAAACCAAACCTGGAAGGCCTACCTTTCAGTTAAATAGTGGATTGGCTCATAAAATAAATAATATTACCTATGGGAAAAGTCATCTTTATTACTGATACTACTTTATTACTGTTTGCACACTATGGCTTCACATTTACAGCTAAATGGTTCTGTAATATCACAGTCCTGAAATGGACAGACTTGTCCACTGGCCATAGTCAATATGTGAGAGTAACAGTTAAGACCTGAGCACTTTTTTGAAAGTTTGATATTTACTTGGTGACAGCCACATAAGTAGATTTTATTTGGAGTATCTTCATTTACCATTCAGTATGCATATGTTACCAGCCAACCTAAATGACTGTTTCCTCCGTGAGAGCTATTCTACTTTTCCAGTCCTGTACTACTTAGTGCCATAGCCTCCACTTACTCTTATGAAGAAACATTTTTCATACTGTACTACGCTGCCTCTTGACCTTTTGTACTGTTTACTCATGTAAGTCCAGCACTTTTTTAAATGTGCAAATGTTTGACTTTTAAATCTAAGATTGTTGTTGTTGCTAAGTGCCATCAAGTCAGTTCCGACCCATAGCGACCTTGTATAGGGTTTCTGAGGAACGGCTGGTGAGCTTGAACCATTGAACTTGTGTTTCAAACTGACCTTTTTGTCCAGCGCATTAACTTATAGTGCCACATGATACAATAAACAAATCTGGACTCAATAGAAACTGCTTCATAAGGAGATGGTCGAGTCTATAGACAAGCCATATGATTTCAAGAGGTTGGGTGTTTTCCTGTATCTCCTCCCATGGGCCAATTCAAAACTAAATAAAGAAAAACAGAATTTTAATAGTTACAATTGACCTACTGCTGCCTGCTATGCCTGGTACAAAGTGCATACAAGTGAAACTTAACTATTTTTATGGTTTAAAGAGGGGACTTTTTTTTTTTTTTTTACATCCACCAGTTTGGAAGGAGGTTTGGTGCTATAGTGATTAAGTAGTTGGCTGCTAACTGAAAAGTTGGTGGTTCAAACCCGTCAGCCTTCTGTGAGAGACAGATGTGGCAATCTGCTTCTGAAAAGATTTCAGCTTTGGAAACCCTGTTGGATCATTCTTCTCTGTCATACAGGGTTGCTTTGAGTCAGAATTGATGGCAATATATTATCAGTCAATTGAGACAAACTTTTACTGAGATCAAAGACTCTTCTCCCTATAATATAATCTTTGTCCCAGCCTCAAATTCAAGGTCATGTAAAAATTAGTTATAGTAGTCTGCATCCTATCTACAAAGTAAATCGTCAAAAACCAGGGGCACAATTGTAAACTTCAGTCCTAATATAAACTGCCTCCACGTCCTGTGGGCTGAAACCTTTGAAAATGAATTTACTAAAACATCCAGGATACTTTCTGCCTTGCCTGTTTCAGAAGCCTCAGTATTCTCCAAGACCTTAAATGATATAAAATAGCTAATCCCCAAATATATTTAGATTTCATTTTATTATAAACACACAAATGTGTATAAACACATAGAATTAGATAGTCAGCTCTTTTGTTCGTGTCAGTTACCATCTATATACTTGGAGTCTACTTTCTTTGATATAAATCTGGCTGTAAAATAGAAATGACAAGACCTTAAATTACTTATGACATACCTACAAAGTTACAGTTTCCTCAAGAATCATTAAAGTTAGCTATATTAGTACCTTCCAAAGAAAAGAGTATATGGCTCATAAAGTTAGAGTTTTGAATAATGAAAAAAAAAAATTCCTACCAAAAAGCTATGAAAACTTGACATTTAGTCCATAATTCTGCTTTACTGGCCTAATAACTATTAGCAAAAAGTAAATGAAAGTTTGCTTCAATAAATATTGTGATCCTCGCATACCTTTCCTTTTTCTTTTCCTAATGGGCTTTGGGTTAATATTCTAAATAGCAATCATTAATTCTTGGATTAATATGTATAAAGTATAGTTTAAGATACCAATCTATATATCCTTTGACTGTGCAAGTTGATGAAGAAGATCTGATACCATATCTGTGAGAATGTCAAATAGTTTTTACCCATTGCATTTGAGTATTTAAATAAGCACTTTGAAATTTTGATTCACCAAAAATCTAAAGCAATCATGATTAAGACCTAAATCCCATTTTGAAGCCAAAGCTCATTTTTGGGTAGTGTCCAATGGCAATTTGTTTATTTGCTGGCAGGTGTGTCTGTGTTCTAGTCTGGTGCTTAGAAACGGTTTCTTGTGCTCTTGCATCTCATTGCCACAGCAACAAGCATTCTTTGGTTCTTCACTCACCACACACAGGACATGCAAAGGGAACAGTGCTCGCCTTTGAAATAATAGCGTTGATGGAAAACACCAGAGACAAACAAGAGGAACTCCACTTCCGCAGGAAGCATGCGTCTGTCCCCAGTTCATCACACTCTGTATCTTCCAGGGGAATTTACCACCATTCAGTCATTCAGTTTGGAGAGAAGGAGAAAGAGCCATAGGGAGAGAATGGAAAAGAAGGAGCAAAAATGAAGCCTGTGCTTTCATTTTATTCTTCTCTCTGAGGGCAGTCTACTTCTGCCCCAATATTTTTCTTAATTACAGGGAGATTAACATTTAACACAGATTTAAGCAGTCTAAACTGGAATTATTTCCTGGTGAATTTCTTGTGCTGGCAGTAAGCGAGTGGCAGTTGCTGGTTGCAAACATTTCTGGGAAGAAAATGAATCAGATTAAGAGTATCAAATTTTAACTTCTGGAATCCCTTGTGCCCTTGCCATTGAGTGGTAGGAACCAGTGAAAAGATGTGTTAGTTTAACTCTTGGACAGAGAGGTAGGGCAACACAGAGACCTGTGTTTCCTTCTCCCACAGTTGCAATTTATGTCCCCCTGGAAGTTGCACGGTTAGCTAATAGCACACTTTTTTCCACTCTCCTGCTCGGCTCATCATTTCATCCTCCCAACCCCACCACTGCTGTTGGTATATGACCATGGCCTCCTGCCAACCTACCAGCCTTCGATCCTTCAGTTCCGACAGGTCTCACACCCTGAGCCATGCCTCCTACATGAGAGACAGTGCCATGATCGATGACACAGTTGTGATCCCCAGTCACCAGGTACGTGATTTGTTTTACTTTCATGTCTTTGCTTTATGGAGAACCTTTAGGTATTAAATGATGCTGGAAAGGTCCAGAGGATATTTTTAATTGAAAAACAACAACAACAACAACAACAACAACAACAAGAAGCAGTCTTCATTCAGTTGATAAACTAGAATAAGAGATTTGAGGGTTTTTGTAAAATGTAAGCAGTTCTCACTAGCTTATTGCTGTAACTATATTGAATTCTTCTTTGGAGATTATTATAATGGTCAGTTCCTTTATAAAATCCCCATTGACAGAGAAACAGGTAGGATATAGTTAAAGTGGAAGTTGTATGGTGCAGCTTAAAGTGTATTTCCTAATACTTGAAATTATTAGCCATTAGAAAAGACTTGAAGTCAAGGCTGAAATATTTTATTTTTAGGTATGATATGATTTTATCCGTTTTTATTGATTTGATATAGGGAAGCAGATGGGTACATACTCTCTAAAAACAATCACTTCTGGGTTTATGTTAAAAATTTAATTTACGTGGGAATGCATTATGAAAGATTCATTTCAAGCCAGTCAGTTGTTTTCAAATGAAAGATTTTCCATTTCCACCACCTTCCTGTGATACCACTTTTTAGATTGCATTGTATGTTACTTTAATTGAAAGAAAGTATTTTTATATATATATAAAATCCAGTGTTCTTTGTGTGCAGGTGTCAACTCTGGCCAAGGAAGCAGAAAGGAATTCTTATCGTCTAAGCTGGGGCACTGAGAACTTAGACAACGTGGCTCTTTCTTCTAGCCCTATTCATTCAGGGTGAGTAAATCAATATTATGTATCCAGATCAAGAGGTAAAAAGAGATGAGAGTGAAAATAACAGCTTTGTCCAGTAGCTTTAGCTGATGACTAGCTTGCAGTGGAAGTGAACTTTGTTTAAACTTGTAAATAACATTGCTTCATCCAAACAAACAAACCAGCACAAATGGTTGAATTCAGCATAGAAAACTTATTGTGTAAAATAACTAGTGGAGTTGAGTCACACAGTTTGATACTAACTAGAATATACCAATGACCTCCTTACTGTTCACATGTTATCGTAAATATACTTACAGAGAGAAGGGCAGGATCATTTGCTTTCTAAAAAGTTTCTATTAACTAAGATTAACTGATCAGTTCTTGGAAATAAATTTGTTTATTTAAAATAATGTTTACTTAACAGAAACTTGATTTGCACAAATTTATAGAGGAATTCAAATATGAAGTAGGAACATAAATAAAAAGAAAAATTTGAATGTATCCAAGCATCCACAGAATATGTATAACACTATTTAAGAGAGGCTCCCTATTTATATTAATTCATCTAAAAGTAGGTCTTTGACTTAAATGCTTTAAAACATACTTAAAGTTGTTATTAACTTATAAGAATTCAATTATAGGAACTATATAAATTCCATAGAGTTACAAATTATAGCACTTCACAATTTCTTTCTTACTTAGTTTTGATAAGTAATATAGAAACTTCATAATCATACATGAAAGTCCAGCAAAATACATCTGTGAGTAATTTTACTTATGATTACTTATGATGAAACCAAGAAAATCCAGTGGTTAAATTAATCACTTAAGATAAACATCTTTTAAACCTTGGTCTCTAATAACCTAATTTTTCTGATAATTTCAAACATTCACTCTTTTTTTCTATGAACTCCTACCCATATTTTACCTAATTAAATATGTTAGTTGAAACAATTGTTCCGAACTCCTCTTCTGTAATCCCAAGAACTATTTTGAGTAATGAAACTTTAAAAAACAAAACAAAACGTATTTCTCTTTTCAGCAAAGCACTATAAGATACTATATTTAAAATGTTTAGACTTCTTAGTCTAATCTACTAATAAAGAATCATAGCATGTAAATTAATTATACAGATACTGAAAAATAATCTTAATCTCTTGTTCTCATTAAATGAGTAAATGCTAACTTCTGCTGCAAGAGTTGCTCAGGGGTAATGAGAAACCAATTAAACCTCATTCACATTTACAACAGTACGTAAGAATATAGAACAACAACAAAAGGTAAGAATATAGAGACCAGCCATAATGAAGAATTGAAAGTCTCTACCCAGCCTATGGAGTCCTGGTGTGACACTGTAGTATCAGCACTGGACTGCTAATGGCAAGGTTGACAGTTCAAACCCACCAGCTGCTCCTTGGAAACCCTAGATTTGACGGCGCTTAGCAACATATAAAGTGACACCAGCCTATAAAGTGACAAAATTATTTTAAGCAAAATGTGATTTAACTATGAATGTTGTTGTTGTTATTAAATGTTGAGTCCATTCTGACTCACAGCAACCCTGCAGAGAGTTTCCAAGGAGTGGTTGTTGTGTTTGTACTGCCAACCTTACCATTACCAGTCCAGTGCTGATCCTCCAGTGCCGTACAGGACTCCAACTATGAATTGTTGTGAATAACTGAGTTAAAATATTATGTTAATATTTAAATTTAATAAATCATTTAGAAAAGAAATTTCTTAATGGAATCCTATAAATTACTGAAGGACACTAAAATACTCAGTTTAAGTACATCAGTATGCTACTCATTGCATAATTTTTATGGTTAATTACTTGTGATGAACCAAGAAAATCCAGTGGTCAAATTAATTACAAATATCTTTTAAACATTGGTCTCTAATAAACTATTTTTTTTTCTGATAATTTCAAACATTAGCACTGATGACAAATTATTAGCAACTTTGAATCACCTGGGAGTTTAAAAAATACCAATGCCCAGGCCCCATCCTAGACCAATCACATCAGAACTTCTGTTGGTGAGGCCTTTACATTGGTATTTTCTGCAAGAGCCCACAGTCCAGATATTTTAAATAAACTGTTCAAAAGGAATGCCTTGCATAATGAAACTTTGATTATTGGTGAGGGTTAGGTAATTCATGTGCACCTAATCTCTTCCATTCATGTACACATTAATTCTTCATACATTTAACAAATTCTCTAAGTATAAGACATTGTGCCAAGCTCTAAAGGAAACAGATAAGTAAAACCTAGTCCTTACCTTTAAGAAGCATGGCTATTTGTGTTAGTTTAAGGTAGATGACACTTCAGCAGTAGAAGACAGATTCACATAATGGTTAATTATGCTTTGGAGTGGGCGTGCTTTGGAGTGAGACCAGTCAGAAACACATGCTGGCCCAAATACTCAGTAGGTGACACTAAACAAGTTATGTAAAATCTCTACGTGTCAGTTGTAAGATAAGTACTGTATTATTGATCCCATAGAAGATACAACATATTTTAAAACAGATAGTATTTTTCCTTAGAGAAAATAAGTACTCAATAGATCACAGCCATTGGGATTGATATAATCCCTATACACAACTTCCACAAATTTCCTATTAGTTATGCACAGTATATTCTGAATCCTCTAACTGACATTATCATTGCGGTACCTATCACAATTAACTCATCATTTTTATCAGATAGTTTTATCACCTATTATCGCCTCTACTCTATATTACAATAAACAATGCAGCACATGACTCTTGTAGGAGATGAGGTTCCCTCTGAGAGCTCAGTGATTCTGAGTTTCATAATACTGAAAAGCTTCCATGTATACAAACAGCATTTATCTCTCCATATCATGTAACAATGCTTTCTTGTTATTTTATTCATTATACACCGAATACCGGAGTCTGGTGCCTGGTGTGGCAATGTAGGATAAGCACTAGACTGCAAACCATAAGGTCAGCAGTTCAAATCCACCAGATGCTCCTTGGAAACTATGTACAGGGTCACTATAAGTCAGAACTGACTCAGCAGCACTTAACAACTGAGTAGTAGTTTTTATTTTTTACAGATCTGAGTTTTTCATTAATTGACAAGATTCTTGACCCACTTCTTCAAATTCTGACCAAAATTTAAACATTGTAAAACATTGATTTTTTTTTAATACAAGGGATTACAAGGCTATTAATTTTTATGCAGATGTCACTAATTTGTGCACATAATATTCTATTAGGTTCCATAGAGTTATAGAAGGTATAATTCCCGCCAATACGTACGTAGTGCTGGTGATTTTATTTGACCTCTACTTTAAGTTTTCTGTGACTAATGACCAGGTGTACAGGAGAACAGGTGTTGGCAACTTAAAAAATAATATGTTCTGTATGATATGGAGCCAATATCTGGCAAAAGAAAGACCAAGGGATTGTTTTACTGATTTAAAATGAATTTAACTAACATTTTTTTTTTAGCATAAGCAGTCATGAATACATAAACATAAACTTAGGAAAGAATTTGAATTTTGCAGTTCTTCATTTCAGAAGTACATGATGAATTAATAGATGTAAAACAGAATTACTATCAATAGCTAATTTTGTAATTCATCTTATATTTCAAAGAGTTCTTACTTTTGCAGTTTTGTAGCACTGGTCAAATATTTCTATGATGACCAATTACCAGCAATTAAATTTCGTACTCAGTCATGACTTTGTGTACAAGATGATATAATAACCAGAAGACCATGAGAGGGGGACCTTTTAAAGGATTGCTCTTTCATGAAAACGTGTTGAATCTATATTTCATATAAAAGAAACTGATATTGGAAATGCAAGAAAGACTTTCTCATTTGACAGCATAGATGTTTACATAATCACCTGAAGCAATTAAGTTAGTTGTCCATGTATTTCAGACACCCTAGTTTGTTTTAGGTATATGACAGTAATTATTTTAGATGAAGAACAATGTTTCTATAATAAGTAGCAAAACTATTTTATAAGAGTTCATTTTCTGGTTCAGTATACATTGCATATCATCAGATATGCACTGTGAGTGATATGGTACTCTATAGCCAATTGACTTTGATTTGGCTCCAATTGAAGGCAACCCTACGTATAGAAGTCTTTAAAAAGAGAAAATTTGTAGATATAAGAGATATGAAAGGTAAAACTGTCAAGGGAGATTAGAGACTATAACTCATCCCCAATGCAGGGAATGAAAGTTTTGAAAAAAGAAATAGAGACTTTGTTTTGTAGTTTTTAAATTTCATTGTTACGTACTCTGCTTTATAGTTTATGCTATTGTTTGTCATTGAAGTTATACTCTAAACTGTACCTTTTCTGTGTGCATTTCTTTTGTAATCGCCCAGAAGGGCATCACCATTATTTTGAAAGTTTTGAAAGTCTGAATGAAAAGCTGGCGAGTCAAAACTTTGTTCATCAAATCAGAGACTATGGAATTGTACTTTTTTTGGAGCTTCTTTGACACTTAGATTTTATTAAGTGCCCCCACAAGGTAATGTTAAAGAAAGCAACAAATTCCTTTTTAATGATTTTGTGATATGCCCAGTACTCTAAATTGACAGTTGCCACAAACCCAAAGCCCCCTGTCCTTGCTCTTCTCCCAGCATTTGCATAGAGCTGTAGTTCATTTGTTACTTCCATCCTTTTTCAATGAATCCTGTATTAGTATATAAGCAATATATCAGTTGAAAGTCATTTCTGATTTCCTTCTTTAAATTTCACTTTATCCATGCCTTCTCTGTGCTAAAGTCTCTATTCTGTTGCAGCCGTGCCTCTCCATGTTTTGATCGTGACAACAGCAGGTGAACTTCTGCATAATTCCTTTTCTGAACATGTTACCTATTTTTCCCCCTCTTTTGCCACCTTCTGCATTCACTATGCCTCAGGATGCTTTAGTGTGAAGATACTTAGCCAAAGAATTAAAGAGATTCATGTTCTCTAAATCTAATTGTCAAATCTGCCTTTCTCTAAGATGAAATGGGTATTTTTTATCTCATTGGAAATTAGATAACATTAAGCTATAATTAATGAGGACCTATTGGAAAGGCCTGTCTTGGTCATAAGTCTGTATCTGTCATCTTTTTGTGTGTGTGAGAAAAAAATACTACCTAGAGCTGAAAAAATTTATTCTCAGCAATTGTGCACATTAGCTGAGCTATTTTTAAGTTTTACTAAAGGTTATGATTTTAAGTGGCAGTTATTTTTTTAAACCATATTCTAGCAGAGCCAAAGGCTGAAGGTTAATAATGGTTTATTAATAGTGCATTTCTTTGCTTTCTTGGTTTAAATGCAACCTTTTGATATTTTGAAAATTGTGCTATAGAGTGACTTGGTAGTCAATTTCCTCAATATTTCCATTATTCTCTGTTATTTAGATAGTTATTTTTAAAGGTTGCAGTCAGACTGCTGATTATAGGTTCTCATTATATAATCACCCAGCATGGTTACTACAAATTATCAGTCTACATATAAGACAGTTCTATATTCTCATTTGTGAAAACTTTTATACCCATAATTTCATTTTTTCTCAAACACATAACAAATATTATGTTTCTAGGTCTAAAAAAAGATTGATAAATAATTACATGGCAATTTTAATAGATTTAGGCCATATTTTTTCAAATAAATTTTCTATCAATTTACCAGTTTATGAAATTTGGAGAATTTGCAAGTGTTAGGAGAATTATAAAGAAAGCTCATGAGATGGTTTTCTCACAGAATCTCATAATTCAGATTTACTTTGAGACCCTCTAGCTATGTGTATGTGGATCACTGAAGCATCCTGATGAATTATTTTTCCTCTATTCTTTCACCCAATAACTAACTCTGAATGCTGCAATCTCCTTCCTGTTCCCAACTTATGATCCTGGATGAATTAAAAGTAAAGCTAAAATTAGAAACATTTTGGGTAGAGGATGTAGTCCTCAAAAGACTGGAATTCTTGTTTTATGCTGCTTCCTCAATAGCATGTACCTGTTTAGCTAACCAAATTGTGTCCTTATAGGCAAGTCATATGCATAATAATGGGGGGTTGCGTTTGCTTTTATCTGTTTTCAATTGTGATAACATCATATCTCACAATTTAGAAAACTTCAGTAAGAATTTCTATTTTGCATGATTGCTGGCCTTTCTTTGGAGATTAAAATAATAATACAATTAATACTGAGTGTGTTAATGTGATACATTTTCTTTTTTTTTTTTGCCTGTATGGTCTTAAGTCAGTACTTAGTGCACTGTGTATATACATTTCCTGCAATATAACTTTTTGGCTGTGTGTCCATACAGTGATAATAATGTATACTTACTCGGATAATAGTTTCTTTCCCACTTAGGGACTCTTCCTGAGCATTTGAAATGGAATATTTTAACCAGGTTTCTTAACATTGGTAACAGTAAACTGCACATAGACTTTAAGCATCGGAAAGCCCTTTGTAGATGATTTATTGAAATCTCTCATTTTATGGATCAGAACACTGAAATCTATAAATGCTAAGCGATTTGCCGGAGATGTCAACAAAAATTCATGACAAAGTTAGACTAGACCCAAGAAAGAGCCTGGTACTCTTTGGATTTCTCTGTGTTCTCTGACAAGTCTTTTACATACTTTTTTAACATAGCAGATTTTATAAATGAATAAAAGCTGTAATTATATGAAACTTAGAAGCACAGTTCCTGGCTCATAGTAGGTACTCAATAAATGATAGTTTCTCCTTTTTTTTAAATGTATGGTGCTGTAGGATAAACACTGGACTGGTAAGAGCAACATATTTGTATTATTTTGCTGTACTTTCATTTTGTAAAACATTCAGAGAAGACAAAATCATTTAGATATGGTGGTGATGGTGGTTGTTTGCCACTGAGTTGGTTCCAACTCATAGTGATCCTGTGTGGGGTTTCCAAGACTGTAAATCTTTACAGGAGCAAAAAGCCTCATTGTTCTACCATGAAGAGGCTGGTAGACTTGAACTGCTCACATGCGATAAGCAGCCCAGCTCATAATCTACTGTGCTACCAGGGCTCCTTAAGGAAAAATAACTGATGGCAACAAACATTTACAGATTATTTATTTACCTACTTATTATTGGGAGTCTTAGTGTGGTGCTGTAGGATAGCACTGAACTGCTAACCACAAGGTCAGCAGTTCAAACCCACCAGTGCTCCTTGGAAACCCTATGTTGTTGGTGTTGTTATGTGCCATTGAGTCAGTTACAACCCATAGCAACCCTGTATAGGGTTTCTGAGGACCAGCTGGTGAGCTTGAACCACCAATCTTGCAATCCAGAACATTAACCCACAGTGCCACACTAGGGCTCCTGGAAACCCTATAGAGGGTCATTAACAGTTGGTAACAACTCAACAGCACTTAATAACAACAACACTTATTTAATTCTTCCCATAATCTTATTGATGATATGATTACCTAGGGTAGAGTTGAGCTCCAAAACATATGCCATCACTTCTACACGTGTTGAGTTACCTGTTTGTTTTGTTAGGTGCATAGCAGCCCTGTGTGCAACAAAACGAAACACTGTGCAGTCCTGTGTCATCCTCTGTGTCAGTCCTAGTTGGTGCTGTGTTTAAGCCCATTGTTGCAGCTACTGTGTTAGTCTTTCTACTTGAGGGTCTTCATCCTCTTGTTCACTAATCCTGTATTTTACCAAGTCTAATGTCCTGGTGTAGCGCTGTAGGATAAGCACTTGACCTCAAAACCAGTTTGAGGTTCAAACTCACCAGCCATTCCTCAAAACCCTATACAGGGTCACTATGAGTTGGAACTGACTCAATGGCACTTAACAACAACAATGCTGTTTTCAGGTACTGGTCTCACCTGATAACATATCCAAAGTACATGAGATGAAGTCTAGTCAACCTCACTTCTCAGCAATGTTCTAACTGTACTTCTTCTAAGATACTGCGTTCCTTCTTCTGATAGTCCTTGGTATATTTAGTATACTTTGCCAACATCACAATTCAAAGCCATCCATTCTTCAGCACTCATTCATTGTCTGGCTTTTGTATGCATATGAAGCAATTAAAAACACAATGGCTTTGGTTAGGCAGGCACACTTTGTTTTCAAGGCGACATCATTGTTTATTAACACTTTATATAGGTCTTTTGCAGCAGATTTACCCAATAGGGAATACCTCATTTGATTTCTTGACTGCTGCTCCTGTGAGAGTTGATTGAGGACCCAAGTAAATGGGAATCTTTGATAACATCAATCTTTTCTACCTGTATTCTGATGTTGCTTAATGGTCTAGTCGTGAAGATTTTTGTTTCTTGTTGGAGTATAATCTGTACTGTTGTCTTTGATTTTCATCTGTTAGTGCTTCTCTTAACTTTCAGAAGCAAGTTTGTGTCATCTGCATATTTACTTCAGTTATTTTAAACTCAGAATATTCAGAGATAACCTTGTTTCACGTTTAGTCTACTGACAACATGAGAAAAGTGTCTTTACTCAATAATCTATACTCATACTATGTCAATTTCATGACACACCTTCAAACCTTTCAGATTTTCTGTGGTATATAAAGGTAGATGGCCTTTTAAAATATATGTTTTGCTTTTTGAAATTATTTTATACATCCCAGAAAAATGATCGAATAATTCTGTTACCTGTCCAAATAGTGGCACTTTTTGTTATGCTGATTTTTTTTAACAAAAAGCATAAGTCTTTGCTCAATTTTTTATTATAAACTATTGGGATATAACTGAATAACAGTTTACTTTTATCTGACACACTATTCATCAACACCTAGATATACACTTGAATCATTATTTTTCTTATTCCCACTTATTTGAAGAAAATACTTTTTAGTGTGTAGTTGTGTAAATTCAACTGTTTATTCTGCAAATGCCTTGAGTCTAATTTGTTTAGAGCATTTTTTGACAACATTTACTAACAGTTGCCATTAATTTTGACTGTTAATATTTAGCTTTATGTCGTTGTTCTGAAGTGCCGTCAATATGGTTCCGACCCATAGCAACACTGTATAGGGTTTCCAAGGGCAGCTGGTTAGCTTGAACCGCCTACCTTGAAGTTCAAATGGCTTTGCAGTCTGGCAGATTAACCCACAGCTCCACATCAGTACTCCATTTAGCTCTATAGTATTTTTTATAGTATTTAGCTCTATAGTATCTATATTTTTGTTTTTCCTTAAGGTCTTTCTTTCTCAAAAGCCCACCCCCCCATCCCTCTCTCTTCTCTTTCTCGCTCTCTTCCCTCTTTCTCTCTGTCATCATTTGTTTTGAAGTTGTGAGGCACGTCCTTGCTATGTAAAAATTTTCATTTATAGACTAGGTCCCGTGTCTTTTCCTCAATAATCGTAGAAAACGAATAACAAATACACATTCTAAAGAACATACCCTCAATAGTGCCTGTTATGTTTTATTAGTCTATACCACTTCTTTTAATTGTTAAAAACCACAAAGTCTTTTTTTGGGGAACTTAATTTTTCTTTTCTCTGATTTATGCTTATTTGTGCCTTAAGTTTTCCAATTTACTTTGAGTTTCGATACAATGCTTAAGTATTATTTCAGATCTATAATTACACAGAGACATTGAAAGGTAAATTTATCTACTTGAAGCATTGGTCTTTACATATTTTATTTTGATTTCCTAGACTTTGGTGTTTCTTCTTATAATTTTTACTACTAATAAAACTGTTTGTTTTAGTTGATTTAAACTCTTGGTTATTTTCTCCTAAACCTCTATTTTCCCATTTTCTCCTAAACCTCTCTCAGAGCAATAATATTGTTATTACTAAGTGCTGTCCAGTCAGTTCTGACTACCAAGGATCCCGTATAGGGTTTCCAAGGAGCGCTTGATGAGTTTGAACCACCAACCTTCTGGTTAGAGGGTCGATGCTGATCCTACAGCACCATACCAGGACTCTGAAATATAGGTCTCTAATGTTGGAGTTTGAATAGGCTTATAGAAGACTATTTAACATTAATTAGGATGATCTTTCTCAAATGTTTTCTTATTTAATAAGCTTAAATATTTGAGTTTAGTGATTTAAAGGAGGTCCGACTGGGTTGATTATTCAGAGACCTCAAAATTAAATTGCTTCCTATTTCAGTCTTCTTCCTTCCTTGTTAAACATAAATGTATACGTCTCCTCACAACTTTTTCATTTTCTTCTTTCAGCATTTATTTATGGAGGATTTACTATGTACTCCACCCCCTGCTAAGCACTCAGGGATACAGGGGGAACCGTGGTCATTGCCATTATGGCATTTATATGACCCCATTTATGGTTATGATTTACTCCTCATTGAAAAGTAAGGGATTCCAAGCAATGATGAAACCATTATGTGATGCCTGACCTTAACACTGTGAGCATCTCAGAAGCAGCAGCAACTGTGTCCTTACTTTCAGGATCCTCACATTATCAGACATTGCTTGCAAGGGAATTTGGAAATGCAAATCATGGAGCAAGTGGGAGCAAAAAGAAGACTTACAAAGGAGCTGTCAGTGACATAAAATCAGGGAAAACACTCAAACATATGATTCACTAGACACTGTTACTTCAGTTTACTCTTTAGAGACTATTCCTCTAGAAAATAGTCTGCATGGTTTTCTAGATGGAGACTTGATATATAGACTTCAAGCCATCACTGGAGTCCTGGTGTGATACTCTAGGATAAGCTCTGGACTGCTAACTGCAAGTTGGCAGTTCAAACCCGCCAATCCCTCCTCAGAAACCCTATATAGGATCACTCTGAGTCGGAACTGACTCAATAGCACTTAACAACCACAAAAGAAAATCACTGACAACCATCACTGGGGATGCGGTGGCTCTGAAAGATAAGCACTGGACTGCAAATCACAAGATTGGTGGTTCGAGCCTACCAGCTGCTCTGCTAGAGAAAGATGAGATTTTCTGCTCCCACAAAGTTTTATAGCTTCGGAAACCCTATACAGGGTCACTATGAATGGAAACTAACTCTAGTGTACTTAACAACAACTAAGCCATAACTCGAATAAATATAGAACAGATGTAATAGTTTATGAGCCCCTGTTCTGCTCAGCAATGGAGATGGTAACAAAAGATGACAAAAATCAGAGAAAGCATTAACCTTAATCATATATGAACAAAAACCATTGCAATGAGGTTAGAAGCAGCACTCATTGAAACTAAGTTAAGGTCTTCCTATATATTTTTAACAAAATTTAACATAAATACAGGCACACTCCAAATAAAGAGTGTTAGTGTGGCACTATAGGATAAGCAGTGGACTGCCATCTACAAGCTCAATGGTTCAAACCCACCAGCCACTCCTCGGAAAACTTTTACAGTTTCACTATGAGTTAGAACTGACTTGAGGGTCCCTTCACAACATAAAAATAGCATGGGGAAATAGAAATAATAAAATAGAAAAAAAATGGATAACTATTTTGATGTTTTACCAGTTCTTTCAGTCATGTGAGCGAGTACATTATTTAAAAAGTCAGAAAAGAAATTGCTTAAAAATTCATATGGAAAGACTAGTAATAAGGAAAGAGCTCACATTTTCTTACTGCAGAAACATCAACAAGGACCAGAAATATCAACACTTCAGAACTGAACTATTGACTTCACTCGCTGGTTTTTGCCCCATACAATGTAACTTAGAGGGCTGGGGATGAATGGCAGGTTGAGGCTGGCTCCTGCATGTGGGAGAGACTGTGACACCTTTTCTTGTGGCCTCATTCTGCATGACCTGCTTCAGACAGGCACTCTGGGCTTCTTCGCATCTGTTTTAATTACTATCAACAGGATTTTATTTAAGAGCATGCTAATTGAATTCTGTGTTCTGCTATGCAGAGGATGCTGTTTTCTCTCTGCGTCTCTGAAAAATAACATAAATGTATTGTGTTTCTGTCCCATAAATCAGTCTGACAAAATGCCTTTCAAATGCTGTAAATATTGTCTGTATAGTATCTAGGTGTGGTGAGTCTGATGTTGTACTATTCAGGTTAAACAATCAATCGATCCATAATACACCTGCCTCTCTTTCCATTTTGGTTTCAAGACATTGCAAATGCAATCAACATTGAGTAATTTGTGTAAGGGTATATACACACGGTGTGTTTACGTCTCTATGTATGTGTGTACAACAATTACATTGCCTAGTTTAATGTTTGCTCCTTGACAGAGTAAGTGCCTGTGAGTGCCTAACAAAGTGACAAGGACTCAAACTAAGCTGAATCCAGATCTGTTAAGACCAGCGCAAAGGAGACAACTTTAAACTTAAGACAAACACTTAATAGACAAACCAGATCACCTTGGATGACAGTTCTCCTTTTCACTCCAAATTCTCCTTGTCAGAAAGCACAAAAGTAATAGTGATGCATGTACTTTTCTTAATTGATAGCTAAGATTTTTCATATTTGTGGAAAATCACAGTTTATAGATAGCCTATATGAACTTGAGCCAGGGATCCTCATTTCTGGAATTTCATGTTAAAACAGAGTAGAAGGGGACTACTTATCTTGTTCCCTTTGTCTGAAGTAGAAGAGTAAAGCAGAGACTCTTACTTAAGAAGCGAAAAAGCACATTTCAACAAGCAAATAGTTTCTATTCAAAACATCAAACTATTTTGCTTTTCCTCTTCCTTTAGGATTAACTCAGTTAAAAGCCCGATGTTGGAGTAGGATTCATATGTATGGATTTCACTTTAGGAGAAGGCTTGTGAATCTTTAAAAAGAAAAGTTATAGGAATATATTAGCTGGCAAGATGCAGTTATGAAAAAGCAAGTTAAATTAACTTAGAATAGCTGGTTTTTCTTCTTGCTCTATCCTTATATATTTCCATATGTAGATTATTCAGGATATGCATATCAGGAAGCTAAGGAGTTTGCATTTTTAAAAAAGAGTAATCTTCAATGTTCTTTGTATGATTTCTTTCCACTTTCTAAATCAAATGGATTTAAAATAAAAAAATCAGATCTTTTAAATGTACAGTTTACAGTTAATATTGGTATTATCAACAACAACAACCACAAAATTCTTCAGTTACAGAAAAAAACAGTGTAAAGTCTAAAACAACCACCACCACAAAACATAAACAGAAAAGTTAGGGTAAACTAATTTTTAATAAAACATTTTTTCCCCTTGCCAACATGTTTATAAATACAAAAGATATATTTTGAGAACAAAGTATAATAAAAAATTAACTTGAAAAAAAAAAAAAAGCTTATTTCTCTGGACTGCAATATTTCAAAACACATCTAATCTTTCATTTTAATTTTTAGTTTCCTGGTTAGTTTTATGGTGGACGCCCGAGGTGGTGCTATGAGAGGATGCAGACACAATGGGCTCCGAATCATTATTCCCCCTCGGAAATGTACTGCCCCAACCCGAGTCACCTGCCGACTGGTCAAACGCCATAGACTGGCAACCATGCCTCCAATGGTGGAAGGAGAAGGCCTAGCCAGTCGCCTGATTGAAGTTGGACCTTCTGGTGCTCAGTTCCTTGGGTAAGGGTTTCTGATAAGCCTCCTACTTTGTCACGGATGAGCTTGTATCCTCTACATGAGATCTCTAGGATGGATTAGGAAAAGGTATGTCGAACCATTTTCAAAAAAGACTGGACTCAATGAATTAAAGGAAATAGCACCTCAATGATTAACTCCACCTGCATGCCTCATTTAGGGCATAAATGAGGTAAACATGCAGGTCAATTATTATTTTTCTCTTTGGATTTGTAGCTGCTAGACTTCCTCTGTGAATAACCATGACTTTACCAGTGGTAGGTATTTTTTTTTTTCCTATTGTAAGATATAAGTGGTGAAGTCATAAAGAAGTAATACTACAATGTTGTTGTTGTTGTTGTTGTTGTTACGTGCTATTGAGTCATTTACAACTCATAGAGACCCTTGTACAGGGTTTGTGAGTGCAGCTGGTGGGTTTGAACTGCTGACCTTTTGGTTCACAGTCCAGTGCTGACCCTACATCACCATACCAGGAGTCCAATATTGCACTACTCCCATGAAAATACAGTCTCATGTTATTATAAAACAAAATCATTATCTTTGCTTTGGCAATCAGTGTTGCCTTTATAGTATATCCAAAACTTCAATCTATGTGATTTTTTTTCTGTTATCAAAATTGCTATCTTGTGACTAAATTGATGTTGACGGTGTATTTACTCGCAGTTTGCAGTAAGACAACAAAATCAAGACTAATGTACTCAATGCTCATTTTAGCAATTTTGAGCAGAAGCTAGCCTTTCTCTTTCTCCTGTTTGTTTGTACGGCTGCTATTATATTGAGTGGCATCTTAACATGCCAAGAAATGAATAGCTACCGCTCAGAACTGACAAAAGGATGAAGTTGTAGAGGGGACAAGTTTCAAAATGTTTTGAAACAAATCAATTGTCTTTAAGTCTTGTCATATTGAGTCTTGATGCTTGAAAAACTGAAAGAAGGCATCTATGAATCATGAAGTCTTTTACTTTGCCAATGTCTCATCATGTATAAAATTGCTTACTTTAGAACTTAGGCAAAGTTCTAAAGCCTCCTAATTTGGAGCAAACTAACAGCTTGTTCCAAATTACGTTCACACCGGAGAGAGGGTGTGTCAGTATTTCCCAATTATAGAAAACACCTCCGTGTCCTCCTATCAGACAGCCCAGGGCTTTAGAAGGAGCCTGTGAAGTTCTGGGTTGCATCAGAAAACTCTATAATGGTTGTAGTAAGTCCCCAGAGATTCTTTTCACATTCTGCACCAGCCCCGGTCCTTCCCTCCTGCACTGGTAGTTTTAGGCTTTTGAATAATCTTCAGCTCTGTTGAGAACTATCCATGAAAACATCTGGCCTCTGTGTAGAGTCAGAGTTTTTGTTATATTCCCAACAGCTTTGTCGTTCCTATGGAGCATATATTTAATTTTTTTGTGGTTTTTTGCTAGTGCCCTGGCAGTGAAACTAAATAGGGACAGATCTGACAGCTATGAGCTCTCCTTCCACAGATGCGCCTCCATTGTACACTCTGGGTCTCGGTTCCTTGCTCTTTGTGACCAATGGAGGGGGCAGAACCAAATGCAGTGAGAAACCAAAGTTCACCCTGTTGCTCAGCTGGTGACACTGGGGTTCTGTGGAAAACCATACCTGAAGCTTACTTATGTTCTTTCTTTCACTGCTGCTTTGGATGTACTCAGTAAACTTCACCTGCCAACGGCTCCTCCCCCACTTAATGAGGGAGAAAGTTTGGTCAGCCGCATCCTTCAGCTGGGGCCTCCTGGAACCAAATTCCTTGGGTAGGAGTGACTTAAAACAAATTGATGGCTGCTGGCCCCCCATTCTTCTCCTTCTTCTGCAATATGATTTCTCTTTTTGTCATTGTGCCCATGACATGTCCCTCTCTATGATTTAAATTCTGTATAGCCTATCTTTAGTGGACCATTTCTGACCCTTGTGGTATGTGACTTTTGTTTTTGAGTGTTTTTATATCTTTTCCCTTAAAGTGCTGTGACCTTCATTTTTGTTTAAGCATGAAATCTGCCTAGTTGTACTACGTGCTAGTTCTGATGTCGTGATGATGAATTTGGAGTCTGTATCAAAGCAACCTGGACTCAAAATCAAAAGCCTCTGAACATTTTGAGGGTGAATGTAACCTGAAAAGAACAAAAGCAGGGCGGTGCATGTGCTGGATCCTGAATACAATAGGCATTGGACACAGTTGCTTTGTCTGCTGAGATGACTGGTGAGGGGCACACTGTGTACACATGCCTATTGTCTTATTGAATGATGAAAACAGAAGCAAAAATCATGAGTGCATGGTTCTGTAGTTCACAAGTAGCCAACATTTCTGATATCTCCTTGACAACATATCAAATTATGCAACATATAAGCCATTTTCCTTCATAAGCCATTTTGTCATTTTGCACCATATAGAAAATGTTGCAGAAGATTGGCACACATCATAGATCTGCATGCACATTTTTTTTTTGGTTAAATGTGATGTGCTTACATTTATCAAAGGAGACGTTCCAGAATGCCACATGCACTCACAGGGAAACATCATTTGGCTTAAGATAGCAGCATGTACCTCAGGAGGGGTGCCCCTGAAGTTGAAGTGCTACTACACAACCGTCTGCTAGCCAGTGAGCTCCAGAGGATGGCCCGCTATGTCCCTGCCCCCAGAAAGGGAAGAATTCCAGGTCACTTTGTAACAGACAGAGTTGAGGTACTTGTCTTGATGTTGGGTAACTCTTACCACAATAAATATTCTGCGTTGCTATGTCAGGCCTGTGATTGTGGAGATCCCTCACTTTGCGGCTCTTCGAGGGAAGGAGCGGGAGCTAGTGGTCCTGCGCAGTGAGAATGGCGACAGCTGGAAAGAGCATTTCTGTGAATACACTGAAGACGAGTTGAATGAAATCCTCAATGGCATGGATGAAGGTACCTTAAGGGTTTTAATGAACTCAAAAGTGGGAGCACAAACGTTACTTTGACTATGTTGCTTTCCTATGGCTGAGGGGGATGTGTGTCTATCTGTGTGTATACTTGTGGACATGTCTATCACTTTCTTTTACCGCAACAGGCATTCTGCTATGTTCCCGTGGGAATAAATGGAAGCGCGCAGCATATTTGCCTAATCTTACTTCCGTTACATTCAGGAGAATAAAATCTTTCAAGATAACAGATTTCTCATTTTAATAAGAAGAGACAGCATGCCTTGATCTTTAGTGTAAACTTTTTTTAACTGAAATTGCTACATAGAAGTGATATTGTTGTCTCATGAAATAAATTGATACTTTTGTTGTTAAGTACCGTTAAGTCAATTCTGACTGATAGGGACCCTGTACTGGGTTTCCAAGGAGCAGCTAATGAACTTGAACCACCAATCTGGCAGTTCAAACCAACCTTGCAGTCCAGCGCATTAACCCACAGCACCACACCAGGAGTCCAAATGATAAATCCATGATTTCAAAAAAAAAAAAAAACACACAACAAACGCCCAAGATACTGATACAAAATGCAAAGCTTTTCTACTGAAAAACTTATATGTTACCCATAACCCATAACTGATACATTGTAGGAAAATAAAACATATTTATAAATTTCTATGAATTGTTGTTGTTGTTAAGTGCTGTCAATAGAAGACAGGCAAACTACATTTACTTACACTTGTACCTATAATTCAAACAGTTCGTCAGGGTTGAATTTCACACACAGAGATACATTTATAGTTGAAGATCTCAGTTTCTCATTAGGGCGTTTGTTGTTGTTGTTAAGTACTGTTGAGTTGGTTCTGACTCATAGCAACCTATATAGGGTTTCTGAGGAGCAACTGGGTGGGTTTTCACTGCTTACTTTGCATTTCAAACCCACCTTGCAGTTTCAGCACTTACCCTGCAGTGCCATACCAGGACTCCTCTATAAATTCCAAATCAAGCTAGGCCCCTTAAACCACTTCACAGGTTGAAACATTTGACTTGAGAGAAGTAGCTCATTGTCAGGCCTCCATAGATTGCACACTGAAAAGGTCCTGGTCTAACACTAGGAGCCTTGTTTCCCTTTTAGTAACTGGAAAAAAATGCACTTTGCATAAATGTCAAGTGCATGTCGAGTTTTATACAGAGCTGGATGCTCAAAAACAACATAGTTGTTTAGAATGTTTACCAGTCTTCCAGACCTACTCACAGTAGTGATTCAAGTGTGACTTATGTCTGGCATCAGCCCCCTTAGCATTTCATTCTGCGTCTTATTTGAGGTCTGATGCCAAGCTTAATTTATCCAATGAGTGAATGGAGGAAAACATGCCTTCCAGATGTGTAGGTCACTATCTTTCAGTGAAGGTAAAAATAGCAGTAGCATGGTTGAGTTGATCTCTACTCAGGGTTACTCATGGCCACTGTGTGTTAGAGTACATCTATGCTCCATAGGGTTTTCAATGACTAATTTTTTAACAGTAGATTACAAGGCCTTTTTCCTGAGGTATTTTTGTGTGGATTTGAACCCAGTTAATTGTTTGCACCACCCAGGAACTCCATGCAATGTTTAGATGCTTCAAGTTCTCAGAACCGTTTCTTCTTCCAGCATTTAAGGTTAGGATATTTTCCTCTCAGATATTTACCTGTGATAGACACAGGCAAGATCATTAATGAGGACCCACTCTTGAACTTTCTATGTATATAAAAAGCTCATTTAAAATTAATAATTAGATTTATATATAATGCTTGCATATTTGGAAATGTATCCTTTTATATGTATATGCAATCATTTTCCAATACCTCAACTCTTCAATTATTTATGAGCAGATCCTGAAACATCTGTTTTCTCTACCTACTTATGCCCAACAGTCAAGAAAACCATAGTTACTGTTACTGCCTTTAAAATAAGTTATAAATGATTTCTAAATATGAACAACATCCCATATTTCCTTAAAATGTCAGTGATTCACTTAGTTCAAATTCCCTATATTTTTAAGCAACTATGATTTTTTGGCATTGCCAAGATTTATAAAGAGTCTAGGATTCCATTCTTTTTGATGTTAGATGATGGTTTGGTAAGTTAACGGTTTCAGGTAAGTATTTAAACTTTAAGTTCATAATCACTGATCTTTTTTTATCTTGACAGTTGTTATATTGGACAGCCAGCCCACTAGATCAAACACACAAACCTTGCACTTCCAAAATAAACTTTTCTATTCCTACACAATTTCCTTGAGAACCAAAAGGACCATATTACTTCTTAAAACCACAATAACTGGTCATTGAGCTATTATTGAAGTTTTAAAAGACAGGGAATGCATGAACAAGTTCCTCTTTATCACATGAACTAAGTATAGAGTAGGTTCATTTTCATTCCAGGTTTGCCCTCATACTTCCTCATTTACAAAGATGGCAGCCCTACAATATTGGAACTGGAAGCTTTTCCTTCACATTGTTGTTGTTAAGCACCTTCGAGTTGGTTTCACTCATAGTGACCCTGTATAGGTTTCTGAGGAGCCGTTGGTGAGTCTGAACCACTGACCTTGCAGTCTATTGCTTACCCTACAGTGCCACACCAGAGTCCTAGATTTCAGTACTAAAGGAAAAATGCACATGAAATACTGACAGGTCTTGAATGATTGATTTTTTAAATTATGGTATATAAATATGTAATAAAATATACACCATTTCAACATTCTTCACATGTACCTTTCAGAGATATTAATTATGTCTATAAGTGAAACTTACCAGCCGTTCTTCAGAAATACTTTACAGGGTCATTATGAGTCAGAACCAACTCGGTGGCACTTAACAACAACAAAATGTTGTTTAGCTATTATTATTGTATGTTTCTGAATTTTCTTATCACCCTAAGTATCTCCTAAGAAGTGAGCCCCCTCCCCTGCTACTCCCCACCACCACCTGGTAACCACTAATAAATGTTGGTCTCTATAAACTTGCCTACTCTAAATATTTCACATAAATGGGTTCATGAAATATTTGTCCTTTTGTGTGATTATTTTTGTGTGCCTATTTTGTGTGTTAGTGTGTGCATTTAGGATAGCCTCGCTTTCTAAATCTCTGTATTGTTTTTAAAAAAGAGTTCTTCTACTACATCTGTTCACTATGCCAATGAGGTTAAAGCTTACTAGAATGCTTTCAGAAGCACATCATTGCTATATGAAGATGGGTCATTTTTTGTCTCAGTGCTGGATAGCCCAGAAGATCTAGAAAAGAAACGAATCTGCCGCATCATCACCCGTGACTTCCCACAGTACTTTGCAGTGGTGTCTCGTGTCAAACAGGACAGTAACCTGATTGGTCCAGAAGGAGGAGTGCTCAGTAGCACAGTGGTACCCCAGGTGCAGGCTGTCTTCCCAGAGGGAGCACTAACCAAACGGATCCGTGTAGGCTTACAGGTATGCTAGTGTTGGAAGTAAATTATCTCAATTTGAATATCATTCCAGTAATTAAAATTGTCTTGTAAGTGGACAGCAAATGGTTACAAGGTCAAATTTTTCATGGTTGAGCAAAAACTGCTATTGGTGATCTTATTATGCTCATAAAGTTTTATGTGACTATTTAGTAATAGTACTAAACTTGTGCTTTCTATTTTTGAAACCCACCAAAATGAATTATGAGATAAAAAGAAATGCATTGGGTAAGAAATGTCACATTATGATACATGATTTAATTTTTCTTTTTTTAAAAAGGCTCAACCTATGCACAGTGAACTGGTTAAGAAGATCTTAGGCAACAAAGCTACCTTCAGCCCTATAGTCACTTTGGAACCTAGAAGAAGAAAATTCCACAAGCCAATTACCATGACCATTCCTGTACCCAAAGCTGCAAGTGATGTCATGTTGAATGGTTTTGGGGGTGATGCACCAACCTTAAGATTACTATGCAGTATAACAGGTAAGTCACATATATCTGTCAGTAGAAAGTACTGAAAGAAGAAGCTAAAATAATTGTAGATATTAAATTACATCTGTCCTACAATGCCTACACAGATATATTTATTAATGTGGGAATTCATGAATTCTAATTAACTAGAGAACTGTAAGATGAAAAGAAATAAATTAATATTTACTAAATAAACTCTTCATGCCAAACATTGGATATTTTGTATACATTGTATTTTTAACCTTCATAATTATGCCATAAACAGATGTTAACCTAGTTTTGCTGTTAAGAAAGCCAAGGTTGAAGGAAGTCTTTATACCATGAGAATTTGGCAGAGTTGAAACTCAAATTCAAGTACATATGCTCATAATTCCAAGTCCAGGCTTCAAGTCATCATTAAAGAAGCTGTCTTTAAGCCAAACCTGTCTTTCGGGGATTTGGCTATGTCTTGACTAATTGAACTCACTTTAGAAAGACAAAGTAAATATGTTTAATAATTAACTCATATTTGATCTTTTCAATTGGTAGTTATAGTAGCTTGCAGGCAACTACCAGACTCTAGAAAGGCATTCCCAGAACATTGGTTGTCTGCGTAATACCGCACATCATGGGAGATAAAAAATACACACTGCTTTTGTTGTTGTTTTTAAGTTAGTTCTAACCCACAGTGACCTTGTATAGGGTTTCCAAGGAGTGGATGGTGAGCTTGAACTGCCTACCTTGAGGTTTAAATTGACTTTGCAGTTCAGTGCACTAACCCCTAGTGCCACACCTCACAGTGCTTTGTTGTTGTTGTTGTTGTTGTTAATTGCTGTAGAATCAGTTCCTACCCATAACAATCCTCTATAGGGTTTCTGAGGAGCATCTGGTGAGCTTGACCACTGACCTTCAGTTCAAACCAACTTTGCAATCCAGCGAATCAACTCACATGTCCCAATTTAACAATAGCTGCATGGTTTGGAATTCAGTAAATATTCATACTGTTGTTGATAGGAATAATAACCGTCTTTGGTTATTTCTATATCCTTAGGTTGTATTTTTTTTTAATGTCTCCTTTGCACAGGCAGAAATGTTCACCCTGTTGTATTACTGTTTTTATAATTCTCCCCTCATTACTGCATAAATACAAGGGGAAGAAAAAGGGAGATTTTTATCCCATAAATTTAATGATATGACAGCATATATGAACTAAAATGAGTATAGGGTGAATCACATGATTTATTGATGATCTCATTCACACTTGTTCATTCCTGATTATCACCTAGCATTCCTTAGCTGTCTTTCTCATAGTGTTTGATCCATGGGTGTATTATCCCTTCTATAAGGTACAATGGATTCCTGGTGTGGTGCTGTATGGTAGCTACTGAACTACTAACCACAAAGTTGGTGGTTCACACCCACCAGCTGCTCTTTGGAAACCTTATGCAGGGTCACTATGAGTCAATGACACTTAGCAACAACAACATGATGTATAATACAGAAGCACAAAAGTCAATCCTTGTCCTTGTAGCTTATCAGTGAAGACACTCAAAAGGTGTAGACATAGTCTGATCCATTTATGGAGACCTGGTGTGGCACTGTAGGATAAGCACAGGACTTCAAGGTCTGTTTGAACCAAAAGATTGGAAGTTCAAATCCACCAGCCACTCTTTGGAAACCCTATACAGGGTTGCTATAAATCGGAACCAACTAGATAACACAACAATAATATGTTTTAATATGGGTTTGAACTAAACAATTCCCTAAATTGATTTCTTTTTAAAAAACATAATTTTTTGTATATATTTTGCTTATGTTATATTATGTAGTAGGGGTCTTGGTAGCATAGTAGTTACATGTTAGGCTGCTAACCAAAAGGTCAGCAGTTTGAGTCTACCAGTTGCTCTGTGAAAGAAAGATGAGATTTTCTGTTCCCATAAACATTTACAGCCTCGGAAACTATGCAGGGTCACTATGAGCCAGAATCGACTCAAGGGCACACAACTACCACCCACCACCATAATACATAGTTCTGCTAAGAATATATATTTTAAAGGTTTAATAAGTAAGCTTCTTGACTGTTTAGAACTCATTCCATTCTTAAAGAAACTTTAGAGGTTTTTAAAATCTCAACATATATTCCTCCTACAGCACTTTATTTCAATATTCTCCTCCAACACCACAACTCAAAAACATCAATTCTTCTACG
This sequence comes from Chrysochloris asiatica, assembly GCF_000296735.1. Classification (NCBI taxonomy): domain Eukaryota; kingdom Metazoa; phylum Chordata; class Mammalia; order Afrosoricida; family Chrysochloridae; genus Chrysochloris; species Chrysochloris asiatica. The sequence continues at coordinate 3,050,691 of NW_006408706.1, forward strand.
GTCTTCCTTATTCATTGTCCAGCTTTTGCATGCATATGAGGTTATTGAAAACACCATGGCTTGGGTCAGGCACACCTCAAGCTGACATCTTTGCTCTTCAACACTTTCAAAAGGTCTTGTGCCGCAGATTTGCCTAATGCAATAAGTTGTTTGATTTCTTGACTTCTGCTTCAATGAGTGTTGATAGTTGATCCAAGAAGAATGAAGTCCTTGATAACTTCAATCTTTTTTCCGTTGATAAGAATGTTGTTTATTGGTCCAGTGGTGAGGATTTTTGTTTTCTTTACATTGAGATGTTATCCATACCAAACGCTGTGCTCTTGGAGGAGAATATTGAAAGTGCCATGGGCTGCCCATAGAACCAACAGATCTGTGTTGGAAGAAACGCAGCCAGAGTGCTGCTTGGAGGCCAAGATGGCCAAACTTCATCTCTCGTACTTCGGACATGTTGTCAGGAGGGACTAGTCACTGGAAAATGATATGTTTGGTAAGGTGGAGGGTCATAGAAAAAGAGGAAGACCCCCAATGAGATGGATTGGCCAGGTGGCAGCATCGATGGACTCAAGCGTGACAACAGTAGTGAGGTTGGCCCAGGATCGGGCAGTGTTTTGTTCTGCTGTGCATAGGGTCACTATGAGTCGGTACTGACTCAATGGCACCTAACAACAACAACAGCAACAACAACAGTACTTTATGACTGTTTTTTGGTATGTTTGTTTGTTTTCCCTTACCTATGTCAATTTAATTTCTCAGTAGCTATGGAAGGTAAGTAGTCATTGTAAGTCTTATTTGGGTATAGAGACCGTCCTCTGATACTCATTTATTTATTCCTTCAGCCTGCAGTATTTACTCTTTTTCTGATATTTTCCAACATTTCTTTTTTGCCAGCTTTGTGAGCTAATGCGCTAGACTGAATGGTTGGTTTCAACTGCAAGGTTGGTGGTTCAAACTCACCAGCCACTCCTCAGAAATCCTATACAGGGTCACTATAAGTTGGAATCGACTCAATGGCACTCACCAACAATTATAAATTGAGGAGAAATAATTTTATGATAATAATTACATAAACTATGAAGTTCAAGAATATTTGAATTACCTATTATTTCAACCAAGTGTTCATTTCCTTGACTGGTCAAAGGATCTTTTAAATCAATCAACTACATACAATTCAACATTGTCTTCAGGACTTGGCCATTATAATTAAGATTTCAGAATGTCAGGCCAGAGTAGAAATACAACCTCCTTTCAATGTAGTTCCTTGAGAGGTGGTATCTGCTGTTTTCAGTGCCATTTTTGAGCATGTTATTATTGTGAAGTGCTGTTACTCATTCTTACTTAACATGTAGCTTTTAGTCATTTTGTTTTCAATGTGTCATTTTGAAGGGTGGGTGGGGATACACTGGTGAGCACAGCTGAAACTGCAAAGGCATTATTTTACATTCCAGATTCTGGAGATTTGCCTGATTTTTTTCAACAATTGTATTTTTTCAGGTGGAACCACCCCTGCTCAGTGGGAAGATATTACAGGAACTACGCCATTAACATTTATCAATGAGTGTGTTTCCTTTACAACCAACGTGTCTGCCAGGTATGGTAATACAGCATGAAAGAGCCCGCTCCCCCTGTCTCTCACCCCCCAACCCCCCCAACACAAAAACTGTCTTATTTGTTGTTTTATTTTTTCTTAACGTCTTTAAAAGTGAGTTTTGAGTTTGATTTTAAGTGTGGTCTGGATTTGTTTCGTATTTTAAATTAGTTTTTCTGACAAATATAATAACAACGATACAATACCAAAGTGCAATCAATTTGGTATCTTTTAAAGAAAATAAGTGAGTAGTGTGTGTGTGCGCTTTGCCTTCATGACTTTACCTCTGGCACTAGCAGCCACCCACTGGTTTTTCCAGTCCTCCAGGTCTTATGCCTGATGCATTTCCTGCTCTAAACGAAATGACCTGGACTACTTTTTTCAGTAGAGTGATAACAGAAAACAAAGTCTACCATGAATTGCTTAAGGAGCTCTGGTAGCATAGTGGTTATGAGTCGGGCTGCTAACTTCAAGGTCAGCAGTTCAAAACTACCAGCTGTTCCACCAGAGAAAAATAAGGCTTTCTGCTCCCATAAAGATTTACAGCCTCGGAAACCCTATGTAGGGTTACTATGAGTCAGAACTGACTCCACGGCATACCACCTTCACCACCATGAATTGCTTAACTGGTTTGGAGACTTCAGTGGTTCTTAGGCATCCTAATACATTTGAGTAATAGGTCATAATTGAAATTACCCATGTATGTACTATACATGTTTAGGAAGTTGAAACTGTGTTGTTTTATTTCAAATGCAAGCAGCAACTTAATTTATTAATACTATCTCCCATTTGTTTGTTTTTTAATTGATTGCTAAGCATTTCAATATTATTTGACTTGATAACTATAACTTTATGACTTAAGTAGGACAGGATACATTTTGCTCATTTTGCAAATGAGAAAACAAAAGTTCATTAACAATGATGAAAGCTTAAATTCCTACTTGGAGAAATGATAAAAATGCATGATTAGTTAAATAATGTACAACAATAGCTGGGTGTGGCTGCAGGTGTTTGTAGTTCATTCCCCCCCCACCAAAAGGCTCAGCCATTTAGTCTGTGATTCTGTACTTCCCTGCATAATGCAACAGAAAGGGGACACTAAAAAAGTCACAGATGTGTGGTCACATTGGAGGAGTTCAGCAAAGAGGTGACTCTTGAAAAATATGTGGGAACCCAGTAGAAAATTTAAAGTGGGGAAGAGAGTTTCATGAACAGAGATGCAGAGATCACATGTAAAAGGTGTATTGAGGGACAGCAGGAATGCTCCATGTAGTCTAAAATTCAGAATGCTGAACTAGCCTTTGACAGCAGTATCTATGGAAGTCCTTGTAAATTAGATCAAGATGTGAGGAGTTGTCATGTTATTGTAATAGCAATGTAACTTCCTCAGACAATTGAAAAATATAAATAAATGAACCAATAGAAAGAAGGTAATATTTTACTGAGTTTCTGCCATGAACCAGGAATTATATACAGAGGGTGCAATCAGGAACATAGGTCAGTGTCTGAACTCGTAGAGTGTATAGCCTAATTTGTAAGTAATAATAAATAGGACTCTTGGTGTGGCACTGTAGGATCAGCACCAGACTGTGAACCACAAGATTGGCAGTCCAAACCCACCAACTGCTCTTTGGAAACCCTATAAAGCTTTCCGATGAGAGATTAGGGTCACCATGAGTTGGAACTGACTCGATGGCACTTAACAACAACAATAATAAAGTACTGATATTGTGAAGGGAGATGTGATCCTAATCTATGGCCATGACAATGGGATGGAAAGTTAAGGATCTGGTTTTATTAGAAAATTTAGAAGCATATTTTAGCAGCATTTTACGAACAAATAGATATGTGTAAGAGAAGAGTTCTAGTTGAAATTTTAAGCCATGGAAGGATCATGAAGCTATATACTTTACTAAGGAATACATAAAGTGGATCCAATTTGGGAGGAAAGTGGGTAGTTGAGCAACAGGGAAAGTAGCCTTCATTGCTGAATTGTTGAGTGTGAATTGGTTTTCCTATGGCTCAACCAATTAGTGCCAGCTAATAAAACTGCTGATAATGGTGTACTGAAGTTAGTTCACACATGCTCATGAAAGGTGATTATATTTATCTTTACGCAACATCAGCCATGATGAAAGCATTTATACTATGGAAATTAACAAATGCCACTGAAATATGGCTTCTTCTCTGGAGAACCAATTGTGAAACATTTACCAGCACAAAATTGGATTTACCTGGCTTATGAGATCATATGTAGTTATGGATTTAACAGTCAACAGAATATATAGGTAAAATATGGATAAAAAGGAGATTTTTTTTTTCATAAAAAAAGAAAAAAAAAACTTTAATGAGAAGAGGAATTCTCAATGCTAGCATCTGAAAGGAAAGTAGAAAACGAGAAATCAAGATTGAAATAATCTGTGAGACAGAAAAGAGGAGAGTGGGAGAAAATAGTGTTGTGGACTAGAGATTTTCAATATGGACATTAGTTAAACATCAAATATTGTAGAGGCTAACTAGACTAAAAACTTCCAAGAGGCCATTTGACTTGACAAATAGGACATCCTTGGTGTAGTCTGGGAGAATAATTTAAGTACAATGGAAGTGACTTATACCAGACTTGAGAAATAAATACAAGATGAAAAAAAATTGGAAGCAGTGAGTGTTGGATTTTTCATGTTAAAAGGATGATGGAAAGATCAGGAATTTGAAGGAAAAAGAAGATGAGAGATTAGGAAAACTTGAGGACTATTTAAAGACTATGGGAAATGAGGCAGGGGAAGGAGAGAAAGTACTGATAAAGGGTTTCCAAAACAAGAAGAGATGGAATCAACCTTTAGAAGTATTATAGATTAGGAAGCTTCAAAGTTCTTGGGAAAATGGAATTGAAAGATACGGAAAGTTTTCCAAGAACTTTTCGAAGTACCTTCAAGCAAGTTGAAAATATTCCATTTTATGGTCTCCATGTCGACAGCAAAGTTATTCTTCTTAGGGCCTGAGTTAAAGATGGACTTGTGATTGTTGTAAAAGTTTAGCAGCACTACTGCATTGAATAAAGGATACATGAGAAAAAAGTTGCCTAACAATGTGACAGATTTTGCTGAGACTACAAATCATAAATTAATCACGGAGCTAGTAATTTCTTCTATGAATTGTATTCAATGATGCTTATCGGATCTGAAACAGAAGCATATTTTATTGACTATGTTTTTCAACTTGTACACTGGCAAGTTCCTCAGTAATGAATAACAAGATTAGGAAAATCTAATTAAGTTTGTTGAAATTAAACAAAAAAATAGGAGGGGAAGTCAATGAAAATAGAGATTGATAGTGAAATACTTTTTATCATGTCTGATAGTTATTCTTAACAATTAAATGCATCTGTAAGATTTAACAAGATTGACTACTTGGAAGTTTCTAATAAAGAAAACTATATGTATAATATTCAATAGTTGATCTTAAAAAGCTGGCAAATCTTTCTCTATTCCCCTCACTCCTTTACTTCTCTTCTAGCCTCCTATCTTTCTTCTCCTCCCTGACTTTCTTATTTTATCCCTTTTCCTTTTTCATATTACTTCCTTTTCTCTCCCCTCCTTTTTTTTTTTCCACAAAGACTCTGATGATGAAACTGATTTGTTTTGTGTTTTTTTTTTTTTTAAAAAAAAAAAAACACCTGGGATTGAATACTTTAAAATTTCGACCACTGACTTTCTTTTATTTTATAGGTTCTGGTTGATAGATTGTCGACAGATCCAGGAATCCGTTACCTTTGCATCACAAGTGTATAGAGAGATTATCTGTGTGCCCTATATGGCCAAATTTGTAGTGTTTGCCAAATCACATGACCCCATTGAAGCTAGGTTGAGATGTTTCTGCATGACTGATGATAAAGTGGATAAGACCCTTGAACAGCAAGAAAACTTTGCTGAGGTGGCCAGAAGCAGGGATGTGGAGGTACTGTATTTTCAAAGCAAAACACATTTATGCTTACATGTTGTTTATACCTTTATTAACTTGTTATATTAAAAGTAGAGTTTGATAGAGTTATTTTAAAAATGAGAGATTCTATTAACTGATAGTACATGAAGTGGATTGTAATCATTGTAATGACATGAAGTGTATGATTTGTTGAATGTGGAAACGATAATCTGTTCTTTAAACCTTCACTCAATTCACAATAAAAATTAAAAAAAAAAAGAGAGAGCGAGAGAGAAGTGTACATCTTTATCAATTAGAATGTTCCAAATCAACCATTTTTAACCAGTTTGAATTGATCCTATAGGGATAGTCTCAGTATATGTGAGGTGGTAAAACCATTTTTTAAAAGATTATTTTGGAAGAAATTATGAATTATTGTTAAACTCAAAGTATGTAAGTGATGATAGCAATTTTGGTTTATATTTGCTCATTGTTCTTATTTTTTAAGGGTAAAGAAAATGGTCCAGGATGAATGTTTTGTGATTAAATGTAGAATCATGATGTGCAGGGCTTTCCTACATTACCTTTTCTTATCTCAAAGTGTTCTATTTATATAGGCCTTTGGAGTCAAGTAATCTGACTCATTATGATGTTAAAAGTTGTCCATTAAGGATATATATATATATATAATCACCTTTGTGGGATAATATCCAAAATGATATTATTAGAAATAAGAACATTAAATGCCTCCATATATTTGGCTTCTGGTGTGGCTCTGTAGGAAAGCACTGGTTGCTGTCCACACCTCCCAGTCACTTCTCAGAAACCCTGAACAGGATCATGATGAGTCGGAACAGACTTTATGGCACTTAACAGCAACAACATATATCTGATGATTCTTATTTCAAATAAGATGGAGTATTGATAAATGCTTTGTCTCACATATGATAAAATGTCAGTGTGTGATTTAAGGATTATCACATGTACATTTCAAAAATTTAGAAATTCCTAGTAGTATCTCTGGAATCCTGGTGTTTTGCTGTAAGATAAGCACTGACTGCTAACCACAGGGTTTGCAGTTCAATCCCACCAGCTGCTCCGTGGGAACCTTATACAGGGTCACTGTGTGTCAGAACCCGCTCCATGACACTTAACAACAGTAATACCTATACTACTTATTTGTTTAAATAATTTATAATTGCATCTATTGTACTCTGTATTCATTTTTCACTCAGGTATTAGAAGGAAAGCCCATCTATGTTGACTGTTTTGGCAACCTGGTACCATTAACCAAGAGTGGCCAACATCATATATTCAGTTTTTTTGCCTTTAAAGAAAACAGACTTCCTCTCTTTGTCAAGGTAATATATACATGGAGTTTTATAATGCTTTTTCATAGTCTTGACTTGCCTGTGATTTCCTGAATCTGTGAACTAAGGATTGAAATAAAAGTACCATAAGGTTAGTGGTTCAAACCCTTCAGTTGCTCCATAGGAGGAAGATGAGAGTGTCTTCTCACATACAGATTTAAAGTCTAGGTTGCTACAAGTTAGAATCCACTTGATAGCAGTGGGCTTGGTTTTGGATTAGTATGCTTCATAAGAACTTAACTGGGTGAAATGATTACCATTGTGATTTACAGTTTTAATATACAAGGGGGCTTCAAAATATTTGTGGAAAATGAAATTGAAAGATAATGGAATTTTTTTGGTAAAAAATTTTAAGCTTCCTCATACTTGAGAATCATATATTGCATCCCTTTTGTGGCTGTGAGTACATAATTTTCTTTAATTCTTGTCAAAACAAGGAATTTAGGTTAGTTGCTGTTTTTTAACAGAGTTTCAGTAATTCTTTATAACCAATCAATGGGCTCAAGCATGGCAACAATAGTGAGGTTGGCCCAGGATCGGGCAGTGTTTCGTTCTGCTGTGCATAAGGTCGCTGTGAGTTGGTACCGACTCAATGGCACCTAACAACAACAACAATTTGTTCAGGGGGAAAAAAACAACAGCAGGATTCTTGTATAAGTTTGTCCAGGCATGTGTTTGAGAATCTCTTTTTATTAAGTCTTGACAGGTCTCTGTTGAGTATTTCAATTTGCCCCTTCCAGTTAGATTATTTCACCTGAAGATACATTTTAACAGGATGCCACATTAAACACTAACTATTGGGGTAATGCACCCATTTAATGCAAATACCTGTATAATTAAGCTTATATTTGATGTTGATTTGCAAAAGTCATTTTAAATGGTGATAACAGAGAAACAAAAGGAATCCTTACTTAACATTAGCAAATGGATTTTATTTTGCCTAATTTGAACATCATCTCATTAATAAAGGTTGTTGTTGTTCTTGTTAAGTGCTGTCGAGTCAATTCTGACCCATAGCAACTGTGTATAGGGTTTCCAAGGAGCAGCTGGTGAACTTGAACCACTGACCTTGCAGTTCAAATGACGTTGCAGTTTGATGCATTAGCCCACAGCTCCACACAAATATAGGCAGGATGCGTCAAATAAGTAGTGTGAGACAAAGTCAAGTATTATAATGAAATGTGTGGAGACCTGGAGTTAGAAAACCAAAAGGGAAGAACATGCTTAGCATTTCTTAAGCTGAAAGAACTGACGGTAAATTCAAGCCTTGACTTGCAATATTGAAGGATTCTATGGGTAAAATGGAGCCCTGGTATGGCACTGTGGGCTAATTCGTCAAACTGCAAAGTCATTTGAACTGCAAGTTCAGTGGTTCAAGCCCACCAACTGCTCCTTGAAAACCCTATACAGGGTCACTATGGGTCAGAATCAACTCGATGGCCCTTAACAACAACAAATGATTAAAATATTGAATGATGCAAAAAGCATCAAAAGAAGATGGAAGGTCTGTGTTCAACCATTTCAAGAGATAGCATATGATCAAGAACCAGTGATACTTAAGGAAGAAGTCCAAGATACATTGAAGGCATTGGCAAAGAACAAGGCACCAGAAATTGGTGGGACACAGATTGAAATCTTTCAACAAAATGATGCAACACTGGAAGCATTCACTAATGTATGCCAAGAAATTGAGAAGACAGCTACCTGGCCAACTAATTGTAAGACATCCACATTTGTTCCCATTCCAATGAAAGGTGACAAAATGGAATGCAGAAAGCATCAAACAATATTATTAATGTCACTTGTAAGTAAAATTTAGCTGAAGATAATTAAAAAACTAATGCGACAGTATATTTACAAGGAACTAGTGTAGTGGTTACGAATTGGGCTGTGGACCACAAGGTCAGCAGTTCGAAACTACCCGCTGTTCCGCAGGAGAAAGATGAGGCGTTCTGCTCCCATAAAGGTTTACAGCCTCGGAAACCCAGGGTCACTATGAGTCGGAATTGACTCCATGGCACATAACAACAACAACAACAACAGAGGTTCCATCCAGATTTAGATGAGGATGTGGAATGAAGGATATTGGCTGTAAACAGAATACCAGAGAGATGTTTACTTGTGCTTTATTGACTATGCAAAGGCTTTTGACTGTGTGGATCATGACAAACTCTGGATAACATTGTGAAGAATGGGTACTCCAGAACACTTAATTGTGCTCATTAGGAACCTGTACTTAGACCAAGAGGGAGTCATTTGAACAGATCAAGGGCATACTAAGTCATTTAAAATCAGGAGAGGACTATACCAGGGTTGCATTCTTTCACTGCTTATTCAGTCTGTATGCTGAGCAAATAATCTGAGACACTGGATTATAAAAAGAAGAATATAGCATCAGGTTTGGAGGAAGACTCATTAATAGCCTGTTATATGCAATGATACAACCTTGCTTGCTGAAAGTGAAGAGGACTTAAAATATTTACTGATGAAGATCAAAGAGCACAGCCTTACGTATGGATTACAACTCAATGTAAAGAAAACAAAAATCCTCACCACTGGACCAATAAACAGCATTCTTATCAATGGAGAAGAGATTGAGGTTGTCAAGGACTTCATTCTTCTTGGATCAACTATCAACACTCGCGGAAGCAGCAGTCAAGAGATCAGACGATGTATTGCATCGGGCAAATCTGCTGCACAGGAACTTTTTAAAGTATTGAAGAGCAGAGATGTCAGCTTGAGGACTAAGGTGCGCCTGACCCAAGCCGTGGTATTTTCAATAACCTCATATGGATGCGAAAGCTGGACAGTGAATAAGGAAGATCGTAGAAGAATTGATGCCTTTGAGTTGTGGTGTTGGAGGAGAATACTGAAAGTGTCATGGACTGCCAAAAGAACCAATAGATCTGTTTTGGAAGAAGTGCAACCAGAGTGCTCCTTGGAGGCCAGGATGGCTAGGCTTCATCTCTCATACTTTGGACACATTGTCCGGAGAGAACAGTTGCTGGAGAAGGATGTCATGCTGGGTAAGGTGGAGGGTCAGAGAAAAAGAGGAAGACCCCCAACGAGATGGATCAGCCAGGTGACATCATTGATGGCGTCAAGTGTGGCGGCGATAGTGAAGTTGGCCCAGGATCGGACATTGTTTTGTTCTGCTGTGCATGGGGTCGCTATGAGTCGGTTCCAACTCGATGGCACCTGACAACAACATATGCAAATGATACAAACTTGCTTGCTAAAAGTGAAGAAAACTTAAAATACTCCCTGATGAAGATCAAGACCACAACCTTCAGTATGGGTTGTACCTCAATGTAAAGCGAACAAAAACTCTTACCACTGGGCCAATAAATAACATCATGATAAATAGAGATTGAAGTTTTCAAAGACTTCATTTTGCTTGTATCTACTTTCAACAATCATTGAAGCAGCACTCAAGAAATCAAAAGATATGGCGCATTAGGCAAATCTGCTGCACGAGACCTCTTTAAAGTGTTCAAGAGCAAAAATGACAGTCTGAGGACTAACTGTAATTTTCAATAGGCAAAGTTGACCCAAGCCATGTTATTTTCAGTAGTCAAAGTTGGACAGTAATTAAGGAAGACCATAGAAGAATTGATGCATTTGAGTTTTGGTGTTGTAGAATGTGAAAAGTGCCATGGACTGCCAGAAGAACTAACAAATCTATGTTGGAAAAAGTACAGCCAGAATGCTCCTTGAAGCCAGGATTGTGAGACTTTGTCTCTTTTACTTCGGACATATAATTAGGAGTCACCAGTCCCTGGAGAGAAGGACATTACTAGCTAAAGTGGAGAGTCAGCAAAAAAAGGGAAGACATCCAACAAGATGGGTTGGCACAGCACCAATAGGCTCAAGTGTAACCACAATTGTGAGGATGGTGTAAGACAGAGCAGTGCTTTATTCTGTTGTGCAGAGGGTCTCTGTGAGTCGGAACTGATTGAATAGCACCTAACATGTGTCAGATAACTGGTGAATATGTCTTATCTTTCTTGTTCAAGGTACGTGATACAACTCAGGAACCTTGTGGACGACTGTCATTTATGAAGGAGCCAAAATCCACAAGAGGTCTGGTGCATCAAGCTATTTGCAACTTAAACATCACTCTACCAATTTATATGAAGGTATTGTAAAGTCTGCTGTACTGCAGTTCAGGCTGTGTAGGATTTTATTTTCGTGAGCTTCTTAAAAATAAAGCAAAGACACTAAATGGGACCTCACATACCAATTTTTTTATTTATAATGAAATTCATGACTTCAACTGAAGATAGGACAATAGGATAATATTTCCATTATATGCAAATTTCTATAAATACATGGGAGAGGAAAAACTGGGTATAAATTTTAAGGTTTTCCACAGTTATTTAATATAGAAGAATTGCCTTTTTTTTTTCTTTATCATTATTTGCTGTTTGTTTGACCCTACCGATATGCTCTTAGTCCATTTGCTTCTACTTCCTTCTGATTCACAGATAATACAGATAGATTATGTATTGTTGAATTAATTCTAAGTAATCTCATGATATTTTATTTTGCTAAAATAATGACCTGTTCATGTTATAACCTACAATATTTTAAGAATATAAAATTAATTTTTCAAAAATTTTAACATGTTTAGTATACAAAAATGTTTTCATTTTACAAGGACTAGATTTTAAACATTGCTTTTTGAGGACAAATTCATTCACTTTTGCTGCAAAGTATACTTATAAATGTTTCTGTCCAAATCCTTCTCAGCTATAGAATTCCTTGAGTATGGTGAGCAAATCAAGGAGGAAAACTGAATTAAATAAACATTGTTTATAACCTTATTAGTACTATTTTTTAAAAACCAATATCCCTTTTTAATAGAAGATTCCCCCATGGCTACCTATAGGTTGCATCATGTTGTAGTATGTGCATTGGAGTTAGCTGAGGGGGCTCATGTGTGGTGACAGGTAAGAGCTGGAGAGGGGAAGTAAGGTTATATTTAAATCCCTAAATCCTGATCCCACAAAACAACGACCTTCCTATTCTTCTTATAAAATTGCCTATTTTGCTTCATTAATTGTATTGGTAGATAGTGGTCAATGATTTGGAGAAAAGTTCGTTACATCATGCTTGACATTGCAAATTCTTACTGAATGGTAAAAATGAAAGGACATATTATCTGAGTATAAATACATGTGTTATTCCAAGAATTAGAAGGCAGTAATAGATACATCTACCCAAACAAGAGAATCCAGCTTTACTCTGATGGTTCAGAAAATACTTTGAAGTTTATAGAGCGGTTCAATTGTGAGTCATATAATATATGAGAATATAAAATAAGACCCACAAACAAACATGCTTTGCTGTGAGCAGGACACCTGAGTAGTATATAAAGATGAATAGCTTGGTCTCTGACCTCAGTGAGTTTTCAGTATGTTATAAAAGGAAGCAATGACTTTATTTATCAATATAGTTAATTTGCAAGTCAAGGCGTATCACACACAGACAAAGCTCTGACAGTTTTCCTTTTAGTAACTAAAAAACACAAAACAAAAAAAGAATACAGAAAAATGCTGAACATTATATGCTTCAGATCTGTTTTAAGATTCAGTAAGTACTCTTTACTAAAATAGAAAGGAGTCCCTAGGTGGCACAATCAGTCAAGCACTATAAGCTGAAAGGCTGGTGGTTCTAACCCCCCCACAGGCACCTTGGAAGACAGGCCTGGAAGTCTGCTTCCGAACGGTGACAGCCTTGAAAATCCTGTAGAGCAGTTCTGCTTTGCACACATGGGGTCACCATGAGTTGTGTCATCTCAACAGCAAGTAACAATAACAGCATCAACATTGCCGTAAAGCTCCTAATTATTGCCCATATATTGAACATGGTTTTACTATATGCTTACTTGTACCTCTTAACATTTTCAGTCAAATCTACAATGAGTGGGATGTCATCATCACCGTTTCTATTGTACAAGTGTATACGTGCCATCCAATTAATTAAATGTCAAATGTTGGGGCTCCTGGTGACCTTGTATCTGGAATTAGTATACGATTTTTGTTCTTATATCTTGAATCTACAGTCTTTTTCATTTATATCAATCCTCTTTAATGGCTCTGCCTTTCAAGCTGTTAATATGAAAAAACAAACAAGAAAACGCTAATTTTACATATATATATGCTTGCCTGTTGACATTTGTTGGCATTGTTTACTCTTTTCTTATAAATATTCTCCACTATTCTGGCTCTCTTTTTTCCATCTTGCATGGCATCTTGGGGCGGCAAGGAGTCAGAGTCAGATCAAGAACAGGAAGAAGAGGTAATTTTACCAAAGTGCCACTTGTTAATGGCTGTGTCACAGCTGTAGCCACTAATAAAAACACAGATTTCACCTGTATTCTTAGCAGGATTACCCAATTGTTCTTAGCAATTAAAGGGTCACAACTTTACGTAACCTCTCTGAGCCTCTGTTTTCTTATCTGTGGACCACTGACTTCAGAGTATAATAGTTTCCCTGTAAATTGCTGTCCTTGTCTTTATGCAATAATATATATTTCTAGATCAAGTCATGGAGGTCAAACCATTAACTCCGCAGTTCTTAAAGGTTGGTCTGGGGACCTGTTGAGGTCAAAACAATTTTTACAATAGTTGTTGTTAAGTGCCATCACGTCAGTTCCAACTCATCGCGACCCTGTATATGGTTTCCAAGGAGCAGTATTAAGATATTATTTGCCTTTTCAATATTAGTTTTTAACAATGAGAAAATTTCACTAAATGGTGTTTTCCAGAAGCTACATTACCTATAATAATATTACTTGAATGTGATATTATATATCTAATAATATTAATAAAATCAATATTAAAAATACTAATATGCTTAATAATTTGAATATGCTTCTATTCCTGGGTTCTAGGATCTTCTCAGCTTTAATTTATCTTATGTATATAAACCAAAGTTCTCTGGATTCCTCAGCACTTTGTAGGAGCACAAATGAGTCCTTTATGGTGCCATAGGATAGGCACCGGACTGAAAACCACAAGGTCAGCAGTTCAAACCCACCAACTGCCCTTGGAAACTCTATAAAGGGTCTCTATGAGTCGAAACTGATACAATGGTACAAAACAACCACCACCACCAAGGGGTCCTAAGACCAAAAAGTTTAAGAAACAATCAGACCGAAAAATACCATAATTCATATAGTTTGTCATTAAGCTATAATAACATTACAGCATAGAAGAACTACACTAATAATGAGCACTGGGTATAAGATAGAATCTTTCTAAAGTGCTCTGTATAACTCATCAGCACCGGTCTCTGATTACAACCGTATGGAGCTATTATTGCCCTCTTCATAGATGAAGAAATAAGTCTTAGAGAGGTGACCCTAAACAAATAGTCATTTGAACTATACTTGCTTCAATATTTAAAGCAAATATGTGTTTTATGTTCCATATAAAGATCTGGAAATGCCTAAATATTATATAATAAATAAAGAATTATTTGAAATGTCCATATACTTACCTAGTAGTAATCAGTTTGTACTTCTAACATAAACAAAGACTTGTACTTAAATGTTGTCAAATATACTAGCTTCTTTTTTTAAATGTTTTTTTGATTCATGTAAAATATAAAAAAATTAAGAGAAGTATAGTACATATATTTTTACCCACTAACCAGCTTAAAATATAAGGCATTATTAATTCAGAGAAAACCTCTGAATTCACTTTTACTGGTATCTCGACCTGCGGTTAGAACAAAGTGTGTGTGAGGAGAGGATTTAGAGACCCATGGCCTTCTGTATTTAGTCATATGCTCAATAAACTATGACAAGGCTGAAGTCATTCTTCCTCTCAACTGTACAGTCCCTCTTTGTCTGAAATACTCAATTTCCTTCCTGTACTATGTGACTGTGTCACCAAAGCTGTTAAAATGCTAACTGCCTACCTACTTGGAAGAGCAGTATATTTATGAAAACACTTAGCTGTGCTCCCAAATGATTTTTTATCATTGATCTGATTATTTTTCTATTGAATCTTGTCAGGAAACACTCAGAGTAGTAGGTCTGGTTTATATATTTTTTCAGGATTTGGTGTGCTGGCACATTATTAATGATAATGAAGCTATACAGTGCTTCATCCTGGCATGTTATTTGTCCTTCTTTTTCTCATCTAAATAGTCACTTACTGTTTAATACCCAGATCATGATTTTCCTGAACTTTTCATAGCATATCATATTTATTGTTAATATCAAATATATACTGGATCATATCTTTCCAGAGATAATATTAGAAAGGACTTTCTACCAATATTATCTAGATATTGGATGCTTTTCCCCTAAAAGTTAGAATAAAAATCAAGGAGACCTTAGGAGGAAGAACTACAGCAAATTGTTTAGCCCACTTCTAGTTTACAGTGTCACGTTTAGGTATATCATTATGAATCAGAGCTGACTGTGCACATCAGGGGCTACGAGATAAGATTCTCTTTGTAACCATTTCAATTCATTTATGTTTTCTTTCAGATCGATATGACATCAGAAAAAAGTAAGACTTTAAATAAAATTGAGTTTGTTTGAAAGCTGGCTACAATAAGAGAAGCATGGATTAAGATGCAAGCTAGTTGCCATTACTAACAACTATAATGATTATTTTTTTTATATTATCAATATTAATTATTAATATGTTTTTATAAAATCAGCTTGGCCAGTTAAATTACAAATATATCTAATTACCAATAAAATGCAATGATTGTTCATCTAAGCATTCACTTTCTTTTTGACATCCCTGTTAACCCTGCTCTAGCTGTTCTGCTTGTTTAAGAAACTCACCCTTCCGTTTTTGTCCATTTGTTAGCATAACGTTGTCATCTCATTTTTTAAAGCACTGACATGACAGTATCACTTTTTACACTGATTTCTGTAAAAAGCATATTATTTTGTAGGGTACACCTAAATTAAAAAGTGATACTGTTTAATAGTTCTCAACTGACGCTAACTCCTTACCCAGCCCTCGGTCACCTCTCTTACTGTGGTAAAGTGTAACAGACTTCCTCAGGTCCTCAGGATTGATGTAGGCATCACACAGACTATGTGTGAAAACTTTCTGAAAAGGTTTAGGAGCCAAGAATGAAACCTTCTGGATGAAATGACTAACTACAACAGTATGTTATTATAGGACTAATGATTCAAATCCCAAACACAATCTAGAAAAGAGGGAACTGGTTTTTATAGACCTTAAGAGAACTATCTGAGAATTATTTCAGATTTGTTACATTCAGTTAATAGTTTGTCAGCCTCTTTCCAATGACTGTCTGGCTTCTTGTACAGAAACTCAAGTTGTATTATATGGGTTTCTTGTTTTTATTTCCCACATGATTTAGAACACAAAAAAAATTTCTAATTTTTAACCTTTGACCATTTTAAGATTTATTCTAATTTATTGACATTCCAAAAAGGAAAAAAAAAAAAAACTTAGAGTTATATTTAATATGGTCATCTAACCCCATACAATCAAGAGATAATCATGAAGAAGTTTTATACACTAGCCTAATGTAATGTACTATGAGTTTATTATAATACTTTCAATTGAATGTCTCCATACTTTCCTGTCAAAACATCTTTCAGATTGAAATATTTGAAAATTTGACTGTGCTTATTGGTTTATATAACTGAACAAATTTTCATTCATATAAATTACTTAAATACATTTTTATGTATATGTATTCCCAACCTTTATCTTCCCAGAAATTACTGGTTCTCTCAAGAGAAGGCATTTTTGTTTATATGATATATCATTGCCTTCATTGAGTCCTCTTACAAGAGATTTTATTTTATTCTCCCACTTTCTTCTTTAAGATTATTGTGTCTAAATGGCTCTTTCATTTTCTCCTTGGATACAAACTAAACGGAATTAAAACTTAATCTTCTCATGTGCCTCAACCATTAAAGAAAAGAAGAAGGTTATCAGATTGCTATAATACCAGGGATTCTCCTGTATGACTTCTATATGTTATAAAATCAACCAAGCTTCAGATATAAACTCACGTTTGGTTTTTAGTATAAAGATATTCATTAAATCATCTTGGTCTAGGTATAAAATTATCTCTGAAAAAGCACTCATTTAGAGGGACTCTTTCTTAAAGTCTTTTAAAAAGTAAATCATAAATGACTTTGATTTTTCAACCCCACTCCCAGAAACGGCACATGCCCCCATCACTAATGCTTCAAAGACCACATATAATATCTTATATATATTGGCTTGCCAAGCAATAAAATACACTTCACCACAGTAATGTTTTGCATATTCTTTCTAATTTCTTACCATCTTCCTGCCAGTGCTTCTAAACAAGGCCCCATTCCTAGCACTTTTCCTCCACCGATGCTTTGCATGGAAATAACTTGGCTTACATAAACTGTGTGTGTGTCTTGTGTGACTGTCTCTAATTTGGGTTGCCATTCACTATATTTTAACTTTGGACTCACATATAAGTTTAATCATGATGGTCATTATTGTTGTTTTTCTTTCCTTTCCTTTATTTCCCTCCTTGGTCTGTCTGTTATATGTCTAAACAAGGAGATTGCTCCAAGGAAAGGATCATGCCTCTTTGCACAAAACTCTTTGTTTCATTGTTAGGTGTGAATTTCCCTTAGATGAAAGACCGGTGTAGAGCTGATTCAGATATATTTTCCTTAATTCTTATTATACACATTGGCAGAAATAACATGTATTCCAGATTTTTGTAAAACTAGGAAATGTGTATACATCATTAAAAGCTATTCTGTCAGTTGGCTACTACTGGCTTTCTCTTAAAGGAAATCAACGTTCTGCAATTTCTAATGCTTTTACTTTTTCCTTTTTTTCCTCATGTTTATTTTATTATTTTAGTTTTTGAACATTGATACGTAACATCTTAACAATCTTGAGATATCTCTGTGTAATTTCACTGTGTTCTTTCTTTGTTTTGATTTTTGGTGGTTTTTTGTATGTGTGTGCATTTGGGGTCTTGATTACTTGTTATAGCTTTGTTGTACGTGTGGATGTGCTATAGTGAGAAAATTAAGCAAGTTATTTCCTGCTCATTTTTCCTTTTCAGTTTTTTTTTCCGTTAGCCTTGCTTTGCTCTTGTACCCTGAGACCTTGTGGATCCACCATTCCCAGCCCATTTTGTTACCCCTCACCACGACAGGAAAAGACGATGTGTCGTTTCAGTCCTGATTACATTTGCCAATATCCTTTTTGATTTCCATTTTACTTTCAATGTTTTTACATCCACATCAAAGATGATGAGACAGAATCTACAGAAACATCTGTCCTGAAAAGTCACCTGGTAAATGAAGTTCCTGTTCTAGCAAGTCCGGATTTGCTTTCTGAAGTTTCTGAGATGAAACAAGATTTGATCAAAATGACCGCCATCTTGACCACTGACGTGTCTGATAAGGCAGGCTCTATTAAAGTGAAGGAACTGGTGAAGTCGGCTGAGGAAGAGCCAGGAGAGCCTTTTGAGATTGTTGAAAGAGTTAAAGAGGACTTAGAGAAAGTGAATGAAATCTTGAGAAGTGGAACTTGCACAAGAGATGAAGGCAGTGTGGAGAGGTCTCAGTCAGAGAGAGGGTTAGTGGAAGAGGAATGGGTTATTGTCAGTGAGGAAGAAATAGAAGAGGCTAAGCAAAAGGCA
This sequence comes from Chrysochloris asiatica, assembly GCF_000296735.1. NCBI lineage: Eukaryota > Metazoa > Chordata > Mammalia > Afrosoricida > Chrysochloridae > Chrysochloris > Chrysochloris asiatica. The sequence goes on from NW_006408706.1 coordinate 3,069,222, forward strand.
CCTTTAGAAATTACAGAATATCCATGTGTAGAGATCAGATTAGGCAAAGAGGCCAAAGTAAAAGTAGAAAAAGACTCAGCTGGGTTAGTGAACTACCTTATTGATGATCTAAATTCATATGGGAGTCGTCACAAAATACAACCTCAGACAGTTCAAGATATGCCAGGAGAGAAACGTAAGGCTTCTGCTATTAGCAAGAGTTCTGAAAATAAAGGGAAAGCTGCGCCCCCAGATGAGTCACCTAGTGCACAGGAACAGCACAAACCAAGCCTGGGAATCAAGAAGCCGGTGCGAAGGAAATTAAAAGAAAAGCAGAAGCAAAAGGAGGAAAGTTTACAAACTGGTATAGATAAAGCTGAACTTAAAAAATGTAGTTCAGAGGAGTCGTTAGATGAAGACCCAGGTTTAACGCCTGAACCCCTTCCTACTGCAAAGGCCACATCTCCTTTGATAGAAGAAACTCCCATCGGTTCCATAAAGGACAAGGTCAAGGCCCTTCAAAAACGAGTGGAAGATGAGCAGAAAGGCCGAAGCAAATTGCCTGTCAGAGTCAAAGGCAAAGAGGATGTGCCAAAAAAGACCATCCACAGGACACATCCCACAGGATCACCTTCTCTGAGGGCAGAAAAGCATACACCAGCATCACCTTCCTCTAAAACAGAAAGGCACAGTTCTCTGTCCACTTCTGCAAAAACTGAAAAGCATCCTCCCATGTCATCATCAAGTAAAACTGACAGACACTCACCAGTGTCACCCTCTGCAAAAACTGAAAGGCATGCACCTGTGTCATCATCAAACAAAACTGAGAAACACTCACCTGTATCACCCTCTACAAAAGCAGACAGACATTCTCCTGGGTCACCTTCTACAAAAGCAGAAAGACATGCACCTGTATCACCTTCAGGTAAAACAGACAAACGTCCACCAGCGTCACCCTCTGGGAGAACAGAGAGACATTCACCAGTATCACCCGGAAGGACAGAGAAACGATTGCCTGTATCACCCTCTGCAAGAATGGAAAAGCATCTACCTGTCTCAACTTCTGGGAAAACTGAGAAGCACCTGGTTGTGTCACCTTCAGGCAAAACAGATAAGCAACCACCTGTCTCCCCCACCTCAAAAACAGAAAGAATTGAGGAGACAATGTCTGTTCGGGAATTGATGAAAGCCTTCCAGTCAGGTCAGGACCCATCTAAACATAAGACTGGACTCTTTGAGCACAAATCAGCAAAACAAAAGCCACCACAAGAAAAAGGCAAAGGCCGGGTAGAAAGAGAAAAGGTTCAGATGATAACCCAGAGAGACACACAGAAAATAGAGAGTCAGACAATCAAACGAGGCCAGAGATTTTTAGTAACAGGAGCCACAGACTCCAAAAGAGTGGTACGAGCTTCCTCTATCGGGTTGAAGAGAGAAGATATAGGTGCAGAAAAGGAAAAAGCTCTCAGTCACAAAACATCTGAGCCTGTTCAGTCAGCACCCCAAGAAGAAAGCCACAAAGAGAGTGAGGTCCCCAAAGAAAAGATCGCTGATGAACAAGAAGATCTCCAGATCAGCCCAGATAGGAAAACCTCCACTGACTTTTCTGATGTCATTAAGCAAGAGTTAGAGGACAATGACAAATACCAACAATTCCGCCTAAATGACGAGACTGAAAAGGCACAGCTTCACTTAGACCAAGTACTCACTAGCCCTTTCAACACAACATTTCCACTCGATTATATGAAAGATGAATTTCTTCCAGCACTGTCTTTACAGAACAATGTTTTAGATGGCAGTTCTGAAAGCTTAAAGCATGAAGGGATAGCAGATTCCCCATCTGGTAGCCTGATGGACGGGACCCCTCAGATTAGTTCCGAAGAAAGCTATAAACATGAGGGCCTAGCAGAGACTCCCGAGACAAGCCCAGAAAGTCTTTCTTTCTCACTAAAGAAAAGTGATCAACAAATTGGGGAAACAAAGGAAGCTACCAAATTAGAAACACCAACAGAAAGTCATTCAGAAAAAGAGCATCCCGCAACCAAATTCATTAGTGATGGTTCTGAAGAGCAACATGCTGCAATCCCTGAGGGCACAGATCCCTCTGTTCTAACTGAGACCATCCTAGACCCATCTGAAGACACATGCCTCAAGCAAGATTTCCCTGGCAGGGGTAGTGTATCATTAGCAGAAGAAATACCCAAAGGACCTACTGGGGAAGCTTCCCATGATGAAATTCAACTTACAAGTAGTAGCTCAGCTCATAAGACACAAACTGATACTGAGGTTCAAGAATCTACAACCACTGAACCCTCAAATGAGACAAAAACCTCATCACTGCCTGATGTGTTTGTAAAGACAGACTCAGGGACTGAATCTAAGCCTCAGGGAGCCATCAGAAGTCCCCAAGGGTTAGAACTTCCACTTCCTAGTCGTGACAGTGAAGTGCTCAGCCCTATGGCAGATGAATCATTAACAGTAAGCCACAAAGACTCTCTGGAAGCCAGTCCTGTTCTAGAAGACAACTCCTCACACAAAACTCCTGATTCTCTAGAGCCAAGTCCTCTGAAAGAATCCCCTTGCCGTGATTCTCTTGAAAACAGCCCGGTTGAAGCAAAAACGAAGGCTGGAATTCTCCCAAGTCACTTCCCCCTTCCTGCAGCCATCACCAAAGCAGAACTCTTTACAGAAGTGACCTCCATGCGCTCCCGACTGCTCCGCGACCCTGATGGCAGTGCTGAGGATGACAGTCTTGAGCAGACGTCACTTGTGGAGAGCTCAGGGAAGAGCCCCCTTTCTCCTGACACACCCAGCTCGGAAGAAATTAGCTATGAGGTCACACCCAAAGCCACAGATCAAAACACACCAAAACCAGCTGTGATTCACGAATGTGCAGAGGAGGATGACTTAGAAAATGGGGAGAAAAAGAGGTTCACCCCTGAAGAGGAAATGTTTAAAATGGTAACCAAAATCAAAATGTTTGATGAGCTGGAACAGGAAGCAAAGCAAAAGAGAGACTATAGGAAAGAACCCAAGCAGGAAGAATCTTCATCTTCTGACCCAGATGCTGACTGTTCAGCAGACTTGGATGAACCAAAGCATATGGAGGCTATAGGGGATGAAACTGATGTGCCTGTAGTAGTGACATCAGAGAGTCGCAAGGCTTCTTCCTCCTCAGAAAGTGAACCTGAGCTGACACATCTGAAAAAAGGTGCTGATTCGGGCCTATTGGAAGAACCAGTTATTCGAGTCCAACCTCCTTCACCGCTTCCATCTAGCATGGATTCTAATTCCAGTCCTGAAGAATTACACTTCCAGCCTATAGTTTCTAAACAATATACTTTCAAGATGAATGAAGACATTCCAGAAGAGCCAGGTAAATCAGCAGATGGAAAAGACTGTGAATCCCATTTGCCTGAAGATACTCATAATACATCTACTAATAGTTCAGATCTGTCTTCTGATGATCTAAACAGAGACAGTGACCAGCCTAAAATCTGTGATGGCCACGGCTGTGAGGCTATAAGCCCTAGCAGCTCAGCCACTCCGGTCTGTTCAGGTCTCCAGAGGTCAACTGTAGATGATGTCGATGAGGAGCTAATCATCCATAAAGAATCCTTAACTTTTGAAGATAGTCACAAAATAGACACAGAAGATGAAGAGCTTGATTGTTCCAAAGTGGAATCTCTACGAGTAGAATGCTCTAGTGAAAGCTCTTCATCTTTGTCCTCTTTAACTCATGGCCCAGTATCTGAAGGGAAAGAACTAGATGAAGATGTATCCTCTACACCTTCAGCTATAAAAATGGAGGTCACAAAAAATGACCAAACTTTTGAAAGCTTACCAACAGATTGTCCGACTGAAGAGGCATACAGTAGTACGCAAACAGATAGGTTATCCATGGAGATTCCAGAGTCTGGCCCGGCTGAGATTGATGAAATCTATGATACCCAAATCACAAGCCCTTATGAAAATGTTCCTTCCCAATCATTTTTCTCTAGTGAAGAAAGCAGAACCCAAACAGATGTGAGACACACCACAAGTTTTCATTCTTCTGAAATGTATTCTGTTACCATCACATCCTCTGTTGAAAACATAGTAGTGAAAAGCACCTCAAGTGAAACTGTTTCAAGCAAACAATCTAATTTTGAGAGCCAGAATATGGACACTGAATCAAAACAAGAAAGTTCTGTGTGGGAAATGCAGTCAGAAAGAGCTGCTTCATCTGTAGAGCCTACTGTGCCAAATGCTTCAACAGTGAATGGTGGACAAATAAGCAAAGTCATTATCACAAAAACTGATGTGGATTCTGATTTCTGGAGTGAAATCCGTGAAGATGATGAAGCCTTCGAGGCACGCGTGAAAGAGGAAGAGCAAAAGATATTTGGTTTGATGGTAGACAGACAATCACAGGGTACCACTCCTGACACCACCCCTGCTAGGACCCCAACAGAAGAGGGGACACCAACAAGTGAACAGAATCCATTTCTCTTTCAGGAAGGAAAGTTGTTTGAGATGACTCGAAGTGGGGCCATTGATATGACCAAAAGGTCCTATGCAGATGAAAGTTTCCACTTTTTCCAAATTGGACAAGAATCCACGGAAGATGTCCTCTCTGAAGATATGAAAGAAGGGGCCTCTAAGACTGAGCCCCCACAGCTGGGGACATCAGCTGAGTCACTAGCACTTTCAGAAACAAAAGAAACAGTAGATGATGAAGCTGACCCGAGTGAGGAAGTAGGTGAAATATCTGCCTCAGATGCTCAGCTTACTTCCCAAGTGGGGATGTCAGCTTCTCTTGAAACATCAACAAAAGAGACCACTTCTGCAGGCACTGAGGACCTCACCACCACCGTGCAAATGGGTGATGCACCTCCTGCATCCAATATGAAGCAGACATCTTGCCCTGACTCCCCTGAACCAGTTGTACAAGTACAATTAGATTTTTCCACAGTCACCAGATCTGTATATTCAGACCGGGATGATGATTCTCCTGATTCTTCCCCAGAAGAACAGAAATCTGTGATCGAAATCCCTACTGCACCCATGGAGAATGTGCCTTCTACTGAAAGCAAATCCAAAATACCTATACGGACTATACCCGTTTCAACATCAGCACCTCCATCTTCAGAGTACGAGAGTTCATTTTCTGAAGATTTTCTGCACAGTCATGATGATGAAAGTAAGGACGATGAAACAAAACCAAAGTCCAAAATCCCCGTCAAAGCACCCATCCAAAGAGCCGAGCAGCAGCTTTCAGACCTTGACTCATCTCTCCAGAGGACAGTGGCTTTTCAGGGAATAGACACGACAAGCAAAACACCAGATAGTAGAAGCAAATCTGAATCTGATGTTATTGCTTTGGACTCAAAAACCAAATCTCCAGTAAACACTAGAAGTTACACTGAGGCAGAAACAGAGAGCAGAGAGGAGGCAGGGGAGCTTGAGTTAGAATCAGAAGAAGGGGCAACAAGACCAAAGGTATTTTCATCTCGATTGCCAGTTAAGAGCAGAAACACCACATCTTCCTGCAGAGGAAGCATGAGCCCCACAAAAGAAAGTAAGGAACATTTCTTTGACCTTTACAGAAACTCCATAGAATTCTTTGAGGAGATTAGTGATGAGGCTTCCAAGTTAGTGGATAGACTTACACAATCAGAAAGGGAACAGGAATTAGTTTCAGATGATGAGAGTAGTAGCGCCCTGGAAGTTTCAGTAATTGAGAATCTACCACCGGTTGAAACCGAGCACTCAGTTCCTGAGGACATCTTTGACACAAGGCCCATTTGGGATGAGTCCATTGAGACTCTGATTGAGCGCATCCCTGATGAAAATGGCCATGACCATGTTGAAGGTATTTGCCAGCCACTGGGATTCCCTGTGCTACGCATGTCATAAATTTGATATCGTTCTTTTGTTTGTTTTATTTGGTGATTTATGTCTCATTTTCTTTAAGCTTTCTGTGGTGGTTAATGTGTTTGTTGTGTAAGCCTTTTATGTTTTGTGCTTTCTTTGTATAATCTTGTCTATGAAAACAATCTCAAGATTGAGTAATGAGAATGCTTATGGAAAAACATAAACATGATAAACCGGCAATGTGATCTTGCCTTTTTCTAGCCACTGCACGTGAGGCCATGCAAGCTTTGAGTTTTGTTGTTCTGAAGTCCAGGCTTAACTTAAGTTAAGCACTTTTGTTTATGCACATGAATGTATTGACTTTTTTTCCCCATAGGATGAGGATTCATTGCTTTTTCATCTTTTGCAAACTTTAATTAGTATTTGCAATTTTGTAATCATTAGGAAGCCATTTGCTTGAGAAGATTTCACATATCATAAAATTCCAATTGTTGTGGATCTGTTTTTGATTCAGAAAGGTTGAATTTCAGATACCATTGGTAAACACTTTAAACAAACAAACATAAGGTAAAAAATATGTTTGTCGTTTATGTGGTAGATGTATGGAGAGTGTATTCTAATTAGATGCTGCAGACAACAAAAACTCAAACTTTGCACGATTTTAATTGACTGTGAAGGGATGATTGCCCTTTGAATTCTAAACAAGAAAACCATAGACGACTTTGAAAAGTAGTCTCTGGTCTTCCAATATCTCTACAGTAAAGACTATTTTTATTAAATTTCCATTATCAAAAAATTACATGATGCTGTGATCTAAAATGCTGCCCATTAGTCATTGTAGGTATAAAGATTGTAATTTATAGAAGCTAGTAATAGTCTATCTGTTATCAAGAAGGCAGAAACTTTACCCCAAAGAAATAAATGTATATAGATTGATATATACATAATATAGCATACACAAAGAAATGTGAGAGGATTTCAAAAATTTCATGGAAAAAATCCAGTATCTTTTCATTCTATTTTTGCTTGAACTTTTTGAAGATCACTCCTATACAAAATTGTATCCTCCCTGCCTCCCAAACCAGGAGAATCAGGACAATTATTGTTTCTGCCAACCATGACTAAGTCTTGATAGACTTGATTAACCCATGATCTACGCCTCTGATGAATATTGGAAATTATTTCTTTCAGACATATCCTGGAAGTGATATGCTCTCCGTGGGCAAAAAATGGGAGAGCATAGAAAGCTATTTCACTTCTGTACTCCATCTAGGATTTCTCTAGCATTTGATGAGCCAGAGATTATCTTCTGGTGGGCAGTATTCACTCTGTATCCTTAAGAGGAAATTCCTAAGCTTATTAGGAATCTGAGATTTATGATAAGTAACTAAAAGCAAACAACCAAACCTATTACCGTTGAGTTCATTTCAACTCATGCTAGTCTTGATTAAAGAGATATGGAAGCAAATGGTTTTCATGATTCATATGAAGTTTATTCCCCATTCCATGCCAGAAATTAGGCAAACACACAGCTTAAATATGACCTAAAATATAACATAATTTGTACTACTAAGAAATATTTGGTTTGGACACGTGACTTCGTTTCTTTGGATGAATCAGTACCATGGTCCTGTCATAGACAACCTTTGGCATTCTGTTTTTTGACCTTCTGTAGATCCACAGGATGAGCAGGAACGAATCGAGGAAAGACTGGCCTATATTGCTGATCACCTTGGCTTCAGCTGGACAGGTAAAATGAGTGTGAGCCATTTTCCCAACAAAACCAGCCTGGTTTAAAATATCTTGAACAATGAAAAAGGCTGTTTTTTTGTTTTGTTTTGTTTTGTTTCCATTTTGGGGAGAAGACACATGGAATTATGAAACAAATAGTAAAGTATAGATTAGAAAACTCAGTCTGCATTGACTAATGATATGGCCCATTTCAAGTCTTTCAGTATCTCTGGAATTTAAAATAATAGAACTTCAGATGTGAACATTTTGAGAAGGCATCATTCCTCACCAGCCCCCTTTGAAATTATTTATGTCTAAACTTTGGAATGTAATTGTGTTACAGAACAATTTTTGGTATTATTTCCTAGGACTGTGATACATTTAATTAATTAGGAATTTCACAAGGGCTTCTTATTTTGCATAACCAATATCAGAAATCATCATGTATAAAGAATGTTAAAGTGCTTTTAGTGGCTGTTGAAACATATAATAATGAAATGCTTACTAATTTTTTCAGAAATGAGAATATTTAAGTAAAGAAGTTCTAAAATATGACAGACCATTTAGTCCATTGAGATGAATTATTAGATAAATATGGCTTATTTTCAAATCAGGAGTCATGGTGTGGAACAGTGGGTTAATGCGCTGGACTGCAAGGTTGGTTTGAACTGCGAGGTTGGCTGTTCAAACTCACCAGCTACTCCTCAGAAGCCCTATAGAGGGTTGCTATGAGTCAAAGCTGACTTGATGGCACTTAGCAACAACAACAAAAACAACAAACATTTACAAATCATGAATGAAAGGTTTTGTAACACTGTAGAATCAGCCCTGGACTGCAAACTGCGAAGTCAGCAGTTGAACCCCACCAGCTGCTTCTCAGAAACCCTATAGAGGCTCGCTATGAGTTGGAACTGACACACTATGGCACTTAACAACAGCATTCCATTATCTTAGCTGTGGTTTAACATGTTAAAATAGGCTTGCCAATCTGACTACCTATATATAACTTGTTACTACTTCAGTGAGGCAAGTAGTATCAAGTTAACAAACACTTTTCTCTCCTTAGTTTCTAAAAGATTTAGTGATGAATGTTGTTGTTGTTAAGTGCCATCGAGTTGGTTCTGACCCATAGCGACCCGGTACAAGGTTTCCTAGGAGCAACTGGTAAGATTGAACGCTCAACCTTGTGGTTCAAACTGACTTTGAAGCCAAGCACATTAACCCACAGTGCCACACCAGGACTAGGAACAATTTAATATTCTAATGTATGAGTGTGCTATATTTTTATTAATGGTCTTTATTATTGATGGCTTCTTAGGTTGTTTCCTATCATTAGATATGAGTGTCCTTATCCACTGGCATATTTTGTGAATATGTCTATAGAGCATATTATTAGAAATAGAATTTTTGTATGGAAGAATAATATATACCTCATTTGGAAAGATATTGTCAAATTGACTTGTAAAAAGATCATCTCATTTGTACACACACCACAGTGTATAAACATCCATATAGACTTTTAATGATATCAAAAAGGAAGAATTTTGTGGCTGCTTCCCAAGCCAGATAGTGCTTTCCTAACCTTTTTATTTGTGTGGCAACAAATTAAAGAAAGATAGAATTTCTCCAACCACTATAGTATAGTAAAATGCAATATTTTTTCCAAGTATCCAGAAACAGGACTTTTAAAAAAAAATGCCACTTAACACAATTAAAAGTAAGGAATTGTCTGTTCTTCCTGTTTCCAGACATCACCAAGTTTTGTGTTATCATTTGTCGTGGAATAAGAATATATGCTAATACTGATAGTCTTTTGCATTTTGGAATACATGTCCTGAATTATAGTTACTCTGTCATCACTGCATCTTCTTACTCTCTCTGCTCTGGTAATGATTGACTTTATTATACTCAGTAAACCTCCCAAAACAGTGCTAAAATAACAAAGACATATATAAGTAGAAAGAAGATAAAAAGAATTCCATTATCCACAGCCACACAAAGAGAACATCATCTACAAAATCACAAAACAAGGGTTAGAGACTTCCATTTTGAAGTTAATGTGTTTATAGAGTATTATTTGTTTGTTTGTTTGTATTTTTCTTCTAGAATTAGCAAGAGAACTAGATTTCACTGAGGAGCAAATTCATCAAATTCGAATTGAGAACCCCAACTCCCTCCAAGACCAGAGTCATGCACTGTTGAAGTACTGGCTAGAAAGAGATGGAAAACATGCTACAGGTAGGTGGAAAAGTAAATGTAAAAAGTGCTACACTAATGAAATATCTTGTTCATTAATGACATTGTTGCAAATTCAGAAAAGAAAACTATACATCAGTCTGGAGTAAAACTATGACAATTAAGGAAAGCTTTAGACATTTAAAAAATATACATGTTTCATGAAAAATGTAATAAAAGGAATGCTATCAAATTCCTAAAATATTCTAAATATGACAATGAACAAAATTGCTTAAATTGACTTATGGACAGTTGATTGTCCTCAACTCCTGCTTCCATTGTTGCTGTTGTTGTTAGGTGGCATCAAGTCAGTTCTGGTTCATAGTAACCCTGTGCACAACAGAATGAAACACTGCCCAATCCTGCACCATCCTCACAGTTATTATTACATTTAAGTCTATTGCTGCTGCTGCTACTGTGTCCATTCCTCTTATTGAGAGAAGTCCTCTTTTTTGCTGTTCTCCACTTTACCAAGCATGATGTCTTTCTCCACGGACTGGTGTCTCTCAATAATAATGTCTGAAGTATGAGAGACAAAGTCTCACCATCCTGACTGACTTTTAAGGAGCCTTCTGACTGCACTTCTTCCAGCATATATTTGTTTATTCTAGCAATCTATGGTACTTTCAATATTCTTCTCAAACCCCATAATTCAAATGCAACAATTTGTCTATGGTCTTCCTTATTCTTTGTCCAGCTTTCTCATGGACATAAAGCATTTGAAAATACTGTGGTTTGGGCCAGGCACACATTAAGCTTCAAACTGACATCCATGCTCTTCAATACTTTTGCAACAGACTTGCCCAATATAATGTGTCATTTGTTTTCTTGACTGCTGCTTCCATGAGTGTTGATTGTGGATCTAAGCAAAACGAAGTATTTGACAACTTCAGTCTTTTCTCCATTTATCTTTATTGGTCCTATTATGAAGATTTTTGTCTTCTTTACATTGAGGTGCAATCCATACTGAAGACTGTAGCCTTTAATCTTCATCAGTAACTATTTTAAGTCCTCTTCACTTTCAGCAAGCAAGGTTGCATCATCTGCATATTGCAGGTTGTTAATGAGTCTTCCTCAAATCCTGATGCCACATTTTTCTTCATATAACCCAGTTTCTCAGATTATTTGCTCAGCACACACATTGAATAATACAGTGAAAGCTACTACTCTGGTGCACACCTTTCCTAATTTTAAACCATGCAATACTCCCTTGTTCTGTTCCAACAACTGCCTGTTGGTATATGTACAGGTTCTTTATGAGCACAATTATGTCTTCTGGAATACTCATTCTTCTCACTGTTTGTCATGATACACACAGTCAAAAGCCTTTGTAGAGTCAATAAAGCATAAGTCACCAATTGTCTGGTATACTCTACCTTTGGCCAAGATCCATCTGACATTAGCAATGATATTCCTAGTTCTCTGTCCTCTTCTGAATCCATTTTGAATTTCTGGCAATTCCCTGTTGGAGTACTCTTGTAACTATTTTTAAATTATCTTCAGAAAAATTTTATTTCCATGTGGTGTTAATGATATTGTTTGATGATTTGTACATTCCTTTGGATCATCTTTCTTTGAAATGGGTACAAATATGGATTTCTTTTAGTCGTTTGGCCAGGTAACTGTCTTCCAAACTTTTTGGTATAGATGAGTGAGTACCTCCAGTGCTTCATCTTTGTATTCTGCCAATTCCCAGAATCTTGTTTTATACCAATGCATTCAGTGCCTCTTAGACATTTTCTTTCTGTACCGTCAGCTCTTGGTCATATACCTTCAACCTCTTGAAATGGTTGAACATCGACTTTCTTTTTGGTACAATGACTGAGTATGCCTTCTAGCTTCTTTTAATCCTTTCTGCATCATTCAATACTTTGCCCATAAAATCCTTCAACATCTCAAGTCAAGGCTTGAATTTTTGTTTCAATTCTTTCAGCTTGAGAAATGTTGAGTGTTTTTCCCTTTGCGTTTTCCAACTCTGGGTCTTTGCACATTTCATTGTAATATTTGACTTTATCTTCTGGAGCTGCCTTTGAAAATGTTTGTTCCACTATATTATTTCCTTATTTCTTCCATTTCTTTTAGCTTTTCTAGGTTGTTGTTCTGAAGTGCTGTCGAGTCAATTCTGACACATAGCAATCCGACTTAGGGTTTTCAAGGAGCAGTTGGTGAGCTTGAACCTCTGACCTTGTGGTTCAAATGCCTTTGCAGTCCAGCACATTAGCCCACAGTACTACATCATGCTCAAGAGCAAGTGTCAGTCTCCTCTGACATCCATTCTTATCTTTTTTTCTTTCCTGTCTTTGTTGACCTTTTTCTATTTCCTGAATACTGTTCTTAATTCCATCCCACTACTCTTCTGTTCTTTGGTCATTAGTGTATAATGTATCAACTCTGTTATTTAGATCGTTTCTAAGTTCATGGTCATATTTCGGTTCTTATGGGTTTGTTTTAATTTTCTTCAGTTTCAGCCTGAACTTGCATATGAACAATATATGGTCTGTTCTGCAATCTGTCCCTGGCCTTGTTTTGACTGATGATAGGGGGCTTTTCCACCATGTCTTTCCACAGATATAGTCAATTTTATTCCTGTGCATTAATGGATGTTTGTATCTTTTTCTCTTCATTTTGAGTTGTTCCCCATCAGCAAATGAACTTCCCCAAACTTTACTCCATTCATGTCATTATTGTCAACTCTGCTTTGAGTAGGCAGCCCTTCCCCAGACTTATTTTGAGTATCTTACAACCAATTATCTTTCCTATATTGACACTATATCTTACAGTGTTCTGCTCTATTCATAACATTTTCATCTTCCAGTACTCTGGCAATGTTCCTCTACTATTCATAAGGTTTTCTGTGGCTAACCATAGTGCCTCTCCATCTCTGGAGTCTGAGTCTGGAAGCTCTGCTATCAGCTGTCCACCATGGATGACCCTGCTGGTATATAAAATACTGGTGGAATAGCTTCCAGCATCAGAGCAACCTGCAAGCCACCACAGTACAACAAACTGACAGATGGGTGGTGAATACTTCCTTTCCTCCTAAGCAATTTAAGTGGGAAAAATGTTAAGGCAATACGTCATATACTGATTTATGTGTGGTACTCTGACAACTTTTAATAAAATGGGAAATGTTACAAACCATATTGTCTTATCCTGCTGCTAGTTTGAATTTGTCACTCCCTTTCATTTCTCTGAAATTCTACCTGGTTGTTGTTGTTGTTAAGAGATGTAGAGTTGGCTATGACCCACAGTGACCCTGTATAGGGTTTCCTAGGAGCAGCTGGTGAACTTGAACTGCCACTTTGTGGTTCAAACCAACTTTGCAGTCCAGTGCATTAACCCATAGCGCCACACTGGGACTAGAGATTCCCTTAATTTGCACTCAGTTCATACTTAATATTTCTTCTCTTTACATTCTTCTAGGTAGGATTGTCAAATTTTGCAAACAAAAATGCTGGAAATTCAGTTAAACTTGAATTTCAGATATAAATAAGCATGTTTTAGTATACCTTTTTGGTATAATTACAAAAAAAAAATATTTTGCTTGTTTGTTTCTTTATATGAAAACTAAACTTAAATTCAGTTGAGTGTTTTATATGTTATCTGGCAACCCACCATTTTTTGTGCATGTCTGTTTATGTGTTTATTTTTAACAAGGCCTTTAATTGGACTCTGGTTGTTTTCTGTATACGATATCAAAGGTTTAGTAAGATATCTAAATAAAGGGAATATTTAAAGGAGTAGCTTTTACATGCATACATTTTTGGGTTTTTTGCCCTATTTTCCAAGATACCAGCCTTATTGAATGCCTCACCAAGATCAACCGAATGGATATTGTTCATCTCATGGAGGCCAGCACGGAACCTGTCCAGGAGCGCATCATTCATAGCTATGCAGAAATTGAACAGACCATTACACTGGATCATAGTGAAGGTCAGCTGCTCTGTGTCTCTGTGTGTGATTCACTCTTCTTTTTTATTGTTTTAAATAGGATTTAAAAATAGGTTTTTGGTGATCATTTATATTCTTTCCCTCAATATACTGCAACTTCCCAATCTATTTCCTTGGCTACCACCACCACTATTCATTCTTTGTCATTTCACCATCAACATGGATGGTCCGCCTCTGTTTCTTGGTTGCACCTCTGCTGCTTGCATTTGCTGCTCTATTTTTAGCTAGCCCTTTTCTCTGCTGACAACCAATATATCATTACCAATAATTTCACTATGATTATTCCCAAGTCTTAGTTTTACACATTATATGTATTCCCACGTTTGCTTCTACACCAAAAAGTATTTAAGTCCACTGGCACATTCAGCCATTAGCTCGCCCACTTATTATTTACTATTAAGATTTCTCAAAACATTTCTCATACATTTGAGCTCTCTCTCATGTTTATTTTACATATTATTTTCTTTCCTTCTAACTTCCGGTAGTTCTTTTTTTCTGGATTTATTGTCAGCTGACCAAGCTTCATATTGTTTAGAAAATTAGAAAAAATCAGATATAAACTTTCATATCTTCCTACCACAAAATCTAAACACCTAAATCTCAGTGTTTATATTCTGCTTTAAAAGGACCGCTAATGGAATCCTGGTGTGGCGCTGTGCGTGAATGCACCAGACAGCAAAGCAGTTTGAACAGCATGGTTGGTGGTCCAAGCTCACCATCCGTTCCTCGGATGTGTTGGAACCTAGTCTATTGCACTTAACATCAACAACAACAGTGGTGTAATAGGTTAAACATTGGGCTAAACATTGGGTAAAACATTTGGTTACACAAGGTCTGAAGTTGAAACTCATTAGCTACTCTTTAAGAGAAAAAGGAAGCAATCTACTCCCATAAAGATGTAGAGTCTCTGAAGCCCTTCTACTC
>NW_006408706.1:3084338-3086233 GCF_000296735.1 Chrysochloris asiatica
ATAATATCTAAATGTCCTTGTTTTCTTAAAGCCACTTTCTTTCCTTTTGCTCCAAGTCACATGTCATTTAACCCAGTCAAAGTCTTCACTCCTGAATTATCCCCTCTACCTCCTAACAACTGGACCATGGCCAACATTAAAATAGAATTTAATAGGTCCCATCTTTAAAAGCAAAGCCTTGGTCATTAAAATGACATCTTTGCTTTTTACCCTGAATTTAAACCTGAGTCAGGTGCTCCAGTTCTCATTGACTGGGACTTGGTAAACTTGAAGTCAGAGACAGTGTTTTGTTTGCCATTAAAAACCATGGGCCTAGATCAGGAAATGACCTGTAGTAGTTATATAGTAAATATCAGTTCAGTATAAGGTAGGCTTCAAATACATACTTGATTTAAATTATTTTCCCCTTTAGGGTTCTCAGTACTTCAAGAGGAGGTATGCACTGCACAGCACAAGCAGAAAGAGGAGCAGCTTGTGTCTAAAGAAAGCGAATCCTGTGACCAACCGCCCATCGTCTCAGAGGAAGATATCTCTGTTGGTTATTCCATGTTTCAGGATTGCATCCCCAAAACTGAGGGGGACAGCTCAGCAGTCGAGCTCTTACCCCAAACTGAAAAGGAGCAAGTTCAACAGGATTTCTCAGGGAAAATGCAAGATCTGACTGAAGAGTCATCTCTTGAACATCAGCAGGAATACTTGTGAGTATCAAAAAAAGCTTGGTAACTGTAATTGCAAAGAAACAAACCAGTCTCAATAGGGTAGTAGGCATGTAAACCAAAAATCCATTGCTGTTGGGTTGATTCTGGTAATGGATTTTTACAACCCAGTAGACTGGAGGAGAACTTCTCCCTAGGTTTTCTTAGACTGTAAATCTTTATGGAAGGAGACTGCTTCATCTCTCTCCTGTGGAGCAGCTGGCAGGTTCACACCTTTTGGTTAGAATTAGCTAGAAGCTCACTACTTAATCGACTAGGCATATATAAGCAAAAGTGATTTTTCAGATCTTTTTTAAAAGAAACTCACAGACAACAAATAACAAGACTACGGTGGGTGTTGGGGTGTGCGGGGAGGCAAAGCACTTAAGAGCCAAACGAATAATATTGGCACAGACTGGCTTGAACCAGCTTCCAGCTGTGTTACTTTGGGCATAGCTCTATGCCTTTTATTTATTTTTTTCTTGTACATTTTATTTATCTTGTTGTTGAGAATACACATAGCAAAAAAGCATCAGTGCAATAGTTTCTACATGTACAATTTAGAGACATTGATTATATACTTTGAGTTGTATAGCCATTCTTACCCAGCTTTTCTGTGGTGTCTCTCCCTTATTAACATAAACTCACTGCCGCTTAAAGTTCCCATGTAATAATTTTTCAATTTACTTTTGTCAATTTGATCCATATGTTGTTGCTGTTGATGTTAGGAGCCATGGAGTTGGTACCAACCCATGGCAACCTTATGCACAGCAGAATGAAACACTGCCCAATCCTGCCCCAACCTCACTACTGTTGCCATGCTTGAATCCATTGATGCTGCCACTTGGCCAATCCATCTCATCAGGGGTCTTTCTGTTTTTCTCTGAGCCCCCATCTTACCAAACATGATATCCTTCTCTAGTGACTGGTCCCTGCTGACAATATGTCCGAAGTATGAGAGACAAAGTTTGACCATCTTGGCCTCCAAGGAACACTCTGGCTGCACTTCTTCCAAAATGGATCTATTGGTTCTTTTGGCAGCTCATGACACTTTCAATATTCCCCTCCAACACCATACCTCAAAAGCACCAATTCTTCTACGGTTTTCCTTATTCACTGTCAGCTTTTGCATGCATGTAAGGATATTTAAAATACCATGGCTTGGGTCAGGCTCACTTTAGTCCTCAAGCTGACATCTTT
>NW_006408706.1:3090669-3129231 GCF_000296735.1 Chrysochloris asiatica
AGGACAAGTTCATCAAATTGTAGCAATTTACTCTTGATGAACTTTATTGAGTTTATTTATCTTCCTCTATTTGAGTTATGATCATCAAGCCATCAAAGCTAAGCCAAATGGGTAGTATCTGCAAATTTGGGCATTCTTGTATGTCTCCCCTCACTTCATAACAGCTGGATGCTTCACTCTCATCTCTAGCCCTCTGTAGCTTATGAGTCCTTGTCCATGGGCTTAGGAGTCCTCAGGTCTCACCACACTTTGGACAAACGAGCCCTTCTTCATCTCCACATCAATGGGAGTCTATGGAATGTGGTCGATATTGACTTTTTCCGTAAACTTTTGAAGCATCCTCATGATCAACCTCAGTAGCTGCTCTTTTTTTTTTTTTTTTCCTTGTTTGTCATTGTTTTAAATATATCTATCACATGACTTTTGCAAATTCAACTTTTTTATAGGTGTATTTACAGCATTTATAATCAGCTGTGCAATCTTTCCCTTATTAATGTAACTTTTCTATCACTGTTAACATTTTCTATAACTGTAAACACTAATAAACTTTGGTCTTTATGCTTTTCCTTTTTCTTGTATTAGTATATAAGTGAAGTCATACAATATTTCCATTTTATAATTAGCTAATTTTGTCCAGCAAAGTGTCTTCAAGATCCATTTGTATTGTAACATGTATTAAGACTTCATTTCTCCTGCTGGCTGAGTAGTAGTCCATTTTTATGTTTGTACCATAGTTTGTTTTTCATTCATCTGTTGATATACATTTAGATTGTCCTTTCAGTTATTGTAAATAGTGCTGGTCATTGGTATACAAGTCCCTTTTTGAGTCTCTGATTTCAAGTCTTTTGAGCATATACCTTGGAGTGGAATTGGTCAAATGGTCGTTTGGTTTTTAATGCTTTTGGGGAACCACCACATTGTTTTCCACAACAGCTGTACATTTTTGCCTTCCCACCAGCAATTAATAAGGATTCCAATATCTCACGCCCTCATCAGAATTTGTTATTTTCTGTTTTTGTTTGTTGGTTTGTTATATTAGCCACCTTTGTGGAAATAAAGTGGTATCTTGTTGTGATTTTGATTTACATCTCTCTGATGGATAATCTTTTCATGCATTTAACTTTCATATTTGGTGAAATGTCTATTTAAGTCCTTTGCCTATTTTGTGACTGGATTATTTTTCTTTTTGTTGTTTGTTAACTTGTTGAAAACTTATGTATATTTTACTTAGTAGATTATTATCAGATATAGGGTGTTTGAAGATATTCTCCCAGTTGGTAGCTTGTATTTTCCTTTTTTATCAAAGTCTTTTGATGAAGAAAAGTTTCATGTATTTTATTTTGACATTTGGTTTGTATTTTTGTTATTTCATTAGATAATCTATTGTTGAAAGCTACCTGACCATATTGCCTCTGCTTGTTCTTCTAAGAATATATGGTTTTAGTTTGCATATTTAGGTCCTTAATCCATTTTGAATTTGTTTTTGTTTATGATGTAAAGCATTGACCCTATTTCATTTTTCTGCATTCAGCAATCCAATTTTCCCAGTACCATTTGTTGAAAAGACTCTTCTTTCCCCACTGAATGAACTTAGCACCCTTGTTAAAAATTGGTTGACCACAAATGTGTGGGTTTACTTCTGGACTCTCAATTCTTTGTGTCTATTTATGACTATGGCTTCACAACAGAAACAAAAAATTGAGAGTCCAGACGTGAACCCACACATCTGTGGTCAACTGATTTTTGACAAGGGTGCTAAATCCATTCAGTGGGGAAAGAAGAGTCTTTTCAACAAATAGTGATCTGGTGTGGTGCTGTAGGATAAGCACTGGGGTGTGATGTTGGTTTGAATTCCCAGAAACTCCTCGGAAACCCTATATAGGGTTAATATGAGTCAGGATCAACTCAACAGCACTTAAAACAACAACATTGTTATACCATTGTTTTGATTAGTATAGCTGTATTATAATTGTGTGCTGTTAAATTGGTTCCATCTAAGAATGACCCTGTAGAGGTTTCCAAAAGCTGCTGGTGGGTTTGAACTGCCGACTTTGCAGTTAACAATCCAGTGCTTACCCTACAGTGCATAGCGGTTCAGTATGTTAAAATCAGGAAGTTTGAGTCTTCTTTCTTTATTCTAATCTTTCCACATTGTTTTAGCTATTCAGGGCCTCTTGCTATTCCATATAGAGTTGAGGACTGGTTTTTCTATCTCTGTTAAGATGCCTATTGGAATTTTTATTGGAATTATACTGAGTCTGTAGATTGCTTTGGGTAAAATTGATGCCTTAGCAATATTGCATCTCCTAATTCACGAAAGACCCCCAGCGAGATGGATTGGCAAAGTGGCAGCATCAATGGGCTCAAGCGTGGCAAAATTGTGAGGGTTGGCCCAGGACCGGGCAGTGTTCTGTTCTGTTGTGCATAGGGTTGCTATGAGTCAGTACTGACTCAATGGCACCTAACAACAACAATCCATGAACATGGAATATCTTCCCTTTAATTTAAGTATTTTCAATATGTTCTAACAATGTTTTATTGTACACATCCTTCATATTCCAGGTTAAATTTATTCCTAGGTATTTTATTCTCTTAGATGCTATGTCATGTGCTTTTAAAAAAAGTTCATCATCTTTAGACTTCAGGAATTAATGGAGGTAGGGGAGACTGAGGCAAACCCAGGGGTTTTGAATCCTGGAGTCAGGCCCTGTCACTGCAAACATCCATGGAAACAAGGGAGTGAGCAATCAGCAGATTTGTTCTTGAACTCAGGGATGGCGAAGTGAGAATGCTTGAGTCATCAGAGTGGGGAGCAGCAGGAAAAGCCATATCTGAATGGGGCCTGAGGGCCCAGAGGTGGGAAGGGAAGCAGGGCCCAACTCCTCAATGCTGAGGAAAAGGCACTTGGATCAGTCTCCCTTGTCCTTGCACCTCATCCCTGGAAGAGATGAGGATCCTCAGCCCCTGGCCCCTTTCAAGGGTCCCATAGTTGTTCCTGGTAGTTTGCTGAACTCACAGGTGCTGATCATGATGGCACAGGAGGGGGCAGCCTTGATGATCTTTAAGAGGAAGCCTGCAAACATGATGGCACAGGAGGGGGCAGCCTTGATGATCTTTAGGAGGAAGCCTGCAAACACTCAGCCAGCATCCTCCTCAGCAGCAGCCAGGTGGCGTCGACCCATAGGTGTCTCACTCTCATAGCCCCCATTGCTTCTAGTACAACCTGGCTCTGTCTTTACCATGTTGAAAGACTGAGTCAGGATGGCAGCCACCATCCTGAGATGCTGCCAGCCACAAAGCTGATGCCCACAAAATCCAGTCTTTTGGTCGGGGCCCACTAGCCAACTCTTCACCAGCTTGTAGTTGAACTAATAGAGGGCTGTGGACCCCCAGCCCAGCCACAGGGAACTCCAGCTGTCCTGAGCCACCAAGGCCTGCACAGAGATGCCCAGCTCATGATAAGACACACACTGAGTCTGCAGCTTTGTCCATATCAGTTCCAGGGAGCTGACCACAGTCACAGGGCCCAGGTTGGTCAGAGTGCCTGCCACTATGGGTGCATAGAGGTCAGAGATCAAGGCTTGTCCACACAGGAAAGACTTGAGTTGGTCATAGGTGGTGAAGTAGGTGGCAATGACTGGGACAGTTATCACCAGAGTGACCAGGAGTTCACTCCTTAGGGTCCTGGTGCCCTTGTGCTGCACAATCTTCACAAAGGCATCCATGGTGCCAATGAAGCCTATGGGATCCTAAAACCAGGTGGAATAGTGAACACTGTTTAGGCACAGGTAAAGGGGCTCCAGGACCCCATTACAGTACAGGAGGCACGTTGCTGTGGGCTGGAGAGAGGAATGCACTGGGGCAGGAGAAGGGGCATTAGGATAATAGGGAGGGTCCTGGACCCAGTAGAGAGGTGGTGGCTCCCATCTTCAGAAAGCCTGGGGTCCCTGGGTGGGTAGATGCTCTTGTGCATGACAAAGATGGCAGACACACATTTGGTGTAGGAGACACACCACAGTCTAGAGGGAGGTGTCATCTCATGGATCACCAAGGGGTGCTGGGGCTGTAAGCACACCTTCACCGGGTCCATAGAGGTCATGAAGAAGGACATGACCACAGCTCCAGCCCCTGAAGCTACCATTTGCTGGAGAGGGATATTGCCCCCAGGGTCCTGAACATCCATCCGGTAGATTGGATTCTGGCTCTGGAGGCGGGGCAGGCACATCACAACACTGTGGCTGGTACAGAATCCGTGCACTCACCCCACCTGCCCTATGCTTTTTGAGCTTCCGTTTCTACACTTCTACACTTACAATAATAATATACACTTTGTTAGCATGACAGAGTCATATGCCAAAAAAAAGACTATGAAAGCATTGCTTAAATTGTCAAATTTTATATAGATAGCATAGTTCTTACATGTAAGAGCACTGCACTTTCCTTGCTCTGTAATGTTTCAAATCTATTAAGTATTGTGCCAAAGCTTATTTGGGGTATGAATAATAAGTGGTGTTAAATTCCAATAAGAGCTGTTGTCATTGTTGTTGTTAAGTACCATGGAGTCGGTTCTGACTCATAGCAACCCTGCACAGGGTTTCTGAAGCTGTAGATCCTTACGGGAGCAGAAAGCCTCATCTTTTTCTCTTAGAACAGCTGGTAGTTTTGAACTGCTGACCTTGAGGTTAGCAGCCCGATACATAACCACTATGCTACCAGAGCTCCTTTCCAATAGAGCTACAAGGTGGTTAATATTTATGTACAAATATAAATGTAATAGAAACTATTAGCATAGTTGTAAAGACTATTTAAATGAGGTGGGAAAGATTTGTGATAAGAATAAAGGGAAATCTTATAGAGACCTTCAGGCAAAAGGAAGCTGCAGAGTATATTTCAGTTATAATTTAATTTCTGGGCTGTGACTAAGCAAAAGAGCAAGAAAATTGTTTATGACACTTGTTGTTGTTGTTAAGTGCCATTGAGTCAGTTATGGCACATAGCGACCCTATATAGGGTTTCTAAGGAGCACTCGTGAGTTTGAACTGACTACCTTCTGGTTCAAACTGACCTTGTGGTCAAGTGCTTTATCCCACAGCACCAAACCAGTACTCCATAAGTGACACTTAACATCTAGGGAAAAGAAACCAGATTGGGCAAGCGTGTCTCTAACCTTGAAGTTGGAGAATAGTGTGTCCTGAGATTGCATCACAACATGTCACTAGTGACTTTGGTTCTGGGATCACTGGAACTTGAGAAGAAGATAGAAGAAGATACTGAAATGGTATCTTCTTCCTACTGAGCTATTTTCCTATTTTGGGAATGAGAATAAAGAAAAATTAATGAAAAAAAAAAACTAAACTAAACTAAAAAGGAAAAGATGGTGGGAAAGGTAGGACATCAGAAAAGAACTGTGGAAATTTAATATCTATAGGGTAACAGAAAATTGCACTAAATTAAAAAAAACAAAACAGAAAATATTTCTTATTTAGAAATTACGATCCTGAAACATTGCATTGCAGTTCAGCAGGTCCTCTATTAAGTAATATCGTTTCCAGAGGAATAAGTCTGTCGCTTTATTTATAATTATAATCACTATACTAATACAGAAGATTTGTGTGTTACCTTTCTTTAATTCTGCCAAGTTTTGATTCTTGTTTTAAAGCCTTTTTATCTGTATGTCTTTTCATGTAAAACTGCTCAGAGCTTTGGATTATCAAAGAAAATTTGCAGTGAAAGTGTAATCACTTTGTTGAAGTCATAAACTGTATAATATATTTTAAGGTAACTTTTATCTTTAAAATACATCATTTCCTGCCAATGGGGCGGCTATTAGCTGTAACCATCCTGTGTTTTACAGCATAATTTTTCTTTATATTTTGTTTCTTGGCTAAATTTTACTTCTTGTTCAAATTTTCAATCTTCACATATTCTTTCTTGATGAAATTTGAAAAACCAATTTTGACTGAGGTTCCTGGGCGGCACAGATGATTTGTACCCACAGGAGAAAGAGTGGGCTTTCTATTTCCGTGAAGATTTACAGCCTCAGAAACACTATACAGGGTCTCTATGAGTCAGAACCAACTCTAAAGCCTAACAACAGTAATAATCAAAGGTTGGCAGTATGAATTCACCCAGTGGCACTGCACTCTACTTCTGTAAGATTCTCCTGATACTTACAAGATTGCCACGAGTTAGAATTGACTCAGTGACAACAGGCATTTTAAAAAATGTTGATGCCATGGACTGTGAAGAAGAGGAGCTTCAGCTTTCTTCTAGTCCCATTGCTTTATCACTTGACAGATGCATATGCCCCAGCAGAATAATTTGACTTTTCCATTTCAGTGTTACAACCCCAGGAACAGAAGTATCAGAGAGTCAAAAGGCTACAGTGGTATCTAGATCTCCCAGCAAGATACCTGAGGAAATTAGTACCCCTCCTGAGGAGGAGAGGTCATACCTCCAGACCCCAGCATCCAATGAGCAGGGAGATTCTCCCATCGTACAAGAACCCGAAGAGTCCCTGGAGCAGAGAGAGGAGAGTTCTCCACGAAGAACTAGCCTTGTGATCGTAGAGTCTGCTGATGAGCAGCCACAAACCTTTAAAAGACCCAATGAAGATACAACTTTTCAAAAGGTAAGAATCCACTTCTCGTTCCCTTGCCCACATGTACCAAAGCTACATATCTCCTTCCTGTATCACTTCAAATTAAAAAGTTGTATCAAAATAATTTTTAACCAAGACCATACGAAACTATCCATCCTTTTGAAATCTGAGAACTAGTCAATCTAGAAGAATTGATCTACAACCAAGAAAATTGAATACTATGGTGAAACAATGTATTTGAAATTGCTTTTAAAAATTAGTAAATTTGTGTGGGAAGAATAGTGATAAAGGGTAGCAGAGTCTCAAGTAAAGTGCTGGTGGATTGCTGTGTGTGTTGTCAAATAATGGAACCACAAATTGGGGCTATCAAGTGGGCTTATCTCCCAAAACAACTGTTTCTTTCATTGTTGTTGTTAAGTGCCATCAAGTCAGTTCCAACTCATAGTGACCCTGAATAGTTTCCGAGGAGTGGCTAATGAATTTGAACCACTGAATTTTCAGTTCAAATTGACCTTGCGGTCCAGTGCTGTATTCTGCAGCATCACACCCAGGTAATTGTTGTTGTTGTTGTTAAGTGCTGTCAAATTGGTTCTGACTCATAGCGACCCGGCATAAGGTTTCTAAGGAGCAACTTAGGGAATTTCAATTGCCAGCCCTACGACGGTTCAAACTGACATTGTGGGTTCAGTGCATTATCCTGCTTTTGTTATTGTTAAGTGCCGTCAAGTCAGATCCAAACCCATAGAGACTCTATCACAGGGTTCCCGAGGAGTGACTGGTGAGCTTGAGCCGCCAACCTTGCAGTTCAAGTGACTTTGCAGTCTGGTGCATTAGCCCACAACGTCACACCAGGACCATTATCCTGCTAGAGGATGGGTAATTGCCAAATTAGATTTATTTTAAAAATGACTTATAAGATCATTGTATCTAAAAATATTGTTGTTTTAAATGACAAAAGACCTGGAAGTTTGGTTAAAAAGAGATGGCAACCATCTTGAAATATTCATGTAAACTATTATTTCTTGGAATGTGACCTTGGAGATAATTGGGAAATTGATCTCTCTTTAGTCTTCCTGAGTCACAATGAATACCAGGGAAGAGGGGAAACACCAATACAAGAATCTTCATTATAATAACTCCCCAGATGACTCTTAAACACAATAAAGTGTGATAGTCTATTTTAATCAAACTTAATTTTATATAAGTTAAATCAAATAGTAATTTTCTTTTTTAAAATAATACAATTTAAAAATATTTTATATCTTAACAGGATTTCAGAACACTACTGTAAGTCTTAGAAATTTTAAAAATTAGTTAAAATAAGAGAATTGAAGTTCTTTAGGAAGAAAAAGTAATATATTTGGTATAAGCATTATGTTTTTAAATTCACTGTAAGAATGACACTTGCTCCTAAGATTTATGTAAAAAATCATAATGAAAATTAGGAAAGATCCAGGCAAATGAGATCTGATGTCTTGATTTTGATAGTTTCTTAAAAAATGAATTCATCTCATGAGTGAATTTTTATTCTAAGATTGACTTTACACAGAAATATTCATCTCACAACTTGTTAACTTACATGAACACTAATGCAAATGTTTCATGTCTACGATCTTGCTTCTTGTTGTTAAGTGCCATTGAGTCTGTTCTGACTCATAGCAACCCTGTATAGGGTTTCCAAGGAGTTGCTGGTAAGCTTAAATCACTGACCTTCAGGTTCAAACTGATTTTGCAGTCCAGAACATTAACCCACAGTGATACTCCAGGACTCCACAGTCTAGCCTTAACAGTTACTAAATCTAATTGAAGAATCAATCCATAGATGAAGAACAATAGAGACTTGAAATAATTATATATATAATTCATGTATGTAATCTGTTTTATACAGGTAAATAAATTTTGGAGCTTGGCATGGCACTATAGGATAACTGAACTGCTAACCCCAAGGTTCAAGCCCACCAGCCGCTCCTTGGAAACCCTATGCAGAGTTTCTATGAGTTGGCACTATGGTGCTTAACAACAGCAAAAAATAAATTTTAATAACTCATTCTGCATTTTAAATAGCTTATATAGGTCTGTTCTTATTCTGTGTGAACATTTACCTTTCTGTCTTTAGCTGACTAATTAGACTGTTTTTATTTATGATGATCCTAACTTGACCATTTTATTTCAATTAGTTTTTTAGGCAGCAGATCCCTGAGTATTTAAAGTATAATTTGGTTTAAACAGCAAATAGGTTTTCATTTAGCAGAGAAGGATATAAAAATAAAATTTTGGTATGTTAAAGTATGTTGAACAAATTTAGTTATTTGTTTTAAATAAACTTCCTTTGGGAAAGAGTAAAAGACATTCAAAGTACAGCTACCAAGACATGTGTTGTAATCTTTAATTGTGTTCTTCGCCTCATCAGATTCCAGTCGTTTGCCTCCACATCTCAACTTCTATGTAAAATCAGTCTAATAATATTCATACACAGCTTTTCTTGGACTCTAGAGTGTTGAATAATTGGCTAGATAAGAGTTACAGGAAATTTTGACTCGCCCTATAGAACGTTTTGTTACAAACATAAAGTATTTCCTCACCCTTGAGTAAATAATTCCAAGCCTAAACAGGAATGCCTAACCAGAGTGTGTTATGTTGTTTACCTTCAGTTATTTGTTCAGAGTATAAGTGTAAGAAACAACATGGGCAGGCTGTCTGTATCTGATAGATTTTGACAGATGTATGTAGCATCAATGAGCTGAAGTGTGGCAACAATAGTAAGGTTGCCCAGGATCGGGCAGTGTTTCGTTCTGCTGTGCATAAGGTTGCTATGGATCAGTACCGACTTGATGGCACCTAACAACAACAACATGCTTAGAGAGCTCTCAGAGCGATGACTTGATTCCAGAACTTTATTTTCCATTAATTAAACATTAATTAATTAATTAAACTATAATATATTCTCCTTGAAGTCTGAGACAACCACTCCTGACTTTCCACCAAAACCTCCACAAATAAGTTTGAGAACACAGTCTGAACTAAAGCAAAAACCAGTAGTTATGTGGCTTAGCGTGTTAAACAAAACAGTGCTTCTGTACTTCCACCAGGAGCTAACAGAGGAGTTAGGTGAGCTAGAGGCCAGCTCAGATGAGGAGGCGATGGTAACTACCAGGGTTGTACGTCGACGAGTGATTATTCAGGTACCAGGTGTTAAATTGCTGCACGTTCAGGACAGTTCTGTCCCTCGTAACCCTTAGAGAGTGACCAGCCTGGAGCAGTGAGGGCTTGGCATGTTCCTTGGTTAGTGCATGGATTCAAAATTAGATTCCATAACTCTTCTAAGTATTGTTTTAAAAGAAATGCAGTGGGAATAGTGAGTGAGCAAGATTTGGCTTCTTTAGCTCCACCACCTCATGTCTTTCTTGTCTGGTTTTGTTTAATTTAAATTTTACCTAACCTTTTGGCAGATTCTCCTAAGCATGTTATCCTTCACCTTCCCCGCCACCCCACATACTCTTTCTTTTAAACAAATAACTAAGCAGGGTTGTTGCCTCTCAGCAAATGCTTCTCAACGGCACCTTTAATTTCCTAATATCCCTCATGTACGTACTGGGAAATTAATTCCTCAGAATTGGTACCAAACACTGAGTGATCCATTTCTCTGAATTATTTAGGGAGATGATATGCCTGACATACCACCAGAATCGGTCACAGAAGAAGAATACATTGATGAGCACGGACACACCGTGGTGAGAAAGGTACTGTCTGATGTGTGTTCATTAGGTTAATTTCAAACTTCCTGTTAAAAATATATGGGTACTGTGGTGTTGCAAAACAAGATCCATGAATAAAATATATTTCAGGTTACTAGAAAAGTCATTAGGCGGTATGTATCCTCTGACGGCACTGAGAAAGAAGAGATTACAATGCAGGGAAGGCCACAGGAACCTGTCACCATCGAGGAAGGGGATGGCTATTCCAAAGTTATAAAGCGTGTGGTACTAAAGAGTGACACCGAGCAGTCTGAGGTGAGACCATCTCTGGAGAGGAGTTAAATACAGGTCAAAAAAAAAAAAAAAAGGACCAGATTGTGTGTTCACATTTGCCTCACTTCTGCTTATTCCACTGTTAGTTCCATCTTTCCCCTCCCCTTTTTTTTCCGTGGCTCATTGTAATTCAAATCAGAGTGCTTTGTAGCCATATTACTCATTGTCTTTGTCTTTCCATTTTTAATTTATATCATAGTTTCCACATCAGAAATCCAGCAGTCAAATTTTAAAAGAAAAAAAAAAAATCTTATTTGCTAGGCAAGAATTGTATTATTTAGAAACCAGGAACAAATGTATCACAGGTACTTTTGCTTCTTCAACACACTGACCTGTAGATCATGTTGGATATAGAGTAATAGTCAAAACTTCTGCATTTAGTGTCACTAAAAGCAGGATCCAGATGCTCCCTGATTTACTGTTTCATTTCTTCCTGTTTTACATCCCTCTTTCAGGAATACATACATGCTTACTCATTTTGACACAATTTGTGCTATTCTCACAGTTTTACCTTTTGCTCACATCCTTAAAGTCTTAATATTCTAGATGTGAGATTCTCTAGTCTGCTGCTTTGATTTCTGATAACTTAAAGAGTTCCTCTTTTGAAGATTAATTGTGTCTTCATAATGCCCAAACAAACCATTTAACAGTGGGAAAAGACACTCGATCCACAGCTTTGTTCTTTATATCATACTTAGTAGTCAGTTTCTTGCTCATAAAAATTACTGATAAATTTCACTCAAGTGACTAAGTAGTTGATTTGGTACTATTTAGATACAGTCATCATATGGACATACCAAATAATTATATTTTTTGTTTGTTTGTTTTTTCTATCGCTGCCTATTTCTTCCCGCATACTGCTTTCTGGAAGGCCAGTACATAATATTGTGGTTCATGTGGTTTCTTTTTTAAACATAGAAAAATTGATTGCTGTTATATTTTGGCAATCAGAAATTGTATGTTGTGTGTGCTTCATTCATTAGGTAACTTTGTCTGAGCCCAGCATTTTGTCCAGTACCTCACAATTTCAGGCTGAACCAGTGGAAGGCCGTAGAGTCAGCAAAGTTGTTAAGACAACTATGGTACACGGAGAGAGAATGGAGAAACATCTTGGGGATTCTAGATTAGCCAGTGATCTTCCTTCAGCCAAAGATGACTTTGAAGAGGTATAGAGCATCATCATTTTGTCTGTGTGTTGATTGTATGTGTGCATTGTCTTTGAAAATTGTTTATCATTATGTCATCTCATACATGAATTCATGGAGAGTAATTAAAGAGAGTAGAATTCCTGTTTTAATACGTTGTACGATGAAGCAGTGTTTCTTCAACGTACAATGCTAATGTATGTCACTTCAAGAAATTATAAAAATCTAGATGACCAGGACTTGTTCCTAATGATTCAGTATCAGGATATCTAAGTTCAGACATGATTGTGTATCTTATTTTAAAGTCCCAGACATGACTCCCAATTAATTGTTGTTGTTAAGTGCCATCTAGTCGTTTTCAACTCAGTGTGACCCTTTATAGGGTTTCTGTGGAACAGCTGGTGGATTTAAATATCAAACCTGGTTAGCAGTCCAATGCTTATCCTACAGCACCACACCAGGACTCCCTCAATTAATAAGGGAGGAAATAACAGATATTTCAAAGTATCTTTGCTAGCTAGCATTCTCAAATCTTGCATCTGTAGAATGAAGTGGAGTGAGACAAGTCAGGAAACTTAAAATATGGATGCTGGCCAGCAGCTTTTGTAAATTAATATCACACATCTTTCTTATAAATGGGAGAAATATAAGCGACTTGTTAAATGATACTTAATACTTGGATGTGCTACTAAAAGTTGTTTGTATTTATATGTTTTATATTAAAGATTAAGCAAAACAATAGATTTTCTTAATGTCTATATTTTATGATGGGGCTTTGTCTTTCTCCCCCTTCTTCAGGCTTTGAGTTATACAGGTAGCCACATGAAAGTCCACTTACCCAGTTTAGTAGAAAATGAAATCCTGAAAGAGGATGGATCAATAATTAAAAGGTTTGGGTTAGCATGGGGTGATGCTTTGCTAACTAACACTATTTAAAAATTTTAGAATAATAAAAAACAAAAAAAGAGAGAGAGAGTTGTTGTTGTTATTTAGTGCCATTGAGTCAGTTCCAACTCATGACAATCCTGTTTAGGGTTTCTGAGGAGCAGCTGGTGAATTTGAACCACCGACCTTGTAGTTCAAACCAACCTTGCAGTCTAGTGCTTATCCTCCAGCATGACACCCTAAAATATCTCAGGGACTGCTGACTCTCCTTGTAAACAGCTTGTGGTTAAGTGATATATCCAGTAACACATCATACTTGGAATAGCTCCTTGATGCTTTCAAAATAATATTAAAGCACAGTCCCAGTGATACACATATGTGTACAACCTAACTCCTGGGTTTTAATATGACATCCATTTAATTGTAGCCAACCAACTTGGGTATGCCATTGTATTGGTAGCTTTAGAGGGCATAGGAAAAGAAACCTAATCAATTGTTCACAAATTAGTCATGTGACCAGTTACAGTAAGCTAAATATTGGTGGTGGTATATATGTGCGTGGAGTTAGTTCCGACTCACAGCGACCCTGCATATGGTTTCCGAGGCTTTAAATCTTTACGGGAGCAGAAAGCCTCATCTTTCTCCTGTGGAACACCTGGTAGTTTTGAACTGCTGACCTTGCGGTTTGCAGCCCGATTCATAACTACTACGCTACCAGAGCTCCTTAGTACATGTTTTTTTGCTTAAACAAATCTTTTCATGATTCTGAAGCATGTGAGTGGCAAATAACATGAGCATGGCTTTGATACCCGTGATCTTGAATATAGCTGTTATTGTTGTTGTTAAGTGCTGTTGAGTCGACTCCAACTCATAGCACCATTGTACAGCGTTTCTGAGGAGCAGCTGGTAGTTTTGAACCGCTGATCATATAGTCCACAGTCCAGTGCTTATCCTATAGCATCACATCAGGAGTCCTGAATGTAGGTGAAACCAAGGTCCTGACTATGTTAAGAAAGTTGTGTGAAAACAACAAACAACACAATTTAATACATACTGAAGGGAATTGGCTGAGAGGCTGTCTGGTCTACCCATGCCCCATCACTGATTTATTGTATAATTTGGCCTGCTCCTATTTCTTTTTGGTCCTTTAGCGGCCCTGAAAGTATAAAGATTAATAATGAAAAGGCACAATGAAAATCCAAGTTACTTTTGTGTTTTTCACTCCATTGAAAAGAAGAAAATGATGATCACTTACAGTATTCTACTATTCTATTTTAAACCTCTAGAACATAATTCTGTCCTGCATATTGATTCTAATTCCAGCAAAATTAAGGGTTCTGTAACAGTTGCAACCGCCAATCAAATGTGAAAACCCGCAGCAACTTGGAATTTAAAACAGTGTATTTGTTTTAACTTTAACAATGCTACCTGAATTAAGGCTAAAGTACTTTTTATACTCAGAGCTATTATATCTTATATCCAGTTATACACTGAAACCCAGATAAATCTTGCATGCCCTTGCATCACAGATCTTCACACTGTAATAGATTTATTGTTGTTGTTAAGTGTCGTCAAGTCAGTTCCGACCCCTAGTGACCCTGTATAGGGTTTCCAAGAAGTGGCTGGTGAGCTTGAACTGCCGACCTTGTGGTTCAAAATGACTTTGCGTCCCAGCACACTAACTTACAGCATCACGTTATTCTGAAGTTCTCATTTATAGCAGGGGAAATGGTAGCCAGGGATATAGACAGCTTGGTATAGTTGCCACAGCTAATTAGTAGTGGGACAGTTAGTAGTGGGACTTTATTTGTGGTGTAAGAGTACCATATACATTGTTAAAGACATTTTTTTCATACACACTGCTCCCCTGATAAGCAGGTAAGCAAAGTCATTCCTTTGCTTGAGTTTTATGAATGTACATATTCATAAACACACTCATGTGCCTATGCATGCACAAAATATCAGGAAATATCATTTGATAAAGCCTTAGCTTTGACACCAACCATATCATCTCTTCTGCTAGCTCTCAGAAAAATAGTTAGGTATATGTCTTTCAGGAAAAAAATAATAATAATATATGCTGAATGGTTACAAAGACATAATCTTATTTCTGACTTTGGAACCAAATTGGACCTTTATAGCAGGAGGAACAAATTTAAGTTTCCAGACAGAAAACAATTCATCCAGTATCAAAGGGAGGAAAGAGGAAGAGAGTACATAGAATAAGGAAAAAGAAAACAATATCCAAATGAAAGTTGAAAATATTTTGGTTCAAATAAGGCTTTATTTTTTCCTTTCAAATTAGGATGAATGAAATGCACTGGGATGTATTAGAAAATAGAATAATGACAGGGCAGTCCAAGGGCAGAAGTTCCAGCTTCTGGACACTTTGTTGTTATTGTCAAGTTGATTATGGTGACCCTACTCAGGTGTACAAGGACCTCTGGTAGTATAGTGGTTATGAGTCGGGCTATTAACCTCAATGTCAGCAGTTCGAAACTTCCAGCCGTTCCATATGAGAAAGATGAGGCTTTCTGCTCCCTAAAGATTTACAGCCCCAGAAACCCTATACAAGGTCATTATGAGTCAAAACCAACTCCACTGCACATAAACACCACCACCACCATTCATATGTACAGAGCAAAATTTCTCCATAGGGTTTTCAAGGCTGTGTGTGTCCTTTTTGAAGCAGATTACCAACCTCATCTTCCAAGGTGTCTCTGAGTTGGTTTGAGCTGCCAGCCCTCTGCTAGTAACAGAGTGCTTAACCATTTGCACCACCTCTAGACACTAAACTGACTGTCATCAAGTCGATTCCCACTCACAGCAACATAAGGTTTCCAAAGTGGCAAATCTTAATGGGAGCAGAAAGCCTCATCTTTCTCCTGTGGAATTTCCAACCTTGTGGTTAATTGTTGTCTTTAAGTGCCATTGAGTTGGTTCCAACTCATATGGGCCCTGTTTAGGGTTTCCAAGGAGCGGCTGGTGGGTTTGAGCCGTCGACCTTGTGATTAGCAATCCAGTGCTACTCCTACAGTGCCACCAAAGCTCCTTAGGAATCGCTAAAGAGAATTCTGGGAAAATTACAAAAACTGACCATTTCTAACCATGGTTATGAATGAAGATGCATGGCATAGTGGTTATGGATTCAGGCCCTGGAATCTTTGACTCTTGGTCCCACTGCATACGAGCTGTTATTTTTGACATGAGGCATTGCTTAAATTCTCTAAGCTTTAGTTTCCTTATTTGGGACCCGTTAATAGTCTCTTGCACAGTACTGTCTCATAAAGCGCATTCCCAAGAGGGAAGAAATGCCATTATACACATTTTCCAGCAGGTATACAGGAAAATAATGTTATGAATAATAGAAATATAATTGTGAGCATAGACCTCTTTTCTCAAGTAGCCATCAGTCTGATGAGGGAACCAAGTAAGCAACCTATTAAAGGACACATGATTCATTAGCGGGGCCCTGGTAGTAAGTGAAAATATTTGTCTCTCAGTTGTATTTTCCTCTCCCCACCCCTCCCGACCACCACTAAATGAAACCTCAGTGGTTCTGACAACCTTCATCTTTCTTTGAAGTCCCCTTCCTGAATGTTGATAAGATAATATTCCAATTTCTACAGAGATATGATCCATGAAAAAGTTCTTTGAATATAATGTTTTAGAATCAGATCAAGCTGCTTGCTACTCTAAGGGTCAAGCTGGCAGCTAAGGTGTCTTAAGTAAATTAGGTTAAAAACAAATTTTCTTTGCCTGAAAAACAGTTTTTATAGAATCACTATTGCAGGATGAACCCAAGCATTTTGAAATGAGTGCAATTTAATAGAACCATGAATCATTGCAAGGTTACTTTTGAAGATAACTGTATTACGTCGTGGTTTTTATTTATTTGAAATATTAAACATATTTTAAAAAATGCCTCTTGCTTCCAAACAAACTTTTAAAAATTTTCATGAATGATTTCAGATAGGGGAACCATGTTTAAAAAACAAAAAAATCATGAAAAGATGGCTCTATTTGCTATATTAATGGATTAGTGGAGAAATATCAAGAAGCTGGGCAGTAAATACCTTTCACAGGCTGAGCAGTACTTTAATATGTGGTTACCCCAATACCTGTTGTCATTCTTCTAGGTTCTAACTCATAATGACCCCCTGTGACAGACTAGAGCCACCGCATACAGAGTTTTAGGCTGTAGTTGTTATAAGATTAGATAGCCAGGTCTTTCTCATGCTGAGTTGCCGCATGAGTTCAAACCACCAACGTGTTTGGTTAGTAGCCTCGCTCTTAACCTTTACTACACCAGGACTCCTTTTACCCCCACACTTAACAGCTGCCTTTTAGTAGTGGAGAAAGATGATAATTATCTCTTGTCTACTTTCCCCCAGGACAACGTTGAGTAAAGCCAGTACCCAGAAGAGGGCTGTAGTGAAGGACCAGCATGGGAAACACATTCACTTGGAGCACCTGGAGGATGTACCAGAAGCACTAGACCAGGATGACCTCCAGCACGACCTCCAGCAACTCCTTCGGCATTTCTGCAAGGAGGACTCAAAGCAAGAGGCCAAATAAGGGGTTGCCCAATCCTCACACCAGAAACCACACACTCACTCAATATGCAACTTCCTGTTTCGATTTCAGCAGAGTGACCATAACTGATTTCATTAATGGACACCCTGACATTTCCACATTTAGCAAATACACTGCATTTTCCTTTAGTTTGCCCCATCCTTTTTACCTGTCCGCTAAGTTGTGACCAAAGATAGCATCCTTTCTTCTGGATGTTGTATCCACTGATTTGTTGTGTTTGTGCTAACCTGGGAACTGGCCACCTCCATTGTTCTTTGCTTCTGCACAAGCTCCATGAAAATCCACTGATCAGAAGAACTTGACTTGCAGACCTCTTCAAATGATGGCATGTAGGAATCCCTCGGAGGGATATCCGTATATAATGTATATAGTTGAAATGTTCAGATGAACAACATATTAAAATTAAAACCACTGCCTATCATAACTATACTGGGCATCATGAAATAAAAGGCCTCTAGAAATTGCTGAACAATGGTTAATTAAGATATTGCTAACACAATCGAAAGCTAATTCAGTTCTACTGCAAAAGATGCACTTCAGACCTAGCAAGTCCTTAGAATGTCCAAAGTAGCCACTGCTCCTAGTTAAAGATGGGTTAATAACCTTGAAGTACTGTCCTTACAAAGAAGTCATTGCTGGTGCTAGCCAGACAGGATTTATGACTCTCCAACAGCCACTCGGAGGAAAGGTGGGGAAGGGAGAGGGCAGAAGGCAAATGGAATGAAACAATGAGGTATTCAGTTGCTAGCAGCTACATCTTGTGGCACTCTAGCATCTTCAGGTCTTTGAGATTTGAACAAGTTGGCAGGGTATTTTAAAAAACTATAACTACTGTAGTTTTCCAATTTTCATTGCTGCTTTAGCAAACCACGCTGTCTTACTGATGGTACTTTCTTCTGTCCACTGCACTGTAGATAATTCATTGGAAACAAGATTTACCTACTACACAAAAGCTTAAAATCCTTCACCATGTTTGAGTGGTTTCTTCTTCTTCTTTTCCCCTTTTCTTTCCAGGTTTATATCTTCTCTGATACCTGCATGTGGCATTTAAAAATCAAAACCACAATCAAAATCCTTCTTCTAATCGCATTAATGAGTTACATTCTTTCTGCACAAATCAGGCTGTTTTGACTTTTCAGCTCAGCCTGTTTTTCAGCTTGCAGACAAGATTGAGAAATCTTTAAAAAAAAAATTGATTTTGATTAAAAATGTTGGTTTATTTATTTGAAATCCAAACTCCTTTGGGAACACTTAAGTGCATTTGTGCACTTTTTTGCTTGCTTGTTTCAAAGAAAGGAATAGAACAATCTGAGTGATTCCCATGTCCCATCCTTGATTCCTCTAGTGGTTGAAGCTGTGTAGCATTTTAACATATATATATATTTACAAATATATTCATATAAACAGTATACATTTTGAATCAGTTATTTGTTAAAGAAAAGTATATTCAATGAAGATGACATTAAAAAAAAAAAAAATTCTATCCTCCAGGGATTGAAAATTTTCCAATTCTATCTGGTCCTTTCCTGTTGTGCAAAAATGACTCAGTGCTCCAAATGTCAAAACCAAATGTGACAAACAATGGCGCTTCATCATTTAAAATAACATTGCCAAGAAAGAAATTTTTCTGGGAAGGAGGTTTCCCACAAGTCGAACTCCTAAGCCTCTAACGCTAGCTCTTTTTGGCAGTCAGATAGGAAAGAAAGCATTTGTTGGCAGCCAAAATGAGAGAGGCCCATGGTGAAACTTTTTGAGAAACACCATGGCCTTCTTGTTAAAACCTTCACTGGAGCTCAAGAAAAGCATTTCTGTTGTGTTATTTGCAGTGCAGATGATGTCTATGTAACAGCATAATGGTTATTCACCTTTTTTTTTTTTTTTGAAATTGATTTTTGCTGTGTTATCAGAAAACTTGAAAACTGTGAGAAGAAGTGAATTTTCAGTTGATGAATCAGCATCTTGTTCCCATGGTGATAACACTAATTGAATATATCTATGAGGGCATGTATTAGTTAATGGAAAAAAAATACAACACTAACAATACATAGCTGCAATGTGTACAATGGCTGATTTAATTAAATAAAATGTACAAGTGTTAACTGTGGCAACAGTGATTTGTTCTTTTTTATCACTGATCTGTGATTTCAAGAAAATTAGAGAAGAGTAAAGGGACCGCAAAGATTGAAAGCTAACAGGAAAACATAAATTGATTTATTTTATTTTATCTATTTTTTAGCTGTGTGAGCTCTGATAGCGTAGTGGTTACGAACCTTAAGTGCAAACCTTAAGGCCAGGAGTTCGAAACTACCAGCCACTCCGCCGGAGAAAGATGAGGTGTTCTGCTCCCAGTAAGATTTACAGCCTCGGAAAGCCTATACAGGGTCACTATGGGCCAGTAGCGACTCCACAGCACTTAACAACAATTAGAGGTTGTATGCTTGGCACTGAGATTGAACGACAAACTATCCTGCCCTCAAGAAATTTACATTGCTATTGTTATGTAAAAGCAGGAAACCAAACATTTGGCTTAAGTTTTGAAATCTTCTTAGCTGACTTGGAGTGTCATCTCCTACTTGTGGGACCCCCATGCATAGTGAAGCCAGTGCTGGCAGGTCTAATGATCATGTGGACCACTGTGATCCATGGGATTTTCATTGGTTGATTTCTCAGAAGCAAATCACCAGACCTTTCTCCCTAGTCTGTCTGAGTCAGGATACTCTGCTGAAACCTGTTCCACATTGTAGCCTTCATTGCTGTGAAGTACAGTGACTAGGAATTGAATCTGGACCTCTCACATGGGAAGTAAGAATTCTACCATTGAGTCACCAATAGGTGATGCCCATACAGGAGCCTGGGAATGCCCAGGGAGATAAGAAAGGGATAGCCAGGACTTGATAGCACAGGCAAGGCCTATGAGGCTGATCGATTTTAATTCTCTTTTCTTTAAAGAGAATGATTCTCAGGAAACAGGAAACACCTTTTGCCTTTGGGAACAATATATAGCTCAGGAGTTTCATTGATCTTTTCTGACCAGAGAATTGGAAATTAAATGGATATGTTAAAATAAATAATGGAAGGAAACTTGTTGTTCAGTGTTGTTCAGTTGGGTACAACTCATAGCCACAGGGTTTCTGAGGAATGGCTGGTAGGTTTGAACTGCCGACCTTAAGGTTCAAGCTGACCTTACAGTCCAGTGCTTTATCCTACAACACCACACCATTGTTATTGTTGATGGTAAGTGCTGTTGAGCCAGTTCCGACCCATAGTGACCCTGTATAGGGTTTCTGAGGAGCATCTGGTGAGCTTGAACCACCAACCTTGAGGTTCAAAGTGACTTTGCAGTCCAGCACATTAACCCACAGTGCCACACCAGCACTCCACACTAGGACTCTGCAAAACAAATCAGTAGTACATGAGAGTGTTTTTTTTTTGTTTGTTTGTTTTTGCTTTTTAATTTGTGCTGCTATAATATTTTTATGATTAAACAAAACTGTTTCAATATTAAGTAGATTTCATTGAAATCTTAAATCAGAATGACAGGATTTGGTTAATCTGACTGATTGATTTACCACATCTTCAGAAATTAAAATACCAATTATGCATGGAATTTTCAAAGGAAATAGAATCAAACTATGGGCCTCCTCTCATTTGGGTATGATTAATGGTATCACAGCATTAGAGAATATTCAATGTCTTCTCATGCTTAGTTATTTGGTGTACAAATGCCATTAAAAATTAATTTAGGTGACTAATATGCCCTTTTACTGCAAGATGTTTAAAATGGAGGAAAACCCTTCACACTGAGGGAGAACTATGTACATCTTATAGATTGTGTGTAGGCATAAAAGAAGTGCAAAGTGCATCTGAATACACTGAAGCTGACTGGAGCGAAATTTCACAGTGTGTGGCGTTATTAAATTTATATCAGTATGGAGGATTTCAGTGTGGGCAAGTAGACAAATACAAGAATAAAACAGATAAAAAGAAAGTAAACAAATACTCAGCAAGAGTCAAGCTTGCTAAAATAGTTTTTTGGTTTGTTTTTGTTTTTGAATAAAGGTATAGATAGTTTGCATGCTTTCATTGTGCCATAAGAAGAAGAAAGAAAGAAAGAAAGAAAAAAAAGCCTGAAAGTATTTTCTGCAGCTGCCACCCAAGGCTTAAAAACATCACCCTCCTCCTTCATTTAAGGTATGATTTCTGTTACCGATCTCTTTGAAGTTAAAGTCACAAATTTAGAATGAATCACACAAGTAAATATGTAATTCAACTTAATTCCACCATAACAATGAAATATTTTAAAGTAGCTTTTAAAAAAAAGAAACCTCCATTCTCAACTGATACACACAAATTAAGGTATCTCTGCTGTTCTCAAACTTCCTTGGAAAAATATTTCTTTCCTTGCTTTGAAGTAGCTCCATGATACAGAGTAGATTGTTGTTGTTGTTGTTGTTGTTGTTGTTGTTGTTGTTAAGTGCTGTTGAGTTGATTCTGATCCATAGCAACCTTGTATAGGGTTTCCAAGGAGTGACTGGTGAGCCACTGACCTTGTGGTTCAAACTGACTTTAGAGTCCAGCACATTAACCCAGCGCCACACCAGGACTCCATGGAGTGGGTAAGTACTCGTGGATATTCTTTGGGCAGAGCTGTTGTGTATGGTAGACAAGACAGTCAACAGTGGTATTAGTAAAAATTCAGTAGGTATCTTCAATCACTAGAATGTTCAATGAATATTTCCTTAAAATATTTCAGTGAGTCAATATGACAAAATAGTTAAATATGTGATCTTGGAGTAAAATCCTGGATGGGAATCAGTACATCTATATCAAACGTGTGATTTTGCAAATGTTTGCACCTCTGAAACACAATTTCCACATAAGTAAAATATTGTGAGATGCCATCAGAGTCAGTTCCTACTCGTATACAACAGAACAAAACACTGCACAGTTCTACGCTGTCCTTTTGATGGTTGTAGACTGAAGTGTTCTGATTTGTGAGGTTTTCATGGTCTAATTTTCAGAAGTAAATCACAAGACCTTTCTTCCCAGTATGTTTTATTCTGGAAGATGTACTGAAATCTGTTCAGCATAATTGTTGTTAAGTGCTGTCGAGTCAGTTCTGACTCATAGTGACCCTGTGTAGGGTTTCCAAGGCACAGCTGGTTGATTTAAACCACGGACCTTGTAGTTCACAGTCCAGCGCTTATCCTAAAATGCCACACCAGAAACTCCCATCAGCAAAACAAAAGATGATAACACCTGCCCTAGATCTGTCTCATCATATGAGACACAGGGAAGGACAGCACGTCTAACCCTATCACAGAAGTGCCATGTGGTTTATATGATTTTGGAACACATAATCCTGGTGATACTTCACCTCTGTGCAGAGCTGTAACCCTGGGAGTAGGTGTTGAAACTGTAGACTAAGCACTAGACAGCTAACGTCAAAGTTGGTGGTTCAAACCCACCAGCCACTCCTCAAGAAACCTATACAAGGTTTCTATGAGTCGAAACCAACTTGACCTCACTTAACAACAACAAGCTTTGATAATAATATAGTCAATTGCTTCATGTTGTGGAATCACAGGGCATTCTTGTCACTTCCCATGCTGAGGACACATTGTTCAGGATCTCTTTCTTTTTCTCAGCAGCCCCTGTTAACTCAGTTCTGATTTCCATTCTGCTTCAAACATCCTACGCATGCACTCCTTTGGTTTTCTCAAAAATGACTGAAGAATTTATAAAGACACGCAAACTCCACTACTGAATGGCCATTCTCTAGTAGCAGGTTGAGCACAGCTGTGGGAGGTTGGCATGCTGGCCCAGTCCTTGGTCTCGCTGCAGGTTCATATGAGCACAACAGCTGCCTTTGCAGATGTGCTGAAGCCACAGAACCATATGTCAACGTGGAATACACACTGTGCCCATTTTTCATGTCTCTCCTTCAGGACTTAACCCCTCATCTAACCTATGCTGTAGCATTTCTGTGCCTAATAAACAGCCTAATAGCAGCCAGCTGTGGACGATTTGGCTCATGTGTGAATTTTTTAAATCCCTCACAAATATGGAGAGTTGGTTCCCACACACACCCTCTCATCACAAAGAGTAGTGATACATTTGAAATGTCTATTATTCTAACAATCCAGATCAGTGTGCAGATTAATGTTAATGCCAACAACAAAGTCCCTGAGGTATTTCAATCAAGAAGGGGTTTAATGCAGAAAATTAGAAAGTTATATACATTTTGGAAGAGTCACAGAAGTAAAGGCAAGAAAGCTGCTGCTCTTTTAAGTACAGAAATAAGAAATCTAAGGAAACGTACCACTGATGGGCTCAACTTTATGTAGCACCAACTTGTATGATTCTTAGGAGATTGCCTAAGAGATAACTGATGAGACCCTTTCATCTGTTTTCTGCCAAAGTCCATGTGATTGTTTCATAGCTGCTCCAGAAGAAATCATTATTTTGGTAACAATTTTCCAAATGGGCTGACTCATGAAATGCATTTTCAGCTATCCATTCATTTACACATTCAACATCTACTAAATGCCAGGCATTTATTGGGGCCAAGATAATTGTGATGGCTCACATTTATTGAGATCTTACTATTGCTATTCAAAGTATACTTGAAACACTTTAAGTCTCCAACACAAACCTATGAGGTGATACAGATCAGGTAAATGAGATACAAAGATGTCAGTAAGTGGTCCAAGGTCACACCACTTGTGAAAGGCAGAGCTGGGATGAAAACCCAAGCAACTGGCTCCAATAACCAGATTCCATCTCTGATGGATAAAATTCCTAGTCTTCCAATTTATCATCTTAAAGAGGAGACAGTTATTGCACCAATAATTTCACAAATGATCCATTACAATTTTATTCTAAAATAGTAAGCATGCAGATTCTTAATTAGTACTGTTCCCAGTCCTAAATTGTTGTTAAGTGTCGGTCCCAACTCTTAGTAACCCTGTGTAGGGTCTTCCTGTTTCCTCAAGCCCACTTTCCTTTTTTCACCTTCTTATGGTCATCAGATGAACTTGCCTCTATTTTACAAGAATGTAGATGTCAACTAAGAGTTTCTGGTTTCTGTGTGACACAAATGGTTAAGTCCTAGACCACGATTTGAAAGGTTGGCAATGAGCCCACCAAGAGAGCTTGGAACACAGGCTTCGAAACACTATGGATCAGAAAACCTCAACATTTCAACAAGAAAAAGACAAATAATCTGATTTTTAAAATAGGGAGAAGATATGAACAGACTTCACCAAAGAAGACACTCAAGTGGCCAAACAAACATGAAGAAATGCTCATTAGCTGGTGTTGTTGTTAAGTAAATGCTGTCGAGTTGGTTCCAACTCATGGCAACCCTATATAGAGTTTTTGAGGAACATCTGATGGGTTTGAACTGCTATCCTTTCACTTAGTAGTCCAGTGCATATCATATAGCACCATACCAGGACTGTATTAGTCATTGTTGTTGCTAAGTGCTGTGAAGTCAGTCCCTATTCATAGTGACCCTGTGTAGGGTTTCTGAGGCTTTAAATCTACATGGGAATAGAAAGCCTCATGTTTCTCCCAAGGAATGGCTTGTGGACTTTAACCACTGTGTAGGAGGGTCCCCAGACCTTGTGGTTTGCAGTCCAGCACTTATTGTATGTACCATTGTTGTTGTTGATAAGTGCCATGGAGTCAGTTCC
This sequence comes from Chrysochloris asiatica, assembly GCF_000296735.1. NCBI lineage: Eukaryota > Metazoa > Chordata > Mammalia > Afrosoricida > Chrysochloridae > Chrysochloris > Chrysochloris asiatica. Next base: position 3,115,622 of record NW_006408706.1, read on the forward strand.
AACTCTTAGCAACCCTGTGTAGGGTTTCTGTAGGATGCATCTGGTGAGTTTGAACCATCAACCTTGGGGTTCAAACCAACCTTGCAGTCCAGTGCTTAACTTACAGTGCCACACCAGCACCACACCAGGACTCCATTGTTGTTGTTGTTAAGTGTCATCGAGTCAATTCCGTCTCATAACAACCTTGTATAGGGTTTCCAAGGAGCAACTTATGAGTTTGAAATGCTTACCTTGTGGTTCACAGTCCAGTGCGTATCCTACAACATCACACTGGTAGTCTTAGGACTCAGCTGTTGTTGTTAACTACTGCAGAGTCTATTCCAACAAATAGCAACCCTGTATAAGGTTTCTGAGGAACAGCTGTTGAATTTGAACCACCGACCTTGTTGTTAAAACCAACCTTGCAGTCAATTGCTTATCCTATAGCATCAAACCAGGACTCCACTATTCCATTAGAGACATGAAAATCAGAACAGCAATGAGATGTTATCTCATCCCACCATTCATTGTTGCTGTTGTTGGTAGGTTCATAACCACCATATACACAACAGAATGAGACTGCCCCATCCTCAGCCACCATCACAATTATTATGTTTGAGCCCATTGTTGTCATCAAGGTGCCAATCCATTTCATTGGGGTGTCTTCCCTGACCCTCGCTCCCTGATTTTACACTTCACTAAACAGAATGTCCTTCTCCACAGACTAGTCCTTCCTGATAATAAGTCCGAAGTATGAGAAACGAGTGCTGGGGACTCCTGGTGTGGCACTGTAGGATAAGTACTGCACTGCTAACCCTACAATCAGTGGTTCAAGCCCACCCGCCACGTCTTAGAAACCCGATACAAGGTTGCTATGAGTCAGAAATGATGTGACGGCACTTAACAACAACAACCTGAGAGAGAAGTCTCACCATCCTTGTCTCCAAGGAGCATTCTGGCTGTACCTCTTCCTACACAGACCTTTTTGTTTTTCTGGCAATCCATGATACTTTCAGTATTATCCAACACCGTAACTCAACACATCAATTCTTCTATGGTCTTTCTTATTCATTGTCCAATTTTCATATTCATATGAGGCAATTGAAAATATTATGACTTGGGTTAGGCACACCTTAGTCCACAAACTGATATCTTTGCTCTTGAACACTTTAATGAGGTCTTGTGCAGCACATTTGCTAGTGTAATATGTTGTTTGATTTCTTGACTATTGTGTCTATGAGTGTCGAATGTGGAGCCAAACAAAATGAAGTCTATGACAATTTCATGATGTTTTTTATTGGTCCAGTCCTGGTGTGGAACTGTAGGATAAGCACTGGACCAGAAGGTTGGCTTGAACCACAAGGTTGGCAGTTCAAATTCAATAGCCACTCCTTGGAAAACCTATATAGGGTCTCTATGAGTTGGTGCTGACTTAAGATGGCACTTACCAACTTAACAACAAGTTCATTCTACCATTAATGTGGAGAGGGTAAGAAGAGACTGGGACCCTCCTACACTGCTGGTGGGACTGTAAAATAGTGCAACCACTGTGGAAAATGATATGATGTTTCCTCAAAAAGTTGTAAAGAAAAATATTGCGTGATCCAGCAACCCCTCTAGTTGGTATATATCCTCAAGAAATAAGAACTGAGACATGAGTAAATGTATGCAGCACTATTTGCAGTAGCAAAAAGGTGGAGACGTCCTAAGTGCCCATCAAGAGAAGAATGGACAAATAAACTTTGGTACATACATATAAAGGAATAATAAGTAATGCTGAAGATTGATGATGAATCTTCAAAACATCTCATAACATGGATGAACCTGAATTATATGCTGAGCCAAATTTTTGTTGTTGTTAAGTGCCGTTGAGTCAGTTCTGATTCACAGCAACCCTGTAGAGGGTTTCCGAGGAATGGCTGGTGAGTTTGAACTGCCAACCTTGTGGTTCAAACAACCCTTGAAGTCTAGTGATTTATCCTACAGAGAAAGTTGTGAATCACAAAAGGACAAATATTGCATGAGACCACTATTGTAAAACGTCAAGAAAATGTTTTCATTCTAAAAGATTCATTCTTCGATAGTTACCAGGAGCCCTAGTAGTGTAATGGGTTAAATATTTGGCTGCTAACCTCAAGGTCAGCAGGTCAAATTCACCACTGGCTCTGTGGGAGAAAGATGAGGCTTTGTGCTCCCATAAAGATTTACAGCCTCAGCAACGCTATACAGGGTCGCTATGAATCAGAACCAACTTGGCATACCACCAGCATGATACCACTAGAGGTGGAAGAAAGGTAGAGTAATTCACTGGCTAGCAGAGGGGTCTTGCAAAAGATTGATGAAGGTAAGGGAAGACACAGGAAGAAGTGCAAGAGTTAAAGAGAATGCACTCTTTAAGTGCAAGAGTTAAAGAGAGTTTATAAATGGATTGTAAATCCGGTTATATTTACAATCCTTCAGTAACAGTCCTCTGTGGTAGACACATGGACAGATACACAGACTGCATGGTTACGCAAGGGAGACCGAGACTATACCCATAAATATATAAAGATTTGGCAGGATATTTTTACATGGGTATTTAACTCAACATGGGAAACTTCACCCTGCCTGGACATGAGCTGGATTGACAGATTGATAGCTCTTTCTCAATTACATGGCCAGTCTTAGCCTGTGGAGTGATTTTTCTTGTTATTTCCAATAACAAATGAGACTCTGGCATGCTAAATAGTTACTCGATCCCTGAGATGTCAGCCTCCAAAAAGAAAAAAATACAATACTTAATTGTGTTCTTGTGGAACCTGTACATAGACCAAGTGGTAGTTAGGACAGAACAAGGGGACATGAATGGCTTAAGATCAGGAAAGGTGTATGCCAAGGTTGTATTTTTTCACCATATTTATTTAACCTGCAAGCTGAGCAAATAATCTGAGATGCTGAATTTTATGAAGAAGAACATGATGGCATCAGGATTGGAGGAAGACTCATTATCAGCCTGTGATATGCAGATGATTCAACCTGGCTTGCTGAAATTGAAGAGGACTTAAAATAATTAGTAATAAAGGTAAAAGTATGGATTGCACCTCAATGTAAAGAAAATAAAAATCTTCACAACTGAACCAATAAATAACATCATGATAAATGGGACAAAGATTATTGTTGCCAATGATTTCATTTTATTTGGATCCATAATCAACACTCATGGCAGCAATAGTCAAGAAATCAAAGGATGTATAATGTGGTGTTGTAAGTTCAGCACCGGACTGCAAACAACAAGGTCAGCAGTTTCAACCCACCAGCTACTCCTCGGTAACCTTAAACTTAGTCTCTGTGAGCTGGAATGAACTTGAGAGCATTTAACAATAAAAAACAAACAAAAAACATTGCATTAGGCAAATCTGCTGCACAAGACTTTGTTAAAATTTTAAAAAACAAAGATATCCATTTGAGAATTAAAGTGTGCCTGACTCAAGCCATGGTGTTTTCAATTGTTTCATATGTGTGTGAAAATTAAATAATGAATAAGACCATAGAAGAATTGATGCATTTGAATTACAGTGTTATAGAAGATTATTAAATGTACCATACACTGCTAGAAAAACAAACAAATCTGTGTTGGAAGAAACACAGTCAGAATGTGCCTTAGAAGCCAGGATGGTGGAACTTTGCCTCTCATACTTCAGATATGTTATCAAGAGGGACCCAGTCTTGGAAAAAGACATCATGTTTGGTAAAGTGGAGGATCAGCATAAAAGAGGAAGAGCCTCAACAAGACGAGTTTACACCATAGTAGAAGCAATGGGCTCAAACATAACAACAGGTATAAGGATGGTGCAGGACTGGGAAGTATTTCATTCTGTTGTGTAACTATGAATCAGAACTGACTTGACGGCACCTAACAACAACAACATTTACCTTTGCTTCAAACATATACATGAATTTGGTGGAGCATGTTATTGTTCTTGTTAAGTACTTCTGAGTCAGATCCAACTCAGAGGGACCTATATATGAGGAGTGACTGGTGGGTTTGAATCTATGACCTTGTAGTTAGCAGTTCAGTGCTTATGCTACAGAGTCACAACAGAACAGGGGGCAAAATTATGAAAACTTAGTCATTACTAAACACCTTGAGGGAATGAGTTTCTGGGCCTAGAGGCTCAGGACCATGATATCAAGGGACACGGTGGTCATTGGCATAACATAATCCACAAAGACAATGTTCTACAGCCTACATTTTTTAGTAGCGTCTGGGATCTTAAAAGCTCATGAGCAGCCATCTAAGGTATAACTTCTGGTCTCTCGCAGTGTGGAAGAAAGAAGATTGATGGGAATTGAAGTCACGTGAAATCAAGTAGATCAATGGACTAATGAATAGATGAATTTCAATCTCCATGTCCCTGAGACTAGAACTAGATGGTGCCTGGCTACGACTACCAACTGTTCTGGAGAACAGATTTGACACATTGAACACTAATAACCGGTGACCAGAGGAGTTGTGGTATGACATCAAGAATATTATACTTGAAAAAAACAAAAGATAATTTAAAAGACAGGAAGGATCAGAAAAGACCAAATTGGATGTCAGAAGAGACTCTGAAGCTTATTCTTGAACAAAGAGTAGTTAAAGCAAATAAAAGAAATGAAGAAATGAAAGGGCTGAACAGAAAATTTCAAAGAATGGCTCTAGAAGAAAGCAAAGTAGGATTCTATGGGCAAAAAAGAAAACAAGAAATCGGAACTTCTGGTATGGTACTGTAGGATAGCACTGGATTATAAACCATAAGGCCAGCAGTTCAAACCCACCAGCTACTCCTTGGAAACTTTAAACAGGGTTGCTATTAGTCGGAACCGACTCGATGGCACTTAACAACAACAACGTGGACAAAATACAGAATTATGCAGGAAGCATCAAGAGAAGATGGAAGGAATATGCAGTCACTGTACTTAAAATAATTGGTTGATGCTACCCATTTCAGGAGGTAGCATTTGGTCAAGAACCAATGGCATTGAAAGAAGAAGCCCAAGCTGCACTGCATGCACTGGTGAAAAACAAGGTTCCAGGAATTGACAGGATACCAACTGAAATGTCTCAATAAACTGATGCAGACCTCGAAGACTCACTAGTCTATGCCAGGTACTTTGGAAAAGAGTTACCTGGCCATCTGACTGACAGATATTCATATTTGTACTCATTCAAAAGAAAACTGACCCTAAAGAATGCAGAAATCACTGAACAATATTAATATCACACACAAGTAAAATTTTGCTGAAGATAATGAAAAACAGTTGCAGCTGCATATTTATTGAGAGAGAATTGCCAGAAATTCAAGCTGGATTCAGAAGACGTCATGGAACAAAGGAGATCAATGCAGACATCAGATGGCTATTAGTTGAAAACAGAGAATACCAGAAAGATGTTTGCTTGTGCTTTACTAGCTACAGAAAAGCATTCAACTGTATGGATCATAACAAACTGGATAACCTAGTGAAGAATGGGAATTCCAGAATGCTGTGCTTATAATGAATTTGAACAGAGGACAAGAACTAGTCATTTAAACAGAACAAGGGGATACAGCATAGTTGTACGTTAGGAAAGGTGCACATCAGGGTTGTGTCCTTTCACCATACTTACTCAATTTGTATGCTAAGCAAGTGATCCAAGAAGCTGAACTCTATTAAGAAGAATGAATGCTCATTGTTGTTAGGTGCCATCCAGTTGGTACCGACTCATAGCAACCTTATGCACAACAGAATGAAACACTGCCCAGTCCTGGGCCAACCTCACAATTGTTGCAATGCTTGAGCCCACTGATGCTGCCACTTTCCCAGTCCATCTCATTGGGGTCTTCCTCTTTTTCTCGGACACTCCACCTTATCCAACATGATATCCTTCTCCAGTGACTGGTCCCTCCTGACAATATATCTGAAGTATGAGAGATGAAATTTGGCCATCCTGGCCTTCAAGGAGCACTCTGGCTTCACTTCTTCCAACACAGATCTGTTTGCTCTTTTGGCACCACATGACTTTCAGTATTCTCCTCCAACATCATAACTCAAAAGCGTCAATTCTTCAACGGTCTTCCTTATTCAATGTCCACCTTTCTCATGCATATGAGGTTATTGAAAATACCATGGCTTGGGTCAGGGGCACCTTAGTCCTCAAGCTGACATCTTTGCTCTTCAACACTTCAAGAATGTCTTGTGTAGCAGATTTGCCTAATGCAATACTTGACTGCTGCTTCCTTGAGTGTTGATAGTTGATCCAAGAGAAATGAAATCCTTGACAACTTCAATCTTTTCTCCATTGATAAGTATGTTGTCTATTGGTCCAGTGGTGAGGACTTTTGTTTTCTTTACATTGAGATGCCATCCATACTGAAGACTGTGCTCTTTTATTTTAAGTATTTTAAGTCCTCTTCACTTTCAGCAAGCAAAATTGTATCATCTGCACATCACAGGTTGTTAATGAGTCTTCCTCCCAACCTTCACTATGCAGAGGACACAATCTTGCTTGTGGAAAACAAAGAGGACTTGAAGCACTTGTTGTTGAAAATCAAAGAGTACAATCTTCAGGATGAATTACAACCCAATGTAAGGAAAACAAAAATCCTCACAACTGGATCAATAAACAGCATCATGGTAAACAGAGAAAAGATTAAACTTGTCAAGGAGTTCATTTTATTTGGATCCACAATTAACATGGAAGCAGCAGCCAAGAAATCAAATGAGGTATTGCAAAAGAGCTCTGTGAAGTGTTCAAGATTAAAGACGTCTATTTGAGGACTAAGGTGCACCTGACTCAAATCATGGTATTTTCAATCACCTCATATGCATGTGAAAAATGCATTTAAATGTGGTGTTGGTGAGAATATTGAAAATATTATGGACTGCCAAAAGAACAAACAGATGTTGTCAGAAGAAGCACAGACAGAGTGTTGCTATAAGTCCAAGTGGACTCAATGGCACCTAACAACAGCAACAAATACAAAACTAAAAACTGGAGATGAATTTTATATCTATAATAGGATGCATATGAATAGATTCATTTGTAGCTGTTATCTTCCAGGAATCCCTGAGTGGTGCAAAAGTTTAAATGCTTAGATGTTAACCACCAATACGTTGTCTGTTTCCGTCTACCCAATGGTACCTTGGAAGAAAAGTCCTGGCAATGTATTTCTGACAAGCAGCCATTGAAAGCTCACTGCACCACCAGGGACTCCTGATTTGGTGTATTTATTCACCATAAGTTCAGGATAAAATAAGCACACTTTCAAATCCAACCATTAATGCTGAACATTTACTGTTTGGTAACTTAGTTTGTTAACCAAAGTTTCAGCTTTACGCACCATAATGTTCAGACTCAAAACTTAATTGAGGATATCATGCCTTATTATTTACTGTGTCCTCTATCCCTGTTCACATCTATAACTGATAAAATGATAGAAACTTGGTATAAATCACCATGTCTTGATATGTCTAGGTGTCTTTGTACTTACATATATCCTATCTTATCACTCCACCACTCATCAGTCATTTTCAATATCCATGTATACATGCACAATTTGTACAGTGAATAAGGAAGATCGTAGAAGAACTAATGCATTTGAGTTCTGGTGTTGAAGAAGTATATTGAAAGCACCATGGACTGCCAAAAGAATAAACAGATCTGTGTTGGAAGAAGTGCCGCCAGAGTGCTCCTTGGAAGCCAGGATGGCCAGACTTTGTCTCTTATACTTGGAAAATATGATCAGGAGGGATATCATGTCTGGTAAAGTGGAGGGTTGGAGAAAAAGAGGACGACCCCCAGCGGGATAGTTTTGCACAGCCGTAGCATCGATGGGCTTGGGCGTAGCAACAATTGTGAGGTTGGCTCAGGACTGGGCAGTGTTTCGTCTGCTGTGCATAAAGTCACTATGAGTCGGTACCGACTCAATGGCACCTAAAAATAACAAATCTTATCGCTATAGGATAAGCACTGGGCTGCAAACCACAAGGTCGGCTGTTCAGATCAGAAATACTATACAGGGTCACTATGAGTCCAAACCAACTCTATGGCACTTAACAAAAACAAATTCATGGAAAACATGGAAATAATTTAATGAACTGTAAGTATAACTAGTGAAAGCATAGAATAATTTTAGCTTTCACTTTTTATAAATATATTACAGAATGTAGAAAATTTTGTACCATGCCTAGTGGTTCTTGATATGCTTTATTATTGTACAGAAAAAAATTTCCCCAATCTGCCACTAGATAGCAGCAGACAATCAGCCCAAAATCTCCAGGTAGTTGCTGCCAGAATCTGGAAACCTCCTAGTTCCTTGACTCTGAAAATTGCTGAACTTTTCAAAATTGCAGTTTCTCCCATAAAATGGAGACTGAGACATGGACTGACAGTCTCTGAGACCTGTTCCAGACTATGATTTGAAACATAGCTATATTCAGATACACATACACACATACACACAGATACACATACACACATACACACTTTGTCATCGAGTTGATTTTGTAGCAGCCATATACCAGAAAGTGGAATAGGATTTTCCAAGGCTGTATATCTTTATGAGCTCTGGTAGTGTAGTGGTTACGAATCGGGCTGTGAACCTTAAAGTCGGCGGTTCAAAACTACCAGCTGCTCCGCAGGAGAAAGATGAGGCTTTCTACTCCCGTAAAGATTTACACCCTCGGAAACCCTGTACAGGGTCGCTATGGGTCAGAACCGACTCAACGGCACTTAACAACAACAACAACAACAAATCTTTATGAAAGTACACTACCACATGGTCCTTCTGTTGAGCGACTGGTGGTTTCAAACTGCCAACTTTTCGGTTGGTTGCTAAGCACTTAACAACTATGCCACCAGAGCTCCTTAGATTCAGATGTTGGTGTTATTGGCTCTGACTCAGAGTAACCCTGTATAGGGTTTCTAAAGAGCTGACCTTTCAGCTAGCAGTCCAGTACTTATCCCACACCAGATAATGAATAAGCCAAAGTTAAGCCCAAATCTCATGTTTAGGTACTGTTTCCTTATTTTAAAGAGAGATTCTTATGAGTCAGATGCTATACTATGCACTTTGTATATGTCGTTGTTTACACAACAATCCTGTTAAGATAAGTGTAGCTGTCATTCCGGTTTTACAGGCAAGTGAAGTGCAGTAAGGCAATTTGTTTAGAGTCTTACAGGTAGAAATGATAGGGCCAGAACAGGAGAGTTTGACTCTAAACACTATGCTCATAACTGCTCTGTTATACTATAAACTTTCAGTACAATTAAAGTCAAACCAAATGTCTAATAGAACAGCAGTTACACCTGGCTGGCAATTCATATAGGGACACTATGAATCTGAATTGACTTGTTAACAGGGATCTTTTTTTTTAAAACCCACTGTGGTTGAATAAGGAGTCCTAATGGTACAGTGTGTTAAGGGGTAGCCTGCTAATCTAAAGACTGGTGGCTCAAACCCACTTCACGGGAAAATGATGAGACTGTCTGCTCCCATGCGGGCTTCTAGTCTCAAAAACACTGAGGTGTAGTTCCCCTCAGTCCTATAAAGTTCCTGTGAGTTGGAATCAATACAATGACAGTTGGTTTGATTTGGATTTTGTCAATTCATAGTTTTGCTTTTCTTTTAGGAAATGGCTTTTTTGATGGGGAGCTTTGCAGGACATATAATAACATATTGTGGTGGTGTAGGATAAAACGCTGGACCACAGGTTGGTTTGAATCATGAGGTTCGGCTATTTAAATGCACCAGCTGCTCCGTGGAAAGCCTATACAGGATTGCTATGAGTTGGAACCCACTCAACAGTACTTAATAACAACAGTACTTAATAACAGTACTTAGGTGCCATCGAGTCGGTACCGACTCATAGCGACCTTATGCACAGCAGAATGAAACACTGCCCGATCTTGGGCCAATCTTACTACTGTTGCCATGCTTGAGTCCATCAATGCTGCCACTTGGCCAGTCCATCTCATTAGGGTCTTTCTCTTTTTCTCTCTGACAACAGCAGAAACATAATTTAAATCTACAGTTTGTTACTTAAGTAATATTTGTGCAACATTTAAAACGCTGAAAGCATTCATTGTCTTCATAATAAAATTGCAGCTCCTGAGCATGGCTATCTATCTCTGCACTGATCTTCCACCTCCCCTCTCCTCATATTCCACAGGTCAGGACGCTCCCAATGTCCCTACCACAGCAACATCACCTGGTGCGTGTTGCATTTCGCAAAAACCCTCCCTGAAGCAGTAATTACGCATTTCTAGGAAATTCTCTTCAAGTGACACTTCGAGTATGGCCTCTCCCCATAGAGCTTTTCTTGGCACTGCAAGGCAGCCCACGACACTTTTTCTTGGATGTCTCTACTTCAGCAATGATGTGGTGGTGGTGATGTGCTATGGAGTCAGTCACGACTCATAGCAACCTTGTATAACATTTCCACATCTGTAAATATCTACAGGAGCAGAAAGTCTCATTTGTTTCTTGAAGAGAGGCTGGTAGATTTGAATTGCTGACCTTGTAGTTAGTATTCCAACTCATAATACATTATGCTATTAGAGTTCCTTAGTTTAGCAATAATCACATTATAATATCTTTATTTATTCTGTCATTTTCCCAGCCTGTTTTAAATTCTTTTAAATACTCTGTTTGTTTCATCTTTGTACTCTAAAATCTAGTCCATTTCGACTCATAGCGACCCTGGAGAGGGTTTCCAAGGAGCAGCTGGTGGGTTTGAACTGCCAACCTTGTCGTTCGCAGTCCAGTGCTGATCCTACAGCACTACATCAAGAGTCCCAAAATCTAGCATTGTACTTGGAATATGTTATTGTTGTTAACTGATGTCCAGTCAACTGCATGTAACTGTATGTAACTGTATGTACAATAAAATAAAATGATGCTTAGTCCTAAATCATCACAAACACCAGTATATTTTAGTACATTGTTACAGTTGTTGTGCTAATTCATCTCAATGAGGGTCTCCCACATCCTTGTTGGCCCTCTGCTTTATCAAACATGATTGCTTTCTCCTGTTAACTGTTCCTCCTAATGACATGTCCAAAGTAAGAGAGTCAGACAATATTCTTGCATTCCTTAAGGATTTCACTGACTAATTTTCACAAGTAGATTGCCTGACCTTTCTTCCTAGTCTATCTTAGTCTGGAATAACTACTGAACCCTGTTGACCATGAATGACCTTGCTGATACTCTTGGCTTAGCTTCCAGAATCATACCAACATACAAGCCATCACAGTACTACAAACTGGCAGATGAGTGGTAGACTTCTAATATTGTTGTTAAATGCCAATGAGTCAGTTCCGATTCATGGCAACCCGGTATAGAGTTTCTAAGGAGTGGCTGGTGAGTTCAAACTGCTCATCATACGGTTCAAATCAAACTTGCGGTCTGGTGCTTATCCTACAGTGCTATATATGTTGTTATGTGCTGTGAAGTCGGTTCCGACTCATAGCGACCCTGTACAGGGTTTCCAAGGCTATACATCTTTATGGGAGCAGAAAGCCTCATCTTTCTCCTGCGGAGCAGCTGGTAGTTTTGAACTACTGACCGTGAGGTTTACAGCCCAATTCGTAAACACTACGCCACATATTGTTATTGTTGCTATGTGCTGAGTCGGTTCCGACTCATAATGATCCTGTACAGGGTTTCCGAGGCCGCATATAGTATATTGTTGTTGTTGTTGTCAGGTGCCATCGGGTCGGAACCGACTCATAGCAACCCCATGCACAGCAGAACAAAATAATGTCCGATCCTGGGCCAACCTCACTACTGCTGCCACACTTGAGTCCATCAATGATGCTACCTGGCCAATCCATCTCGTTGGGGGTCTTCCTCTTTTTCTCTGACCCTCCACCTTACCCAGCATGACATCCCTCTCCAGCGACTGTTTCCTCCAGACAGTATGAGAGGTGAAGTTTAGCCATCTTGGCCTCCAAGGAGCACTCTGGCTGCACTTCTTCCAAAACAGATCTATTGGTTCTTTTGGCAGTCCATGGCACTTTTAGTATTCTCCTCCAACACCACAACTCAAAGGCATCAATTCTTCTACAATCTTCCTTATTCACTGCCCAGCTTTCGCATCTATATGAGGTTATTGAAAATACCACGGCTTGGGTCAGGCGCACCTTAGTCCTCAAGCTGACACCTCTGCTCTTCATTCAACACTTTAAGAAGTTCCTGTGCAACAGATTTGCCCAATGCAATACGTCGTCTGATCTCTTGACTGCTGCTTCCGCAAGTGTTGACAGTTGATCCAAGAGGAATGAAGTCCTTGACAACTTCAATCTTTTCTCCATTGATAAGAATGTTGTTTATTGATCCAGTGGTGAGGATTTTTGTTTTCTCAACATTGAGATGCAATCCATACTGAAGGCTGTGTTCTTTGATCTTCATAAGTAAATGTTTCAAGTCCTCTTCACTTTCAGCAAGCAAGGTTGTATCACCGGCATATTGCAAGTTGTTAATGAATCTTCCTCCAATCATGATGCCACGGTTTTCTTCATAGAACCCAGCTTCTCGTATTATTTGCTCAGCATACAGATTGAATAAGCATGGTGAAAGAACACAACCTTGTCTCACACCTTTCCCAATTTTAAAACATTCAGTGTTCCATGCTCTATTCGAACAACTGCTTCTTGGTCTAGGTACAGATTTCTCAGAAGTACAATTAAGTGTTCTGGAATACCCATACTTCTCAATGTTGTCCATAGCTTGTCATGATCCACACAAGATGGTGGTTCAAGTTGACCTTGAGGCCATACCACGACTCCTTGCCCAGTGATTATGAGAACAAAATTGCTTTGCAAGATCAGGAAAAACCTATATGCAAAGTCCTGGTGCGGTGCTTTAAGATAAGCACTGGACTGCTAACCACAAGTTCAACAGTTCAACCCACCAAACACTCCTTGGAAAACCTATGCAGCATCACTGTGAGTCAGAACCAACTTGATGGCACTAGCAACAACATATACAGTGCAGGAGAATCCCCACCATCTATTGTGAGAAATAATCAACTAATGTGATATGGAGAAGTAACTACCTATAAACTTCTGAATAAATCATTATCATCAAAATCATATTTTGATTTAGTAGTCTTGCTGATTCTAAAAAGGGAATGCTTTTTTCTCACAGGTTCTCAGGAATCGGGCTAGAGATTATGACTTTTGTTGTTAGGTGCCATTGATGCAGTTCTGACTCAAAGCAACTGCACACAACAGAATGAAACACTGCCTGGTACTGTGTCATTCCCAGTATATGCTTGAGCTGATTTTTGTAGTTGCTGTGTTGATCCATTTGGTTAAAGGCTTCCTCTTTTTTCTCTGACCCAACGCTTTACCAAATATGATGTCTTTGTTGTCATTGTTTATTGTTCATTGCTGATGAATCAGTTCCTACTCATAACAACCCATGTGCACAACAGAACAAAACACTGCCTGGTCCTACAGACATGCTCATAATTTTTGTTATATTTGAGCCTGTTGTTGCTGTTACCAGGTCAATCCATCTCATTGGTGGTCTTCTTCTTTTTCATTAACCCTCTACTTTACCAAGTGTAGTAGGCTGTGTTTTCTAGACAGGCAAAACCAATGAAACATATATATGTGTGTGTAT
>NW_006408706.1:3129407-3133288 GCF_000296735.1 Chrysochloris asiatica
GACCCTGTACAGGGTTTCCAAGGCTGTAAATCTTTACAGGAGCAGAAAGCTTCATCTTTCTCCCATGGAACAGCTGGTAGTTTCGAACTGCTGACCTTGAGGCTTGCAGCCCGATTCGTAACCACTACGCTACCAGATATATATATAGACACACACATACAAGTCCTGGTGTGGTGCTGTGGGCTAATGCGTCAGACTGCAAAGTTGTTTGAACTATATATATATATATATAGACACACACATACAAGTCCTGGTGTGGTGCTGTGGGCTAATGCGTCAGACTGCAAAGTTGTTTGAACTGCAATTTTGGTGTTTTAAGCTCACCAGCTGCTTCCAGGAAACCCTATATGGGGTCGCTATGTTTGGAATCGACTCGACGGCACTTAACAACATATATGTGTGTGTGTGTGTGTATGTTAATTATCATGGAAATGGCTTACAATTTCAGAATCCAGGTCCCCAGTGGAAGAGAGAGAGAGAAAGAGAGAGTCCCTGATACATGTCCATTATATTGAGAGCAGGCCACACCTCCAAGGAAGTATCCCTTCAATTGATTGGCTGCTCATAGTCACTCGTCATAGAGTTAACTATTCCTGTATCAAGTTTCATCACCATGGGGATAACCACATTTCAACTACCTAACCACTGGAGAGTCCTCACCTAGTCTAAGTTGACACAGAACCCTAACTATTACACCAAGCATGATGTCCTTCTACAGGGGCTGGTATCTCTCTCTCTCTCTCTCTTTTTAAGTTTTTATTGTGAATTATGTGGGTTTACATGGAAGAACATCAGTTTTACATTCATCCTATTGTATTTCATTTCATTGCAATGATTACAATCCCCTCCGTGTATCATCAAACAACCAAAAGGTACACCCCACAGGCCTGACCCCTGGCCATCAGCACACAGCCCCTCTCCCTCCCTGAGTCCAGTGTCCCCAGCTACTCCATCTGTCCATGTCATCATCTCTACCTCCATTTCTGGCATCAGTGCTTCTCTGGGTAGGGTCCTGCACTTCGCTCTTTTCACTTGATAGTTCCAGGGACCTCCGCTCCTGTACTGCAAAATCAATCACTCCCCTACTTTTGTTACAAAACATCTGCGTTTACATTGCCGAGCCTCACAGTCAGTCCTGATAGAAATGATTCACTATTGTACCGCACAAGTCTTATCCCTATCTCCTTTCATTAGCCCTGTCCCAACAGGTTGGAAATCATTCACTGGAGATTCCATTTCCCCCCGCCCCATCTGGAACTAGACTCCCTCTTGAAAGCTTGTAAGTCAGTCACTTCTTGCCTTTGTAGCACCCCCAGTTTTTGGTAGCCAGTGTCTAAGTTGCCTATCCCTGTCAATCCTGTGTACTGAGGGAGTGGGAGTGATCCTCGCTGTAAAGATTTGTTCCCATTTTTGAGCTGCTACATCCATAAGCATAGGTAAAGTTCATCAAATTGTAGCGGGTTACTCTTTCTTTTCCTCTTCTAGTCGAGTTCTGATCACCCAGCCATTGAAGCCAGATCAAGTGGGTACGATCTGCAAGTATGGGTGTTCTTGTGCATCATCTCTCACTTCATATCAGCTGGATGCTTCGCTCTCTGCTCTAGTCTTCTGTAGCCATGTCACTGCCTCTGGGCCCAGGAGTCCCCGGGTCTTGCTATACTGCTGGCCAACCAGGACTCCACCTGGGTTTACAGGAGTCTATTGAATGTGGTTGGACTTTGCTCCCAAATTCATTGCTGTTTTCCTCTTACTCCCCTTATCGGTGACCAACGTGGTCATTAGCCAGACCACATGCCTGCTCGTGTGTTCCCCTTGAGTCTTAGTCTTGGAAGGGGGTTTGTCCTGAGGGGACCTGACCACTTGCCTTGATGGCTCTCAGGTGAACAGCTTGCTTGTTCTTGTAGTAGTCAATTAGACTGCCCTTATTGTTTTTGATTTTTCCTGCTGGTCTTTCTTTCATGAAGTATCTTCTGTTCTTCTGGCTGCTCCAGGCTATTCTACTTGTCCTTTCAATTGGAAATTTCCCACCTAAGACCATTCCGGATGGGGTTCAGGATTCCACTGATGGTCTTATGTAATGCAAAGTCTCCACAGGAAGCCTCTTTCACTAGGCAACTTCTAGCCCCCTTTAAGGTACTCCAATCAATTATAGGCTGAAAAATTACTTACAAGCTTTCTATTGTGATGCTCTGGCTATTCCTTTCTCTCCCCCTCAAGTGTCTATTTTATAATGGTATGCAAGGGAAACCAAGATTCAAAAGACAGCCAAGCATCTTAACATTATTCCCCTCTTTTACCCATTCAAATCATGCCTCAATCCCTGTATCCCGGAGCCCTGTTTTTCCAAGGTTGTGCATATATCATCATTTACCTCTGACCCACTTAGCCCATGCAAACCTGCCTAACTGTTCTCCCATCCATTTTGTTCTTCCAGTCCCCTTTCCCTTCTTGTGTATTGCCCTCCCTATATATAGCACCTAAGCTATCCTGTGTCTATTCCCTACCCGGTGCTCTATCTTCCCCTCCACCCCTCCCCTTACCTCATCCCATACATCCTGGTGATCAGCAAATATATATATATATATAATTTTATATTTTTCCCCTTTTAGGGTGGGTTCCTTTTCTTACTTTTTTACAATAATGGTCCTATTTTGTGTTTCTGCTTTTGTGTCTGATTAATTTCACTCAGCATAATGTCTTCAAGGTTCATCCATGTTTTGCAGTGTCTTGCAGCTTCCTTGTTGTTCTACAAGGTAGCATAGTATTCCATTGTGTGTATATATCACAGTTTGTTTATCCATTCTTCAACTGATGGGCACTTAGTCTGCCTCCATCTTTTTGCTATTGTAAAGAGTTCTGCTATGAACATTGGTGTGCATATATCTACTCATGTTGTGGCTTATATTTCTTTTGGTTAAATACCAAGTAGAGGAATTGCTGGATCATAAGGTATTTCTATTTCCAACCTTCTGAGGTAGCGCCATGTTTCTTTCCAGAGTGGTTGGATCATTTTGCAATCTCACCAACAATGTAGGAGCATCCCATTCTCTCTTCATCCCTGCCAACACTTATTGTCCTCTACTTTTTTTATCTTTGCTGTTATTGCTGGTGTGAGATGATATCTCATTGTTGTTTTGATTTGCATCTCTCTAATCACTAGTGATCATGAGCATTTCTTTATATATGTTGGCTGCATGGATCTCCTCCTTGGTGAAGTGTCTGTTCATGTCCTGTTCTCATTTTTTAATTAGGCTATTTGTCTTTTTCTTGTAGAGGTGTTGTAGTTTTCTACATATTTTAAAAATGAGCCTCTTGTCTCATGTGTCATTGCAAAAGATTTTTTTCCCATTCTGTGGGTTCCCTTTTTACTCTTCTGGTGAAGTCTTTTGATGCACATAAATTTTTAATTTTTAGTATGTCCCAATTTTCTATTTTGTCTACTTTTGTTTGTGTAGTTTTCAAAATGTTTGGTAGTCTGTGTATGCCCTGAATTAGAGCCCTCACATTTGTCCCTATTTTTTATTGATGACCTTCATAATTTTGGAGTCACATTTAGTTGAGTTGGGTTTTGTATAGGGCATGAGGTAAAGGTCATGTTTCAAGCTTTTGCTTATTACTTTCCAGTTCTACCAGTACCATCTGCTAAAGAGACTATCTCCTCCCCATGCAATATAACTAGGCACTATGTCGAAAATCAGTTGGCTATATGTGGATGGGTTAATTTCTGGATTCTCGATTCTGTCCCGTTGATCAATGTATCTTTCATTGTACCAGTACCAAGCAGTTTTGACCACTGTAGCCGTGTAGTAAATTTTAAAACCGGGGAGTGAGAGATTTCCAACTTTGTCCTTTTTCTTAAGCAGTACTTTGCTTATCCTGGG
>NW_006408706.1:3135871-3141844 GCF_000296735.1 Chrysochloris asiatica
AGAGCATAGATATTTATTATGATTATGTCGTCTTGCTCAATTGACCCTTTGATCATGAGATAGTAGTGTCCTTCTTTATCTCTTATGCTGGTTTTTGTCTTAAAGTTCACTTTATTAGAGATTAGTATTTCCACTCCTGCTTGTTTATTATTGCAGTTAGCTTGGCATATTTTTTTCCATCCTTTAACTATTAGTCTGTTTTTGTCTTTGTGTGTAAGGTGTGTCTCTTGAAAGCAGCACATTGAAGGATCTTGTTTTCTTATCCAATCTGCCTCTCTATCTCTTCCCTGGTGCATTTAATCCATTGACATTCAGTGTAATTATCGACAGGTATGAATAAATTGCTGTCATTATGTTAATTTTTTTTGTGGTGCACTTCGTTCCTTTGTTTTGCATGCCTTCTTCTGCTGAGTTCATAACTTTTGTGCTATTTCTTGTCAGTTTCTTCTTAGTTTTTATGTTTCCTTCATCTGATTGGATCTTCATTTTCATGGTAAGTTGTGAAGTATTAACTTTCTTTGGGGCGTCCCTATAGTCTAATAATTCCCCTCCACCCCATTTAGGACAGTCTATTGTATCCTGTAATCTACCTGACCTCTTCACGACCAGGATCTCTGTTCCTATTTTTTTCCCTTCTTTGACACTGTTAATATTTTTTTCTTTGGTTGATCTTACAGGTCCTCTGAATTCATTGCTGTAATTTTGTTCTGTTCTGAACTCTGCTTTCTCTTGACTGACTTCCAGGTGGTTTTGCCATGACTGTCAATCTTTGGTTGTTGTCTGTTCTTTCTGGTTTTCATTCCAAAGAACTCCTCCTTAGGATGTTATGAAGTGCTGGATTGGCTTTGACAAAATCTTTTAGCTTCTATTTATCCTCAAATGTTTTGATTGTACCATCATATTTGATTGACAGTTTTGCTGGATAGATGATTCTTTTTTCTTTTAGGATTGTATATATGTTGGCGGGGGCCATATTAATCAAGGAATTTAAATGAAGGGACGACATATTAATCAAGGAATTGAAATAAAGAAATGAGACGATGGGGACCCTGCACAGGAAGAGCCCATTGTTCTAGCAAAGCGACAATGAAATGTTTTCCTTGGATAGCAAAGCTACAAGAAAAAAAACTCTATGCAAAGCCCTTAATTATTTTTTTATCTTTTTCTTTAATCATTCTCCGATTTATTCATGATTTTATTAGTATCCCTTTACTTTAGATTTTGACTCTCCTACACTTTAGTATATTTTTATTAAAAGTTAGAAGCCATATATTAGCTACATTTACTCTACTTGTAATCTTAGGTAGTTTCAATACTAAAATTTTATATTAACGATGTTCTTAAGATTGCTAGGAGACAGGATTTGTCAGTTGAATTACTACCAGCTTAGGCTTAGTGATTATAAACATTCTTCCTTGTAACCTTAGTTTAAGACAATAAAGAATCCTTAAAAGCAATTAGACCATAAATAAGAGCTATGGATACGTAAATAAAAGGTCTGACTTAGACGTTCTTAAATTAACGATCAGTAAAATAGGGAAGTTGTTTTTCATAGCCTCAGTTTTTTAAATGTTCTGATAAGTGATATTTTTGTAGGCTATAAACAGATAGTGTATGGAAGAAGTTAATGTAGAGTTAATTGCACCCAACAACTAAAATTGATGAGAATCAATAGATAGAGGTTAAGAAACATATGTAAATATTAACTTGCTCCTCAAAGAAAAGAATAAAAGTTATTTATGTAGGAACAAATGTTTAACCAAAAGGTTTCAAGGCGCCAGGATGTCTCGTATGCTTTGATGTAATGTTTCTTTGCTATAACATCTTGTCTCTGTTGTAAATGTAAGGGTTGTAAACCATGAGGAATGTTCCCCCCAGAATAGATTGTATTTTGAAGACATTGATTACTATGAAAGCAATGTTTTTTGTAATGGTACATAAGGGGGTTGTAAGATAGAATGAAGGAAGAGAGTAAAGAATGAGAGGAGGGTAAATCATGTAAGAGAGAAGATTTTGAATTCATCACGATCTATTGACTCTGGGTAATTCTTTTTCTGCCGATGCCTCACACCTCTTCGGAACCCCTGAATAAATTTGCTGAGGCTGGCCCCCGGCAATATGTCTCCACATTGCCTTCTTGCCTGCATGGTTTCTGTTGAGAAGTCAGAGCTTAATCTGATTTGCTTGCCTTTGTAGGTAACACTTCTCATTTCTCTAGCTGCTTTTGGATTCGCTCCTTGTCTTTGATTTTGGAGATCTTAATTGTGATATGTCTTGGCAATTTTCTTTTGGGTTCTATCCTTTCTGAAGTTTGTTCTGCTTCTTGAATGTCTATCTTCTCATCCTTCAAGGTGTTAGGGAAATTTTCTTCTAGTAGTTCCTCAACTATCTCGTCTCTGGACTTCTGTGATTCTTCCTCTTTTTGGATGTCAATAATTCTTAAATTATTTATCTTTATGCTATCCAGCATGAATCTTTGGCTTTCTTCAGATTTTTTAAATCCTTGTTTCTGCTTGCTTTTCTATCTTAGCTGTATTGAGAGATTTGTCTTTCAGATTGCTGGTTCTAGCTTTCATCTCTTCAGTTCTACTCCTTTGCCCTTACAGTGTAATGTCCATTTCTGATATTGTTTATGAATTATCTGGACCTCATTTTGAAAGTTTTGAATTGTTTCTGATGCTGTATCTATCTTGTTTGATTGCTCCTGTAGCACTTTCTTGACTCCTTCCTTGTTTTCCTCCATCCCTTTTCAGAGCATTTGAATTTGTTTCCATATCATTCTTCTGAATTCCTTCTCAGGCAGATCCAAAACAGGCTCTTCCTCTTCTGTGTTGCCTTTGTCTATCTCCAGCGTATTTATCTCAGTTACTCTTTTCTGGTTTTGGACATGTTTTGAGATTTTTTTGTGTGTCTTCCTGGGCATTTTTAGTAGTTAGGTATAATTTTAATGCTTAAGTGGATGTATGTTGTTGTATTGTTAAGCTTGCTGAGTGTCTCTTGATGGATATTATCTTGAGATAGTCTTCAATTTTTGCATGTAATGTCTAGAAGCTGGTATTGGCTCTTGTTCCAATGGTAAGATATTATGGGGTATGATTGTAGCTTGGCTATTGCTGTCTCTTCTTGGGTAATGTAGGAAGAAAAATCTCCCACCCTCAGGAAAAAAAGTGTGATCAAAAGGACCAAAAACAGAAGCTATATAAAAGCAGAGACAAAACCCACCACTCCAAAACAAAATTAAACTGTAGCTGTCTGACCAGTGGCAGGAGTAAATGGTCCTGTCCAGGTCAATTTAAGGGCTGGGTCCTAGGGTCAGACATCATAAGCAGCTGCCAAAGAGTCAGTCCATGAGAGCAATGGGGATCCTCCTCCCTGTGTCATGGGAAGACTGCGGGCTCAATGTTGGACCCTTTTTGGGGTACGCACCTACCTGCCTGAAGGTGGCCAGGCTGGGCAGAGAGGACACGACAGGGAATAGGAGGAAAAATATGTAGAATTCCCCACTCCTCTGTTTTCAAATGTCATTGCCCGGATTTCACTGTGTCAGTCTGGCTGTGGCCCTGCCCTCTGAACACAGCCCAGCCTGGGCAGGAGTGCCCAGCAAGCAGAGTCCTGAGCCCTGATCGATCCTGGAATTGCAGTATTTTCCTTTATACAGTGATTTTTCCACCACTGGGTGCAGGAAACTGACACCCTGTACCTTATACTACATCCAGAGCTCTGGAGAAGCTCCGTAAAAGCACCTTTTCTGGATTTTTGGCACCTACCCCGCAGAGCTCATCCTACCTGACTCTGCTTGTCCCGCCTCCAAAACCAGAAGTGTCCTGGTAGCTCTTGACAACATATCCAAAGTACAAGAGAGAAGTTTCCCCATCCTCTCTTCTAAGGAACATTCTGGCTGTTCTTTTTTCAACACAGATTTGTTTGTTCTTTTGGCAGTCAGTGTCAATATTCTTTGCCAGCACCATAATTCAAATGCATCAATTCCTTAGAGATAATCCAAGGTAACATCTAAGGTAAAAATGATGTCTTTAGAGGCAGTAATTTCATGCTTCTCTTAGCTAGCTTTTGGTTTGGTTTGTGTTATTTTGTAAAAAGCTTTTGTAAAATGGATTTCTTTTAGTTATACAACTATGTGGAAGCATTGAAGGACTTGATGAGAAGTAAATATGAAAAAAAAAAATTGTCGAGTTTGGGCTTTATATGTGTGACCATGAATCATCTCAGAATATATTTGATTAGAAACATGTCAGGTAGAATGGAGGAGCAAAGGTTAAATGTTCAGCTCCTAAGCAAAAAAGGTTGCTGATTCAAACCCACTAGCAACTGATAACCTTCTCCTATAAAGATTACAGTCTCCGAAACCCTATTGGACACATCTGTTCAGTCTTGTAGGGCCACTATGAGCCAGAATTGACTCTACAAAACAACAATAATAGGCAGAAAGGATTTAAGGGTATTTGGCCAGAGACATAAAAGTTATAATGTGATCTATGAATGAATTCTTAATAAACATTTAAAAGAAATAGTCTGATGATATTATTATCAAGATCAAACTTCTTGAAATTAAGATTATTGAAAAAGCATAATTTACAAAGGACAGGGTTCATTAAGATAAAGTTGGAAGTAATATTTTTAAATGTGCTTACATGGTATTGAGACACTATTGAAAATTTTCAATAAGTGCTAGTAGTATGTAGCACTCAAGGTGTCCTGGTGTGGCTCTATAGGATAGGCACTCGACTTCAAGGTCAGTTTGATCCACATTGTTGGCTGTTCAAATTTACCAGCTGCTCCTCAGAAACATTACACAGGATCTATATGAGTCAGAACTGACTTGATGACACTTCACAACACTGGACATGTTATTTTGTAGATATTATTTTGTAAAGGAGATACACATGCATCAACCTACACACATACACACACAAACAAAACTAATGCTTTGGAAAAGAACGTAAAAAGGGTATTAGGAGTGGCAGAGTCATCTTCCATAGTGTGTGTGTGTGTGTGTGTGTGTGTGTGTGTGTGATTTGGCCTGGGATCACCTCACCCTCCTTCTGCACATCTCTGGAGCTCTTTATCTGGCTGTTTGTTAACTCCTTTTATCTCCAGTTAACAATAAAATCTCTCAGGTGGGGGCCAGTTCATCCGCGATGCCCTCACATTGAGTCCCACTCAGGACAGTTTAAGGCCAGTCACCTTTTCAAGTCTGTTTGCCTCTTATCTATTCAGGACATACCTAAATCACTCTGCTTCTTGTCTTTCGCACTGCCACCACAGATTACTCTAGATTTTCTGGGTTTAATGAAGGCAATTTCTCAAAGTCTCAAACTCCAGA
Source organism: Chrysochloris asiatica (assembly GCF_000296735.1). NCBI lineage: Eukaryota > Metazoa > Chordata > Mammalia > Afrosoricida > Chrysochloridae > Chrysochloris > Chrysochloris asiatica. The sequence continues at coordinate 3,141,213 of NW_006408706.1, forward strand.
GAACACATTCTATTGTTATAGTGGCTCCCTGGAGGTTCCACTTGGTTAGTGAAAGGAATATACCACAGACCATTAACGATCATTGCAAAGTATTCCACACTGCCAGGACTGGCAATTCCCCTTATGGATTGCTTCCCAACTCATGGGAAGCCCATGTTTATCAGAGAGAATTGTGCTCCATAGGGTTTTTTGCTTGTTGATTTCTCAGAAGTAGATTGCTATGCCATCATTCCAAGGTATCCATGGGTGGATTCAAATCTTTAACTTTTTGGTTAACAACTGAATACAGAATTGTTTGCAGCACCTGGGACTCCAGTCATTCTACTTTTTTCCATTCTGCTAAATTTTTTTCCAAAGTAAATGATGAGCTGGGACTGTCAATCTACAGTTCTTGGTTTGGGGGGCACTGCAAATTCTCCAAACTCTAATTAAGTAGCAAAAGTATCATTTAGCATGTAATGCACATTCAAATGCGCACAAGCACAAGCACACAAATATGGAGGAAGTTCAAGAGGGACAGTAGCCATCTTTGTGTAGAGAAATTGACTCTTGTGTTTTTCCAACTGTTAATTTTAAGAATATATTCCTTTTCTAGTGCAAAAAAGTAGCAAATACTATGAAGAAGGAGAAAA
>NW_006408706.1:3141944-3152360 GCF_000296735.1 Chrysochloris asiatica
ATTTTTTTCTCTCAAACTGACCTAGTAGACTCAATCTCTTTTGTGAAGCTTCAAACTTTTGCTCTTTACCATGGAGATATACTAATTTATGTATTAAAATCAATGAAATGTTTGTAGGTTTTTAATTAACATAGCCTGCCTGCAAAAGGAGATTCTAGAATTGTACTGTTTTTACAATTGCTTAAACATTCAGGTTGAAGTTTTATATTGAATTAGAAAGTGTTTTGGTTCATAAATATTTATTTAGTAAATCTTATTAATGCAAGAGCATTTTCTTTTTCCTCCAGATAATCACAAATTAAGCTCTGAGTCACAGGCATGAATTGTGCAAACATTCCTTCCACCTCTGCTTATTTCACTCCAAGACTAGGGTTCTGAATTACTTCCCTCATCTTACCATTACTAGTAAGAGCCACAGGTGCTGCCGAATCTCACCAGCAACAAATTGAACCAGCTTGTATAATGGGGTATTGTAATTTCCACATTTGGAATAAACTTTTAAAAACAATTTTTCTAATTCAAATCTGAACCTGGGAATATGTATGAATATGCTAATATTTTAATTAATTACCCATTGCTATGATACTCTGGGATCTGAGAGTAAAGCTGTATCATCACATCTCTTCTAAGCTCTGAACCAATGGAAAAATAAATAAGGTTAAAGTAAAGTATTATGATGAAATATGCAAAGACCTAGATTAGAAAACCAAATGGGAAAAACACATTCTACATTCATCAAGCTGAAAGAACTGAAGAAAAGGATCAAGCCTCAAGTTGCAATACTGAAGAATTCTATGCATGTGATATTCAACAATGCAGGAAACATCAAAAGAATATGGAGAAGTACACAAAGTCACTGTATCAATCAACATTCAATAATTTCAATATGTAACATATGATTAAGAATTGATGGTATTCAAGGAAGACATCCAAACTATACTGAAGGCATTAGCAAAAAACAAGGCTCCTGGAATTGACTGAATATCAGCTGAGATGTTTCAGCAAAAGGACGCAACACTGGAATAATTCACTCAGCTATGCCAAGAAATTAGGAAGAGAATGTCCTGGCCAACAACTGGAAAAGATCCATATTTTTGTCCATTCCAAAGAAAGATTATCCAACTGAAGGTGGAAATAATCAAACAATGTCATAGATCTCCTTATTAATATCACACACATGTAAAATTTTGCTGAAGATAATTTAAAAAATGGTTGCAACAGCACATTGACAGGCAATTGATAGAAATTCAAGCTGATTCAGACAAGGACATGGTATGAGGGATGCCATTGGTAATGTCAGATGGATCTTGACTGAAAGCAAAGAGTACAATAAAGAGGTTTACCTATGAAAAGCTATCACTGTGTGTATAATAACAAATTATAGATAACATTGTAAAGAATGGGAATTTCACAACACTTAATTGTGGTTTTGTAGAATCTATGTTGACGTTGTTAAGTGCCATCAAGTCGGTTCCAACTCATAACGATCCTGCGTAGGGTTTCCAAGGAACTGCTGGTGAGTTTGAACCACAGACCTTATGGTTCACACCAATCTTGTGGTCCACTGCTTATTCTACAGCACCACATCAGGACTCCAGAACCTATACATAGACCAAAAGGCAGTCATTCAAACAGAACAAGGGAATACTGTGCATCAGATTTGTATCCTTTCACCATATTTATTCAATCTGTATGCTGAGTAAATAGTTCAAGAATCTGTACTATATGAAGAAGAAAATGGCATCAGGATTGGAGGAAGATTCACTAACAAACTTCAGTTCAGTATGGATTACCCCTCCACATAAAGACAGCAAAAATATTTACAGCTGGACCAATAAACAGCATCATGATAAATGGAGAAAAGATTGGAGTTTTCAAGGATTTCATTTTACTTGTAGCCACAATCAGTGATCATGGAAGCAGCAGTCAAGAAACCAAATGATGTATTGCCCGAGGCAAATCTACTGCAACACACCTCTTAAAAGTGTTGAAAAGCAAATATGTCAAATATGACTCAAGCCATGGTATTTTTAACTGCCTTATATGCATGCAAAAGTTGAGCAACAAATAAATGAGATCAGAGAACAGATGCCTTTGAATTGTGGTGTTGGTGAAGAATAAATAATATATCATGGACTTTTAGAAAAACAAACACATCTGTCTTGGAAGGAGTACAGTCAGAATGTTCCTTATAAGCAATGATGATAAGACTTGTCTCTTTTACTTTGGACATGTTATCAGGAAAGACCAGTTTCTGTAGAAGGACATCATGGTTGATAAAGTAGAAGGTCAGTGAAAAGGACGAAGGGATTCAATAAGATGGATTGATACAGTGGATACAACTATGGGCTTAAAATAGTAAGGAGTGTGAGAATAGTGCAAAATTGGGCGATGAACATAGGATTGCTGTGACTTAGAACAGATTTGAAGGCAACTAACAACAGCAACCCACCACTCATCTGTTAGTTTGTCATATTGTGGTGACTTGCATGTTGTTGTGCTGCTGAAAGTTATGCCACGGGTATTTCAAATATCAGCAAGGTCACCCACTGTGGACAGGCTTCAGCTAAACTTCCAGATGAAGAGAGACTAGCAAGAGGGAGAGCTAGACTACTTCTGAATATTTAATCATCTTCTGAATAGCAGTGGAACACTGACAGCACCAGAATACTGAATATTGAGACATGATGAAGAGCACCAGAATATTGTCAGATATAGTGCCAGAAGATGAGTCCCTCAGGGGGAGGGCACTAAAAAGACAACTGAGGAAGAGCTGTCTCCTCAAAGTGGAGTTGACCATGATGATGTAAATGGAGAAAAGCCTAGGGACCTTCATTGACTGATGGGTCACAACTCAACATGAAGAGATATAGCTGTAAACATCCATTAATAATCAGAGCATGGATGCAGTAAATATGAACCTAAGAAAATTAGAAATTGTCACAAATGAAATGGAATGCATAGTCACTGATATCCTAGGCAATAGTGGGCTGAAATGGACTGATATTAGCATTATGAATCTGACAATCAAATGGTTTATTTTACAATGCCAGAAATGACAAATTGAAGAGGAATGGCATTACATTCATCATCAAAAAGAACATATCAAAATCTGTCTTGAAGGACAATGCTGTCTCTGATAGGATATGCCTACAAGAAAGAACAGTTAATGCCACAATTATTTACATTTACATAGCAACCACTAAAACCAATGATGAAGAAATTGAAGAAATCTACTACTGTCGGGGACCCGCCTCAACATAGGGGTTCAGTTCACGAGGAGAGGATACCTGACGGGGATTGCAATATATCAAGAATACACAGAAGGAGACAAAGAGAGAGACAATGAGGCACCCCAAAGCCAGGGTGGATACATCACTGATAGGCAGGCTTGGGACTACAGGCATCATGGCCTCTGCAGACAGCAACTCACTGCCCTGCAATCTTTACTGCATGCCTTCCAACCCGTAATGCACATCTGGGGAGGCCCGGGCCTCTGTTTTATTTAGGGGAGGAGCTTCACACCAAGCTGGGAGGGACTTAGGCAAGGTACAGCTAACATCAGTACTTTTCCAGACATTCAGGTAACTTTACATTGTGCTTTGCTGGTTCGAATCCCAGGCCAGCTACTTGGATTCTCAGGCCCAATTAACATATCTATAGCCCCTGAGCATAGTTGGGGGAAGGTGAGAGATTAAAGACAAAAGCTTGGGCGGAGTCCTGCTGCTTCGGCTTCCTGAGTCAGGTCTGCAGGAGGACTCCAGACGCCCAGGTGAATGGGCTGCACCTGGAAAAGGATTAGGGAGGATGGGTTTTGTCTATAGAACAAAGAACCGAGAAGTAGTTAAGATATTTTTAGTTAATCCTTTTGGAGAAAGGCTTAACCTTGCAACCTTTAGTCTCGGCTTTAGGAAAATACCACATTTATCTGTGGATTGTCAAAGGCTCCATGTATTAATTTAATATATATACCTGAATATTAATATGAAAGCAATTTGCCATTAACTGCCAGTGGCCTCATTTGTTACACTCGGCCCTAGAGGGCCTCGAACCTCTGACTAGTCTTAAACGGTCCGCAACATACTACCAATTTCTTCAGTCTGAAATTGATCAAAAATGCAATCAAGAGGTGTTGGTAATTACTGGCCATTGGAATGCAAAGGCTGGAAACAAAGAAGGATCAGTAGTTGGAAAATATGGCCTTGGTGATAGAAATTATGTTGGAGATTGCATAATAGCATTTTGCAAGACCAGTGACTTATACGCTGCAAATACCTTTTAAAAACAACCTAAAAGATGATTATACACATGGATCTCACCAGATGGAATATGCAGAAAGCAAATTGACTGTATCTGTGGAAAGGGATGGTGAAAAAGCTCCAGATCATCAGCCAAATCAAGACAAGGGGCAGACTGTGGAACAGATGCTTGATTGCTCATATGCAAGTTCAGGCTGAAGCTGAAGAAAATTAAAGCAAGTTCATAAGAGCCAAAATATGACCTTGAACATATCCAGCCTGAATTTAGAGATCATCCGAAAAATAGATGTGGTACAGCAGACACTAAAGACCAAAGACCAGAAGAGTTGTGGGATGACATCAGGAACATCATACAGGAAGAAGCAAAAGATCATAAAGAAGACAAGAAAGAAAGACAAGAGCAAAATGGATGTAAGACAAGACTCTAAAACTAACTCTCCAGCATAAAGATGCTAAAGCAAATTGAAGAAATGAGGAGGTCCAAGAGCTGAATAGAAAATTTCAAAGAACAGCTCGAGAAGACAAGATCAAATATTATAATGATATGTGCAAAGACCTTGAGTTAGAAAACCAAAAGGTAAAAACCTGCTCAGCATTTCTCAAGCTAAAAGCACTGAAAAAAAAATTGAAGCCTCAACTTGCGATATGGACAAAATATTGAATGTTGCAGAAAGCATCAAAAGAAGATGAAAGGAATACACAGAGTCACTGTACCAAATAGAAATGCTTGACATTCAGCCATTTCAAGAGGCAGCATATGATCAAGAACCAATGATACTGAAGGAAGAAGTCCAAGGTGCATTGAAGGCATTGGCAAAGAACAAGGCACCAGGAATTGATGGAATATAAATTGAAAATTTTCAACAAATTGATGAAGCACTGGAGGCACTCACTCATCTATGCCAAGAAATTTGGAAGGCAACTACCTGGCCAACTGATAGGAAAACAACCATATTTTTGCCTATTCTAACGAGAAGTGACTCAACAGAATGCAGACATCACCAGACAATATCATTAATATTGCATGCAAGTAAAATTTTGCTAAAGATAATACAAAAACAACTACAACCATACATTGACTGAGAAATTCCAAAGGTTCAAGCTGGATTCAGAAGAGGGATGACATTGCTGATGTCAGATGGATTTTGGCTGAAAGCAGAGAATACCAGAAATATGCTTACCTGTACTTTATTAACTATGCAAAGGCTTTCGATTGTGTGGATCATGACAAGCTATGGACAACATTGTGGAGAGTTAGTATTTCAGAACATTGTGCTCGTGAGGAACTTGTACATAGACTAAGAGATAGTTTTTCAGACAGAACAAGGCAACATCGAATGATTTAAAATGAGAAAATGTGTGCCCTAGGGCTATGTTCTCTCACCATACTTATTCAATCTCTATGATGAGCAAGTAATCTGAGAAGCTGGATTATATGAAGAAAAACATGGCATCAGGATTGGAGAAAGACTTATCAACAACCTGTGATATGCAAATAATACAACCATCTTGCTGAAAATGAAAAGGACTTCAAATACTGATGAAAATCAAAGACCACAGCCTTCCATATAGGTTGCACCTCAATGTAAAGATAACAAAAATCCTCACTACTGGACCAATAAACAACAGCCATATAAATGGAGAAAAGACTGAAGTTGTTAACTAGCAAAACTCATGGAAGAAATAGTGAAGAAATCAAATGACGTATCGCCTTAGGCAAATCTGCTGCACAAGACCTCTTTAAAGTTTTTAAGAGCAAAGATGTCTGTTTAAGAACAAAGGTACATCTGACCTAAGCTATGGCATTTTCAATAACCCCATATGTATGTGAAATTTGGACAGTGAATAAGGAAAACTGTAGAAGAATTGATTCATTTGAGTTATGGTGTTGGAAGAGAATATTAAAAGTACCTTCGACTGCCAAAAGAATAAACAAATCTGTGTTGTAAGAAGTACAGCTGGAATGCTCATTAGAAGCCAGGATGGTGAGACTTTGTCTCTCATACTTTGAATATATTATTAGGATGGACTGGTCCCTGGAGAAGGACATCATGCTTGTTTAAGTGGAAGGTCAGTGAAAAAACAGAAAGATTCCCAGAGAGATGGATTGGCATGGTGGCAGCAGCGATGGGCTCAATTGTAACAACAATTGTGAGGATGGTGCAGAACCGGCCAGTGTTTTGTTCTGTTGTACATGGGGTTCCTAAGGATTGGAACCGATTCAATGGCATCTAACAACAACAACAACAAACTCTGTGGGAGCAGATGGTCAGGGTTTTTCTCATGTGGAGCTACTTGGTGTGTTTGAACTGTCAATGTTCATATTAGCAGCTGGGAGTTTAAACATTACATCACCAGAGCTCCTTCAAATCTCGCTAATTCCCATCAAACCATCTCTGGTAGCCAGTCACCACCTCCAGCTAAGCTGAACCTTGGTGCTGCTCATGAACAAAATTCTCAGAATTTTAAAAACATATTTACTAACATCAGTCAGATTCCTTATTTGTAGCTTTGCCTAGGTTTATACCAGTAGAAAAATACAGCAAGGACTTGTGTATGAGTGGTTACTAGATTCATCAGCTTCCTTGACTGCTCCAAGCAAACAAGAATTAAAGAGCAAATCCCAAATGTACTAGACTGGATGCTGCTGCCCACTCTTCTCACTAACTCAAGCCTTTGCATTACTTGAGATCAGCCACTCTAACCCCCGCCATCCACCCACCCCCCACCCCAGCCCTCTTTTCTCTGTTTCTTTTAGATTCCCTAGACTCTTCCACTGCCATTTGTACCTGAATCAGAGTGCAGAGAAAGAGATGGTGAGGGTGAAATAAGCAGAAGCCTGCTAATTATTTCTTAAATCTAGTGAAAATGCAACTGACTTGTTTCAGCAAAAATGGGGTTAGGACTGTGAGAGCCATCCTTCATCTTTTCCTGGTCTCATAAGCATAGATATTTGAGAGGTGCCTTTCATATTATGTAACACTATAAATTTATCACATATTCACGATAAGAATGGTTTAATGCATGCATTAAACCATTCTTATCGTGAATATGTGATATTCTCAGTTATGTTCATCAAGGAATAATATCTGTTTTGAGAAAATATATACCTGGTAATGGTTCATATATGGAGTCATAATGTGGCACTGTAGGATAAGCACTCGACCACAAAGTTGGTTTGGATTCTGAGGTTGGCATTTCAAACTCACCAGACGCTCCTCAGAAAACCAATACATGGTCACTATGAGTGGGAACTGACTTGACAACCCTTAACAACAAAATCAATGCTTTATGTATGTAGTTTCTTCAGTTCTCACCTTTTGTTGTTCTGTCTTCATCCAGAAAAATGTGCTGTGGGGTAATTTACTAATGTACCTGAAAACACTGTCTTAGGTATCTAAGGTGGTATGACTGAAATATCGCAAGTGGGTAGCTTTAACAAGTAGAAATGTATTTTCTCACACTTGAGGAGACTAGAAGTTCAAATTTAGGGTGTTGGCTCCAGGGGAGGCTTTCTCTCTCTGTCAGCTCTGGAGAAAGTTCCTTGTCTTCCCTTAGCTTCTGCTCCTGGGTAATCATTATGTGCTTTGGCATCTCTCTTCCTCCATCTCTGCACTTATGTTTGCTTTTTAAATCTCTTCTAGATCTCTAAAGAGATTTACCTAAGACACACCTATACTAATTCTTTCTCAATAACATACAAAGACAATCTATTTTGTAATGGAATTATAGTCATAAGCATGTTGTTGTTAGGTGTCGTTGGTTCTGATACATAGGGTCCTATGTAGAACAGAATGAAACACTGCCTGATCCTTCACCAGCCCATAGTTGCTGCCTCTGAATCAATTCACTTCATTGGACTCTTCCTCTTTTTCACTTACTTTCCACTTTACCAAGCACAGTGTCCTTTTCCAGGAACTAATCTCTCTTGACAAAGTATGAGAGATGAAGTCTCACCATAATCACTTTTAAGGAACATTCTGGCTGTACTTTTTCCAAGACAGATTCGGTTGTTCACTGGCAGACCAAGGTACTTTCAATATTCTTTGTCAACACCATAATTCAAATGTATCGGTTCTTCTATGGTCTTCCTTATTCATTGTCCAGCATTCACATGCATATGAAGCTACTGAAAATACCATGATTCAGGTCAGATGCACCTTAATCCTTTGCTTTCTTACACTCTAAAGACATTTTCACAACAGATTTGACTAATGCAATGTTGTTAAGTGCCATTGAGTCAGTTCAGACTCATAGAGACCCTGTATAGGTTTTCCGAGGAGCAGATGATGAGTTTGGACCACCGACCTTATGGTTCAACCCAACCTTGCAGTCCAATGCTTTATCTCACAGAAGCTTGACTGCTGCTTCCATGAGTTTTAAATATGGATTCAAGCAAAATGAACTCTTTGATAGCTTCAATCTTTTCTCCATTTATTGGTCCAGTTGTGAGGTGTTTTTTTCCTTTACATTGAGGTACAATCCATACTAATGACTATAGTCTTTTATCATCATCTGTAAATATTTCAAGTCATCTTTGCTTCCAGCAAGCAAGGAATACCAGGTTGTTAATGAATCTTCCTCTAATACTGATGCCAGGTTATTTTTAATATAATCCATATGCTCAACATGTGGATTGAATAGGAATAGTGAAAGGATAAATCCCCGATACATATCTTTTCTGATTTAAAACCATTCAATATTCCTTTGTTCTATACAAGCACAACTGCCTCTTGGTCTATGTACAGTTTCCTCATGAGTACAATTAAGTATTCTGGAATGACCATTCTTTGCAACATTATTCATAGTTTGTTATGATCCATAGAGTCCAATGCTTTTGCATAGTCAATAAAGTATAAGTAAACATCTGGTGTCAGTAATGATATTGTTACATTAAGGTCTTCTTCTGAATCCAACTTGAATTTCTGGCAGTTCCTTGTCAATGTCCTGCTACAATGGTTTTCAAATTCTCTTTAGCAAAAAATTACTTACATGTTATATTCATGATATTGTTCATTGATTTCCACATTCCACTGGGTCACCTCTCTTTAGGATGAGTACAAAAAAAGGTCCTTCCAATTGGGAGGCCAGGTAGCTTTCTTCCAAATTTCTTGGTATAGATGACTGAGCGCCTCTAATGCTGAATCAGTTTGCTACAACATTTCAGTTGGTATTCTGTCAATTCATGAAGTGTTGTTTTTTTACCAATGCCTTCAGTGCATCTTGAACTTCTTCCTTCAATATGACTGGTACTTGATCATATGATACCTCTTGAAATGGCTGAGCATCAACCAATTCTTTTTGCTACAGAATTCTATATATTCCTTCCATCTTCTTTTGTCATTCAGTATTTTGCCCATAGTATCCTTTATTGCGTAGAGATGCTAAAGCAAGTGGAAGAATTGAAGAGGTTCAAGAGCTGAACAGAAAATTTCAAAGATCAGCTCAAGAAGATAAAACCAAATAGTATAATAAAATATGCAAAGATTTGGAATTAGAAAACCAAAAAGGAAGAACACGGTCAGCATTTCTCAAGCTGGGAGAACTGAAGAAAAAAATCAAGCCTCGACTCTCATTATTTAAAGATTCTCTGGGCAAATTATTGAATGATGCAGAATGCATCAAGAGAAGATGGAAGGAATACACAGAGTCATTGTACCAAAAGGAAATGGTTAATGTTCAACCATTTCAAGAGGTGCCATATGATCAAGAGCCAATGATACTTAGGGAGGAAGTTCAAAGTGCATTGAAGGAATTGGCAAAGAACAAGGCAACAGGAATTGATGGAATAAAAATTGAAATCTTTCCAAAAAGTGAGGCAGCACAGGAGGCACTCACTCAGCTCTGCCAAGATTTGGAAAACAACTATCTGGCCGACTGATTGGAAGAGATCCATATTTGTGCCCATTCCAAAGAGAGGTGACCCAATGGATTTCAGAAATCATTGGACAATCTCTTTGATATCTCAAGTGAGTAAAGTTTGCTAAAGGTAATACAGAAATGGCTACAATCATACATTGACAGATAACTTCCAGAGGCTCAAGCTGGATTCAGAAGAGTCTGTGGAATGAGAGATATCATTGCTAATGTCCGATGGATCTTGGCTGAAAGCAGAGAATATCAGAAAGATGTTTACCTATGCTTTATTGACTACACA
>NW_006408706.1:3153375-3161349 GCF_000296735.1 Chrysochloris asiatica
AGTCGCTGGAGAAGGATGTCATGCTGAGTAAGATGGAGGGTCAGAGAAAAAGAGGAAGACCCCTAACGAGATGGATTGGCCAGGCGGCATCATTGATGGACTCAAGTGTGGCAGCGGTAGTGAGGTTGGCCCAGGGTCGGACATTGTTTTGTTCTTCTGTGCATGGGGTCACTATGAGTCGGTTCTGACTCGATGGCACCTGACAACAACAACAAAAATTCTTTATTATTACAAACTGTGGCTTGAACTTTTTCTTCAGTTCTTTCAGCTTGAGAAATGCTGAGAGTGTTCTTCCCGTTTGGCTTTCTAATGCCAGTTCTTTGCACATTTCATTATAATACTGTACTTTGTCTTCTCGTGCTGCCCTTTCACATTTTCTGTTTAGCTCTTTTGCTTCATCATTTCTTCCAGTTGTTTTAGGTTCTCTAAAAGTACCAGCAACATCTATTTGTGCACTCTGTATGGAACATAGATGTGAACAGTGTGATTCCTTCCCTCGGTTTCCATTTCCATTTGCTGTTTGTTGTCTTCTCCCCTTATATGAGGGCATGTGTTGTTGTTGTTAAGTTCTGTCAAGTCAGTTCTGACCCATAGCAACTCTGTATAGAGTTTCTGAGGAGCAGCTGGTGAGCTTGAACCACAGATCTTGCAGTTCAAATGGCTTGGCAGTCTGGCACTTTAACCTACAGTGCCACACCAGGCATTTTGCTGTCCATAAGCATGCTGTTGTGGAGAACTGTTGAATCAGTTCTGACTCATAACAATCCTGTATAGGGTTTTCAAGGAGCAGCTGATGAGTTTGAACCAACACTATAAGATTCAAACTGACCTTGTGGTCCAGTGCTTATCCTTCCGTGCCACACCAGGATTTGTCCATAAGCATATAGGTTAAGAATTACAATGCATATTTTGTGGGGACACAATTCAATCCATAACACACATATGCCTAAGGAGAAGCAGAAACAGTGGCCATACACAGCTATCTGATTTCCAAGTTCAGAAGCTGAACCTCTTTATTACACCTATTTCAGTAGTAGGGGTCCTGTAGCATAGCGTGGCACTGTAGAATAAATGTTGGACAGTTTACTGCAAGGTCAGTGGTTCAAACCCACCAGCCACTCCTTAGAAACTGTACAGAGGGTTATCATGAGTCAGAACCAACTTGACGGTAGTTAACAACAGCAATAACATTGGAGTAGCAACCAATGGCAAGTTCCTTTTTTTTTTTTTTTTTTCCCTGTTTAAGCAATTATTATAATTTCTAAAGGTTTTGCTGTGAATTGAGTTATAGTTTACAGGGGAGAACATTGGTTTTTCACTCATTTTATCATATTTCATTTCATTGCAATGATTACAATCCCCTTAGTGCATCATCATATTCCCTCTGGGTTTTTTTTTTTTAGATGTACACAAAAATGTTCAGGAATATATAATCATTTAAAAAATCAAAGGGCATATTCCGCAAGCCTGCCTCATGACTTCCAGCACAAAGCCTTTCTCTTCCCATGAGTCTAGAGCCCTATCAGCTGCTCTATCTCTCCATGCCATCACCTCTGCCTCCATCTCTAGTGTCTCTGTTTCTCTGTTCAGGGTCCCAAGTTCTGCTCTTCTCCCTTGATGGTCCTAGGGTCCTCTGTTCCTGGACCTGGAATGTAAGATTAACTACTCCCCTCTTTGCATTACAATACTTCTATATTTACAGTTGTGGCAGTTGCAATTAGTTATGATAACAATTACTCACTATTGAATCATCAGTGTCATCTCCTTTCTCCAGACCCATCTAGACAAGGTGGAAACTATTAAGTGGAGATTCTACCTTTCCCCTGCATACTCTGAAACTAAACTCCCTCTTGAAAACTTGTAAGCCGTTGACTTCATGCCTTTATAGCACCCCCATTTTAGGTAGCCAGTGTCCATGTTGGCTGTCCCTATCAACGCTGTGTACAGAGGGGATAGGATTAATCCTTTATGTGAATACTCCTTCCCTCTCAGTTGGTACTTTGAGTTACGACATTAATAAGTATAGGTCAAGTTCATCAAATTGTAGCAATTTACACTTGTTTCATTTACCAATTTTTTTTTTTATTTTTTATCTTCTTCTAGTCGAGTTGTGATCATCATGCTATTGAAGCTAGGTCAAATTGGTACTATCTGCAAGTTTGGGCGTTCTTGTGCATCTCCCCTCACCTCATATCAGCTGGATGCTTCACTCTCAGCTCTAGCCCTCCATGGTTAGCAGGATCATTTTAAAGGAAAATATGGGGAGCATATTTTCCTTTCAGAATCTCTGGATGGTACCCATAGTTAAAACACTCAGGTACTATTGACATGTTGGAGGTTAGAATCTACTCAAAAGGTGGCTCAGAAAAAAAGGAGTGGAGAGCTACTTCTGAAAAATTTACCATTGAAAATCCTCTGGGTCACAGTTCTACTCTGACACATTTAATAATACACTTCACAGAAACTGGTTTTATATTCCTTTGAGTCAGTGAATTCGTCTATAAAGTCTTGTTTTCCATAGGGCTAGAATGGAATAAAATACCTAACAGAGAGCAAAAGTCCTTATTCTATGTTAATAAGTCAATCACTAAAGCAACTCTCCTTTGATATTATTCATCAAACTGGGCTGCAAAATGTCACGGAACTTAGACCACCTCTATGGTTTGCACTATGGGTTAATGCGCTGGACTGCAAGGTTGGTGTGAACTGCAAGGGCAGCAGTTCAAGCTCACCAGCAGCTTCTCGGAAACCCTATAGGGTCGCTATGAGTCGGAACTGAGTCAATGGCACTTAACAATAGCAGCAACAAATATCCCCACGTGGACACCTGGTGTGTGCTATAAAATAAACACTGGACTGCTAACTGAAGTTCAGCAGTCCAAATCCACCACCTGCTCAGCAGAAACCCTACACAGGGTCCCTATGAGTCATACCGTACTCGATAGTACTCAACAACAACAACATATATCGACATGGAGACCTGCTGTGGCACTGTAAGATAAGCACTGGATTTCTAACCACAAGATAAACTGTTCAAACACACTAGTTACTCCTCAGAAGCCCTGTACTGGATCACTATGAATTAGAACCGAGTAGATGGCACTAAACAACAACATATGCCCACATGTGAGAGGAGAAGACAGCTAACAGAAAATGAAACTGGGACCTGAGGGAGGGAGTCACACTGTTTACCCCTATCTTTCATGCACAGTGCAGAATAGATGCTGCTAGTACTTATTCTGTTGGCTTCCTACCTAGCTTATGAGGTTGAATAGAAATGGGGGTCTGCCACCATGCATTGCACTAGGTCCTTTTCTGTCCTTTCTGTTCTGTGACTCAACGGATTGCAAACATTTCTCTAGCCACTGATAAAGAAGGCAGCAATGAGTAGCAAGCAGGCAGCTTGGGTCACCTGGGGACACACAAATATCTGTGCCTAATGACAACATCAGAAAGCCCAATTAGGCTCCACAAAGTTCCCTTGAGGAATCCCTGATATGATGTTGACTTTTGAGGTCTCAGCAATACAGAACACCTGCAAGATGGCTCATTAGCTACTGAAAGTATCTTTTGCTGTTCAACTGCACTTACAGCTCAGAAACATAGGATTAGGGAATTCTTCCCTTTGGTTTTAGGTTTAGCCATCTCTTTAGTCACCTGTGAGGGAACTAGAAAGTCCACAGTATGGCATAGTCCCCAAATCCTGGGCACTCACACTATTTATTGTTGTAGAGTTTCAAGCGTTGCAAAGCACTTTTAATGGTTAATCTCTTTACTCAAAGGAGCTCTGGCAGCGTAGTGGTTACAAATTGGGCTGTGAAACTTAAGGTCAACAGTTCAAAATTACCAGCTGTTCTGCAGGTAAAGATTTACAGCCTTGGAAACACTGTACGGGGTCGCTATAAGTCTGACCGACACCATGGCACATAACCACCACCATCTCTTTACTCAAACACAGAAACTTTATGTTATTTCCCTATAGAGATTGTCCCTTCCTATTCTCTGTTTTACAACATTCAAAAGTAAAACATCACATTTACTATCAATTTTTTTTTTAAGTACATTTGACTTGTCCCTGCAGAGATCTTTATTGTATATTTTTCTGGATATATAGATTTATTCTTTTCATAGTGAAATGATGTCAGAAATAACAAACAAAGCAAAATTTCTATCCCAAATCTCAATCTTTCATTCAATAAGCCTTTATTTCTTGCCTTCTATGTATCAGTCTGGAGTCCTGGAGTGATGCTTTAAGATAAATGCAGGACCAAAACGTTAGTTTGAGCCACAAGATTGGAGGTTCAAATTCACCAGCTGCTCCCTGGAAACCCTTTACTGGGTCATTATGAGTTGGAACTGACTTGACGGCACTTAACAATAATAACAATGCACCAGACAGGAGTTCTGGTGTGGCATTGTAGGATATGCACTGGACTGCTAACCACAAGGTCAGCAGTTCAAACCCACCAACTGTTCCTCAGAAACCCTATACAGTGTCACTATGAGTCAGAACCAATTCGACAACACTTAACAACAACAAAATGCACCAGATAATGAAGTCCTATTGTTATGTTGTATAGTAAGCACTGGACTGCTAACTACAAGGTTAGTGATTCAAACCCACCAGTAGCTCCTTGGTAGCCCTATACAAGGTGACTATGAGTTGGAACCAACTCAATGGCACTCAACAACAGTAACAACAATGTACCAAATAAGGAATTTTGGTGGCATTGTGGGTTAGACATTGGGCTGCTAACTGCAAGTCACTCTCAAGGGAAAGAAGAGGTTGTCTGTTCCCATAAAGATTTAGTTTCAGAAACCTTATACAGAAGTCCTCGTGTGATGCTGTGGGTTAATGTGCTGGACTGCAAGTGGAAGACACCACCTGTCTGTAAGTGGAAGCTTTCTTGTTGCTACGATGTTGAACAGGTTTCAGCTAAAATTATAGACTAAGACAGGCTAGGAAGAAAGGTATGATGATCTACTTCAGAAAAGCAACCAATAAGGTCAGTGGTTCAATCTCCATTCACTACACAAAGGCTTTCAAGCTCACCAATCACTCCTCAGAAACCTTATACAGGGTTGCTATGGATCAGAACTGACTTGATGGCACATACCAACAGCAATAATAATACAGGGTTACTATAAGTAGGAATTGAATTGATGGCAGTAGTTTTGATTGCTTTAGTTTTATGTGCCAGATATCATTGCAAATAAGAGACAATGGTCCTTTTCCCCATGGAAGGTGGAGAACTTCAATGTAGAAGGCAAAAGTTATTTGAGATAAATAAATAAGGGAAATTCAATAGGAACTAAGGCATTCTGTCATTGTCGTTAAGTGCCATCAAGTCAGTTCCAACTCGCAGAGACCCTGTAGAGGATTTCCAAGAAGCAGCTGGTAAGTTTGAACCACCGACCTTGGGGCTCAAACTGACCTTGAGATCCAGTGCTTATCCTACAGTATCACATCAGGACTCCAAGGTGTTCTAGTCGGGTTGTTATTTTGTACCAAGTAGTCAATAAAGTCCTCAGTGAGAAGGTAACACTTGAGTAAAGACTTCAATTAGATGAAGAGTGAGCCAGGGCAACATTTCAGGGGGAGAGCTTTCTGGCTGGAGAGAAGAATGAATGCTGGCATTCACAGATGGAATGAATTCTTTTGCTCCTTCTCTGTATTGCAAAAGAAGACAACTTTTATATAGGCACTGGTCATATTTCTAACTGTTGTTGCTATTGTTAAGTGCCATTGAATGGGTTCCTACTCCTAGTGAACTTATATAAGTTTTCCAAGGAGTGGTTGGTGGGTTTGAACTGACAGCTTCTGGCTAACAGTTTAGCGCTTATGCTAAAACTTTGTTGTTGCTGTTGTTATAAGTGCACTCAAAACGATTCTGACTCATTATGATCCTGTGAAGAAAGCTAAAACAACTTGGCTTGAAATGACTGTATTTATACACATATACTTAACTAAGCTTTGTTTTGAGACACTGTTGAGGTTAATCAAAACAAAAAATAACTAGTTGAATTTTATTTCATTCTGGAGGAACTATTTTTCAGATAGGTTACAGAAAAGTTCTTCTTTGCAGAGAAAAAGTGGAAAGGGCATGAGGAAATGATTTTAAAAAAAAATCAGTTTCTGGTCTTTCTTTGTTGTTAAGTGCCATCAAGTTGATTCTGACCCATAGCAACCCTGTATAGAGTTTCCAAGGGCAGCTGCTGAGCTTGTACCACAGACTTTGCAGTTTAAACAACTTTGCAGTCTTTCATTAATGGCAGATAAATCTGACTTTGTTTACAGAATGATCAAATAAATCTAATAATTTGAAATTATTTTATTTTGCAAGCCTTACATAGTCCAGACCTCTGAATCTTCTGCTAATGGCTGAGAATATCCCTAGTCTTATGTGTGTGTATGTGTGTGTGGAAGCGAAGATTTGGATTCTCCACTTTCATATCTTGATGACCACCCTGTAAAATCCTTCAGTACTTAAGTTAGTATTCTGCTATTCTCAAATATGAGAAAGTGCACATGAAGGAAAATGGTAAGAAAACAAGGATGCTGTAACTTTCATTGTCAAAGGTCCAAGTAGGGGTGATAAGCATTCTTTAGGCCTGTCCTACGTATCTTGAGAGGGGATTCTGTTCTGCTCTGGACTTGCAGTGGACAAAGTAAACCCTCAAATTCTTAGGTCAGTAGTGATTCTGCTTCCAAAAAGCATTCAAAACTTTAAAATATGATCACAATGACTATTTCAGTCTGAGAATCCAAAGGCTGGTTCTCGCATTTTGAGGATAAGACAAACTTTCAGTGGTGGAACCTCACCTTCCATGTGCGAGAACCAGGTTGGATTACCAGCAATGCCCTTCATGTGGCGCCACCACCTGTCTGTAAGTGGAAGCTTTCTTGTTGCTATGATGTTGAACAGGTTTCAGCTAAAATTATAGACTAAGACAGGCTAGGAAGAAAGGTATGATGATCTACTTCAGAAAAGCAACCAATAAAAACCCTATGAATCATATGGGTTCCTGTGCTATCCTCATAACCACACACATGTATGAGTATGGCATAGGGACATATTGATTTGAATGAGTAGCAATACAGGGAGTAAAGGGATGGGGTCAAGGAGCACCAGCAGTGAACAGAGGGTACCAGTTAGAGCTCTGATGTAAGTGAGTGAGCACAGCCATTGGAAGCTGAGTCTAATGCAGAAACATCTGTACATCTGTCACAAAGGTGGTGGAGTTGTCACACATTTGGAACCTCTTCTTTATTATTTTTTAGTTTTTCTTGTGAATTGAGTGAATAGAGCAAATCATCAGTTTTGCATTCGACAAACCATACACTTTATTTCATCTCAATGACTGCAATCCCTACCATATAACAACATATCACTGTTGGGAGCAGCTGAACCGAAGCTCTCAGACTTGCAGGCAGTTTAACTGAAGGATTGCAACTAAAGAGTTGTGGTCCAGAAAATCGGGCTGCTCCGAGGTCAGGCTGCCCCCCTGAGGAACTTGCAAAGCCTGCCTCAGGGAAAAAGGAATTTGTGAAGTCTTTCCTTGTACGCAGCCATGTCCTTTAGTTTAGTCTGCAAAAACATCTCGCTAACCTATCTCTGTTTCCCTAGCAACTACATTCGTCTGATGAAGTCCGCTTACTGCTTGCATCTATACACCCAAAGTTTTTTGCAGTCTTTTCCCTGCCCCCAGTTCTCTCCTTTGATTTGTGTGTATAATAAACGAGCTGAATGTTAGACGGCGTCACAGTATCTCCATCTGAGTGCTGTTTTCTACCTGGTGCCAACTTGTCTAGCCTCATTTTGTGTGTCTTGGTTCTTTCTTTTATCTAATCTCCCGTCGCCCCTTGTTGTTGTTGTTAAGTGCCGTCGAGTCGGTTACGACCCATAGCGACCCTGTACAGGGTTTCCTAGGGTGTATATCTTTAAGGGAGTAGAAAGCCTCATCTTTCTCCCG
>NW_006408706.1:3163211-3172535 GCF_000296735.1 Chrysochloris asiatica
TCTCTCCTACTTTGGACATATTGTCCGGAGGAAACAGTTGCTGGAGAAGGATGTCATGCTGGGTAAGGTGGAGGGTCAGAGAAAAAGAGGAAGACTCCTAACGAGATGGATTTGCCAGGTGGCATCATTGATGGACTCAAGTGTGGCAGAGGTAGTGAGGTTGGCACAGGGTCGGACATTGTTTCATTCTGCTGTGCATGGGGTCACTATGAGTTGATTCCGACTCGATGGCACCTGACAACAACAACAACAACAGCTCCTCTTAAACATATTTATTAGTTGTTGTTGGTTCAGGAGAGTAATACTGAAATGGCCTCTCTCTTTGTGGAAAGCAGGACTCTTGTAGATTTTCAGAGACTTCATGCTATCTAGCCATAGTTTAATTAATTTTTTTCTTTTCTATGTGTGTTTGTTTGCTCTTAAACCAAGCTGCTTGGTGTGGTTTATCAGCAAATGGATTTTTTTGTATTTAGTGTGTTTAATGATTTTCTGTGGCATATTTCTCACTTGCTGATCACCAGAAGTTAGTAGCAGGAGAACTCTAAACAAAGGAGGCTCTCTTTCCAAGAGGGACCATTTCTGTCAGTGTTAGATTATTATTATTTTTATTATGTGAGGTTGTTGCCTAAGAAGCTTTTATTTTCTGTTACCACAGTTTTTGTGGTTGGTTTATTTTATGAAAGGTGAAAAAGAAAGCAGTTTTGGATCCTATGTAGAAAAATTGTCCTTAAAAACCCCAGTTACGTGGCATATAATGAGTTTCCTATAAAACTCTTACTGTGAAATGCAGAAAAGTCCTTTAATGAAAGTAATCACAGGCCCTCTAATGTAAAACTATAGCAAAGCATCTACTACAACTACATATAAATATACGAATGTGCCCATATCCATAACTCATCTAACTTGAGTAGGGAAGCTAAACATAATGATATCATTTTAGCCAGCTGACAATAATTTCCCAAACCAGCTTATTTACTTGAAAAAACAAAGCAAAACAAAACAAAAAAAACCACCCACCAACAATGGAAAAAGACACTTACTCCATGGAGAGATATTTGGTTAAACCTAAGAGATATTTGGTTTGCAGGCCAATATGGTAGACTATTAGCCATTTTGTGTGGTTTGACTTAATATAACACTTAAAATAATAGGAGACTATGGAAAATACATATACATGTGGGAGCTTCAAAAGTTATTGGAAAACAGAATGAAAAGATAATGGAATTTTTTTTTTACAAATGTTTTGAAACTCTTTGGTATATACATAGACACACACACACATATATATGTTGTTGTAGCTAAGTGCCGTCAAGTCGGTTCCCACTCATAGCAACCTTGTATAGGGTTTCCGAGGAGTGACTGGTAAATTTGAACCACTGGCTTTGCAGTTCAAACCAACTCTGTGGTCCAGTACTTTATCCTCCAGCACCACATCAAGAATCCATATATATGTATGAGACTGAGTCAAAAATTGTCCACTCTTTGGCTGTACAATTTATTTTAATCAAATTTTAGAAAAGACAAATACATCATTTCCAACATAAGTTCCATGCTTTTCAATAAACTTTGTCCATCTGCCAACGAGTTTTCATATTCCCTTATTTAAAAGTGTTTTAGGCTGAGCTGTGAGCCATGGATGCACTGCTGATTTCACTTCTTCACCAGATGTGAGTCTTTTCAGGGAACCAAACAGGTGAAAGTTTCATGGAATATAATCAGAACTATAGGGAGCATGCTTTAACACCTCAAAACCAAGTTTTTGCGGAGTGTCAACAGTTGGGAAGAGATATACAGATGTGCATTGGCCCTTGGATAGTAGTCCTCTGCATTTAATCTGAATGTTTAGGCTTCAGTGCTTTAGTGAGCACTTCACTGTAAGGAGCGCTGTTGATTGTTGAACCTTTTTCCAGACAGTGTTTCAATATTTCCTCTTGAGATCCCCCCAAAATTGTAAGCATCAATTTTCCAACTGATGGTTTACTTCTGAACTTTTTCTTGGTCAGTGATTGAAGATGCTCCCATTCCATACTCTGCTGTTAATGCTCAGGCTCATAGTGATGGGTCTGGGTCTTGTCACCAGTAACAATTTTTTTAAAGAAACCTTTACCTTCCTTCTAGTATCAGTCCAGATTTTTTTTGCACATGGCCAAACACTTGTTTATGCTCTTCTGTGAGTTGTTTCAGTTCCCATCTCACACAAACTTTTCAAAACCCAAGTCTGTCATGGATTCTTTTACAGGCAGAGCCATGGCTGATTTGCAAATGATCTGCCACATCCACTGGCACTCATCTACCCGACAGAATCATTTCACATGCATGATCAATGTTGTCACCAGTCATGGACACAGACAGGCATTTTATTATAACTAGAGTGCAGACAATTTTTCACTCCTCCTTGTACATGTATATACATATATGTCTGTCAGTTTGTCATTCTGTAGTGGCTTGAGTAATGCTGGAAGCTATGCTTTTGGTGCTTCAAAGCTTTCAGTAGAGCTTCCAGAATAAGAATGGACTAGGAAGAAGGAATAGGTAGTTCACTTTTGAGGAAGTAATTAGTCCCTGAAACCCTTATGAATAGCAGCAAAACATTATCTAATACAGTTCTACAAGATACACGTTTCATAGTGGAAGGCATTCAAAATACAACAGGGAAGAACTGCTTCCTCAAAGTAGAATTGACATTAATGACATGGATGGAACAAACTTTTCGGGACCTTCATTTGATGATGGGACAACTCGAAATGAGAAGAAATCATTGCAAATATCCATTAATAATTGGAATGTGAAATGTGCAAAATATGAATCTAGGAATAGTGAAAGTTGTCAAAAATGAAATGGAACACATAATGTTCAATGTCCTAGACATTGGTGAGCCAAAATGGACAAGTATTGGCCATTTTGAATCAGTCAGTAATATGATTTACTAGACCGGAAATGACAAAGTCAGGAAGAATGGTGCTGTGTTCATCTTCAAAGAGATCATTTCAAGATCTGCCTTGAATTACAATGGTGACTGTGATAGAATAATATCCATTTGTCTGTAAAGACAACTAGAGTCCTGGTGTAGTGCTGTGGTTCATGTGCCAGACTGCAAAGTCGGTTTAAACCACAAAGTTGCCAGTTCAAGCTTACCAACTGCTCCTTGAAAATCCTATACAGGGTCACTATGGGTTGGAACTGACTCAATGATACTTAACAACAACAGCATAAAGAAGGTCTGTTAATATGACTATTATTCAAATTTACATTGTTGTTGTTGTTAAGTGCCGTTGAGTCGGTTCTGACCCATAGCGACCCTATATAGGGTTTCCGAGGAGCAGCTGGTGAGCTTGACAATCATTAAAACCAATGATGAAGATATTGAAAAACAATACCTACTTCTTCAGTCTGAAACTCATTAAACATGCAATCAATATACATTGACCATTACTGGTGATTGAAATACAAAACAGAGAGGAAGGGTCAGTAGCTAGAAAAAATGGCCTTGGTGATAGAAATGATGCTGGAGATCACATGATAAAATTTTGCAAGACCAATGACTTCCTCTGAAAATACCATTTCCAACATAAATGGCAACTATACATCTGGACCTTGACAGATGGAACATACAGGAATCAAATTGATTACGTAGCTGGATAAGCTCAATATTATCAGCCAAAACAAGGTCAAGGGTCAAATGTGAAACAGTCCAATTGCTTATATGCAAGTTCAAGATGAAATTGAAGCTGTCAAATACTTCATTTTGCTTGGACCCACAATTAACATTCATGGAAGCACCTTGGACCCACAATGAACACTCATGGAAATCTGTTGCCAAAGACCTTTTAACAGTGTTCAAGAGCAAAGATATCAGTTTGAGAATTAAGGTGCACCTGACTCAAGCCACTGATCTTAAACCACCTTGTATGCATGTGAAAGTTGGACAATGAATAAGAAAGCTCAGAGAAGAATCGATGCATTTGAATTATGGCATTGGAGAAAAATATTAAAAGTACCATGGGCTGCTAGAGAAACAAACAAATCTGGTTGGTAGAAGTACAGACAGAATGTTCCCTAGAAGCTAGAATGACCAGACTTTGTTTCTCATACTTCGGACATATTCTCAGGAGACACTAGTCTCTAGAAAAGGACATCATGCTTGGTAAAATGGTGAGTCAGTGAAAAAGAGGCAGTTTGACAAAGTTGCAGCAGCAGTGGGCTCAAACGAAATAACTATAAGGATGGCACATGACTGAGCAGAGTTTTGGTCTGTTGTGCATAGTGTAGCTATGAGTTGAAATTGACAGCTTTCTATAAAAACCATAAATTTATTTCTTGTTACTGTTGTTAAGTGCTGTCAAGTTGATGTTGATTCCGACTCTTAGCGACCCTGTATAAGGTTTCCAAGGAGCAACTGGTGAGCTTGAACTTCTGACCTTGAGGTTCAAACCGATATTGCAGTCCAGTGCATTAGCCCACACCACAGCACCACATCAGGACTCCAAATTTAGTCAGATTCATATAAAAACCCTCAAAAAGAATAATCTGAAAGAAATAGTCTATAGAAATACAATAGAACAATAGGACAACGAGGTGGCCAGTTCTTCACATGAGATGCGAATTACATTTGCTCAAAATTTAATGATGACTGCTTTTGTGGAATATCTACAATGAGCACTATGCTAACTGATCTCTCTAGGAAGATCTCTTTATCATCTAAATACTCTGTCTAGAGATGCATTATTTATGTTATCAATAATCTATGAGGTAAGTATTTTTATCTTCATTTTTATAGATGAGGTAATTGAGGTTCCAGAGTCAAAGCAACTTTCTCTAAGACTAGATGGTATTTTGTTTGATTCAATCGTTTCTGCTCTGAATCACTATGCCCTTTTATCTTATGAACAGACATCAAGTTGAAAACCTGGTGTTGGCAAGTTTTGTGGATGCTTTAGTCTTTGAATTAATATCAGGAAAGAATCTGGAACAAAGAGCAAATTCTATGCTTTTAATCTTCTTTCAGGCAATGACAAGGTTTTGCCATATCTTTTAAAATATATATAGGAGCTCTGGTAGCACAGAGGTTAAAGCATGTAGCAGTTGAAACTTACCAGCTACTCCGTGGGAGAAAGATGTGTAAGCCTGCTCCCATGATTGTTGTTGTTAAGTGCAGTGCTATTGAGCAGGTTCTGACTCATAGCAACTCTGTCTAGGTTTCCAGAGAGCAGCTGGTGGGTTTGAACTGCCAATCCTTGGAAACAGTATGGGGCAGTTCTATTCTGTCATATAGGGTCACTATGAGTTAGAATCATCTTCTAGGCAGTGGGTTTTTTTTTTTTTTTTTTTTTTAAACCTTTAAGAATCAGAGTCCTGGTGTGGCACTATAAGATAAGCACTGGACTTCTAGCTGCAAAGTTAGCGATTCAAATCCACCAGCAACTCCTCAAAAACTCCTTAAGTGTTGCTATGAATTAGCACCTACTCAATGACACTTAACAACATCAGAGCTTTTAACCACTAGGTGTCAGAATTGTGCAGATTTTGAGTCCCTTCAATTTCCAGCCGATTCCCTATTATTTACAATTAGAGCCCATGTTATAAATGTCATCTTTATTTTTCTACTATGAATGCATTAAAGGTAGAATGCATTCTTCATAAATCCTACACGAGGGTTACTATGAGCCGGAACTGATTCGATGGCACTTAACAATAACAACGGGAGCTATAGGAGTGTCTAGTGACACAAGCAGCTAAACACTCAACTACTAGCCAAAAGGTGGGCAATTTTAACACGTCAAGAGGTGTCTCACAAGACAGACCTGGCTTCCCAAAAGTCACAACTGTGGAAATCCACTCTGAAACAGGGGGTCATTGTGAGTTGGGATTGACTTAAAGGCAATTAAGAACAACACAAGAGTATGGGATGGGAAGAGCCAAAGATTTCAAAAATGCTTTCCTTCCCCATTTCTTGGTCGGAGTAAGAAACTATTTCTATATCTCATTCCAGTGTCCATTGCATTAAGTGCATTTCAGAGGATGGTTAATGATAAACTCTTCCTAATAAATTAGAATATAGATTGTAGGATGGAACTTCATGTGTAAATTGGGAGTAGAAAAGGCTTTTTGACAATTTCTATGGTATTAAATAAATCTATAGCTATCCATCTAGCTATCTGGGTTCACAAATGTACATTCAGTTATGAAGTATGAGATTCAAAATTGTTAGAAGCTATGAGAATGCCTTTAACTCTACCCCAACTTCTGCATGTTTGGCACTTAACCTGTTTTTTGACTGTTTATTTAATCTCATCTCAACCAATCCTTATATTATAAGTCTGGTGAAGAAGATGTAGTGCAAGGGTTGGGACACAAAAGAACAGACTGGGCCCTTCTGGGGCCAATTCCAATGTAGATATAATATCACCAGCGAAGTAGGAACCTTGCTAGAGATCTGTGGGA
Organism: Chrysochloris asiatica; assembly: GCF_000296735.1. Classification (NCBI taxonomy): domain Eukaryota; kingdom Metazoa; phylum Chordata; class Mammalia; order Afrosoricida; family Chrysochloridae; genus Chrysochloris; species Chrysochloris asiatica. The sequence goes on from NW_006408706.1 coordinate 3,169,653, forward strand.
GAACGTAGTTCTCCTCTTCTAGGAGGTTAGCTTATTGATTTATTCATAAGATTATTGTTTTTTTGTTTTTCATTGTCTGCTTTAGATCAGGCATTTTGCCAAGAGTTGTAGATCCATAGATGATTATGACATCATTCCTGCCTACAAGGAGAAACAAGAATAGGATTCAGACAAGCAAACTGTCAATGATACTGCACTGTATAAGGATTGTGATAGACTGAGAAGAGCATAGGGTACTATGGGTAAATAAAGGGCAAAGCTTTTGTCAGATGATCTGGGATTAGGAGTTTGTTCACACTGAAATCTCAGCCCTAGTGGGTTTTTATTCTGCAGTTTTCCTTGCCTGCTGGGTAAAAGTTTATTTAGCTAAGGCATGCTTCTGGACCTAATGGAATACCCCCTTTCATGTGCAATATTTTTATGATATAGTAAATGCATCTTCCTCAGCTGACATTAGATAAATGTGAAGGGAGATGACTGATGGACAGCAGGGAGGGAAAAATGAGCTCTTCTTTATAAGTGCAAATAGATTTTAATTTATATATTGTCAACTATAGAGGGGAATGGTAGTGGTGGTTATATGTCATGGAGTCCGTTCTGACTCAAAGCGACCCTACATAGGGTTTCCAAGGCTGTAAATCTTTACGGAAGCAGAAAGCCTTATTTTTCTCCTGCTTTCACAGCTGATAGTTTTGAACTGCTGACCTTGAGTTACCAGCCTGACTCATAATCACTAGCCATCCACAAAAGCTGTTGTAGACAAAGAAATTGTATGAATCGAAGAAAAGAGAGAGTTTTAGTACCTTGTCTAAGAATTAATGCCTGTCTCTACAATTTAGGGGTGGGGATGGAATCTATCAGTCCCTTCTTTTGTTTCTCAGTGGCTAATGAACTACATACAACTCAATTTCTGTACAGCAAGTTGGTCATTAGGAATGATGAGAAAACAGTTATTAGCAGTCAACAACTAAATATCAGCATGGGGCTATCTCCATAAATGATATAAATCACCTTAATGGAATTAATCCCTATCTTCTGAGTTGGTGGTTTTTAAAGTGAGGACCAAGAACCAACTGCATGAGAACCATGCAGGTCCACTGATTCTGAATTTCCTTGGGTAAGGATCCCAAACATGCATTTTAAAATAAGTTGCTTGGTGATTTTTGTGTATACCACAGTCTAGGAAGAACTGGTATGGTAGTTTATAATTTTACAGTATAGGAGCAGACATACACAGAAAGTAAAAGAAATACACTTAATCCATGGATAAAAAGACTGGGAATAATGTGCATAATGTTGTAGTCTTTGAAACTATTAAAACAAATTATTTTAGTAGAAATGCATGGGGAAAAAAATAAAGTGATGTTCTAGAATTTCTTTTCCTTGGATTTAAGATTTCAACTGAACTTCAAAGGAGTTTGGGAATCTAGAAGACATTCTTTACATAATTTGTTGAATGATACACTAGTTCCCCCCATGTACCATGAAACTGACAGAATTATTTGTGTATAATTGGCAGGAGACCTTCAGATAAGGCTTAGCATGGGTGGGGAACAGACAGAGATAAATGATTTGCAAGTGGTCTAGGTACAAGTGCTTGTTACACGCATCTATTCTATCTTTTAAAGGCTGGCTGGTGGTGTACTATTGAGTCGGTTCCAATTCATGGTGATCCTATACAGGGTTTCTGAAGATACAATTTTTTTTTTTTTTTTAATATTGTATGACTTCATTAACATAAAAATTTAAAAGACAAGAAAAGGCAATTGTAAAATTACCATAGATTAGTGGTTACCAGGAGCAGGAAGAAGAGGGAAAAAGAGAGGTGAAAAAAATCACATTAAGGGTAGAAGTGTACAGGTGATCACTGTACCTGCTGTTAGTAAATTGTTCACCTGTAAAATGCTGGATTGGCAAAATTTGTGTGCTAGATACATATACAATGACAATAACAAACCAGAGTGGTTGCTGAGGCTGCTTAGGTATAACCAAACACCTAATGGGATGGAATTCCTTGGTTTGAAGGTTTAGGGTTATGGTTTCATGGAATATTCCAGTGTTTAGTGCTTCTGTTCTACCTCCTAGTTTGTTGCATAGTGCCTGGGGTCTGGGAAAAGACAAATGAAGGATGGAATCGATGTCACTAAATTGTACCTGTAGAAGCTGTTGAATTGGTGTCTGTTCTGTTGTGGATAGTCTCAACAACAGCAAAGTAAATAAAATTTGAAATAAATAATAATAAATGAACTGAAGAAATTTAAAAAAGGTCTGATTTATACAGCTACAGAAAATAAAAGGCAATAGCAATATAAATGACAACAAGAAAAATGAAGTAAAATTCAATATACGACAGTTATTGGAATATTGTTAAGTGTTGTCACAATGGTTCAGACTCATGGAAACCCTGTACAGGGTTCCCAAGGAGCTGCTAATGGGTTTGAGCCACCAACCTTGTGGTTAGCAGTCCAGTGCTTAGAGGATGTAAATCTTTATAGGAGCAGAAAGCCTCATCTTTCTTCCACTGAGCACCTGGTGGGCTGAGACTGCTGGCCTTGAGATTAGCAGTCCATTGTGTAACCCATCATACTACCAGGAGCAAAAATCTTTAAATAGATGACATGCTTTCCAGAATTAGAATTCTCCTGGTCAATAAATTGCTAACCACAGAAATGTTCATTAATTACCAGATCCTGGAATTTTAGATTTATTTTCTGTTGGGCTGAATTGATTCTTATACTCTGTGCATTCCGCTGTGTTAAGGTTCAAGATCATTTTATGTGGCACTGCAAAATAATACACTGGACAACAAGGTTGGTTTGAATCGCAAGGTCCATAGTTCAAACCATCAACCACTCCTACACAGGGAGTCAGAACAGACTCCAC
>NW_006408706.1:3172635-3175212 GCF_000296735.1 Chrysochloris asiatica
TCCTGGTGTGGTGCTGTAGGATAAGCACTGGACTGCCAACCACAAGTTCGGTGGTTCAAATTTACCATCCACTCCTTAGAAACTCTATTTTGTGGTTATATGCCGGGGAGTCGATTCCCACTCATAGTGATCCTGTACAGGGTTTCCCACAAAGGGTAGCCATGAGTGGGACAGTATGTAACCACAACAAATAGCATGTTGGCATAAATGTGCATATCAAACCAGAGACAATTTTAGTCTATGATGCTAGCTAGGACATGGAGTTGAAGGGAAGGACTGTCTGATCTCAACCAAGAGGAACTATGCAGATTTCACCAGGGCTCCCAATGAGATGGATTGGCCAAGTGGCAGCATTGATGGACTCAAGTGTGGCAACAGTAGTGAGGTTGGCCCAGGATCGGACATTGTTTTGTTCTGCTGTGCATAGGGTCGCTATGAGTCGGTGCCGACTCGACACCTAACAACAGCAATAACTTACAAGCAAAGTTCTCAATTCTCCAATCCTGTATTTAGGAATTCAGATAGCCACTTTTCATCTCATTGTGATGCTGATTCCTTCTCTGCTCCCTATACTCCTACCATCTTTCCTGGAATTGAACATCACACTTTCTAAGGAGTCTCTGCAAAACACCAGTTTGAATAATGGTGGTTATGTGCCGTGCAGTCGATTCCAACTCTTAGCGACCCTCTCCAGGGTTTCTGAGGCTATAAATCTTTACGGAAGTAGAGGCCTTCATTCTTCTGTGGAACTGCTGGTAGTTTCGGACTGCTGACTGCGAGATTAGCAGTCCAGCTCTTAACCACTATACTACCAGAGCTCTTTCAGTTACAGTAGTAGTAGCAGTGATTGTTGTTGTTAAGTGCTGTGAATCAATTCTGACCTATAGTGACCCCGAATAGGGTTTCTGAGGTTGTAAATCTTTATGGGAGCAGAAACCCTTATCTTTCTCCCACGGATCCACCAGTAGTTTCCAACTGCTGACCTTGAGATTAGCAGCCCGATTCGTAATCACTTAGCTACCTGAGCCTGTTTCAACGGTGACTATAGTAACTCCAATAATTTCATATTGTAAACTATATTGACTAAAGCTAATTTAATGAAGCAGCTAATTGGAAGAAAAAAGAAACACTTCCAAGTTTTATATGTTCTTACATTTTATAGGAAGAAACGAGGAAGTAAAGCAAGTGGGGGGAGGAGAGAACAAAGAGGGATAAAAAGAAAGAACGAAAAAAAACAAAATAAACCCAGTGTCACTGAGGCAATTCTGGCTCATAGTGACACTACACGGAAGAATAGAACTTCTCTGTATGGTTTCCAAAGCAGTAAAGCTTTATGACAACAGACAGTCTCATCTGTCTCTTGTGGAACAGCTTGTAGGTATGAACAACTGACCTTGCAGTTAGCATAAACTAATATCAAAATAAAGCAATATTAAGGAAACTAGAAAAACCATGGTAGTATATATGACAGTCCTGGTGTGGTGCTGTAGGATAAGCACTGGACTGCTAACTGCAAGGTCCATGATTCAAACCCACCAAGCACATGTCTATCAGGGTCACTATGAGTCAGAACCTACTTGATGGCATTTAACAACGGCAACAAGAGTCATTTTACACAGTCAAATTTGGAGGACGAGACATGTTTACCTGTTATTTGGAGTAACATAATTTCTTGAAAATCATATTTCAGAATTAAAGATAACAAATTGGAATTTCATCTGGATAAAGAACCTTGTTCTGTGGCATATGAGAATTTTCTAGGCAATTTTCTGGTTTAGTAAATAACTCGATAGAAATAAAGAGTCGTTGTTTATTGTTAAAAAATCATCAAAGCATAAACAAATTATATCATACTGGTTTTATTTGTGCAGACAATCTGTATGTACACAGGGAAAGCTTACTGTTTCAGAAAAATCAGGAGGGCGCAACATGGGGCAGTGAATGAGGTTTTGTTAAGGAAAGGAAGCAAAATAGGAAATTAATCACTGACTAGTCAGCACTGGACTGCGAACCACAAGGTCAGCAGTTCAAACTCACCAACTACTCCTGGGAAACCCTATACAGGGTTGCTATGATTCATAAACCACTTGACAGCACTTAAGAACAACAGATCTTAACATGGAGTCCTGGTGTGGCACTGTAGGATAAGAACTGGACTACTAACCACAAGGTTAGTGGTTCAAACCCACCAGCTGCTCCTCGGAAACAGTAGGGTCGCTATGGGTTGGAATCCAAGCAGCTCTGGTAGCATAGTGGTTACAAGTTGGGCTGCTAACCTCAAGTTCGAAACTATCATACATTCTGTGGGAGAAAGATGAGACTTTCTGCTCCCGTAAGATTTACAGCCTTGGAAACCCTATACAGAACCAACTGCACACACATAATCACCACCACCATGGATTTGAACCTACTCAATGGCACTTAACAACAGCAATAAATCTTAACATCATTGATTGAAATTTTGTTTCTCTTTCTTAGATCAGCTGACATCAAGTTACTAGGTAGATCTTTGACCTGGCCCACCTATTTGCATAAATCCATTGACCTAGTCCAGAGGATTTAAAATATAGGGGTTCT
>NW_006408706.1:3176877-3194216 GCF_000296735.1 Chrysochloris asiatica
AAAGACTTTGCGTAGTCAATAAAGCATAGGTAAACATTTTTCTGATATTCTCATAGGCTCCCTTTTTCAAACCAGGAAACTGAGATCCAGAGAAGTTAATTCACTTGGGCTAACAATAGCTTTTAGCTTATGAAATGATCACAGTGAGTATGTAATTAGAGATTTGACATACTAGAATGTATTCAATACACATAATTGCAAAAATAAGTAATTCAGGAGCAATCAACAATCAACATCTGCCAATATAATTCCTAGGTCTAGAATATAAGGGCATTGTAATTTTACTTGGGGACTTTCAGAAAGTCTGTTAAAAGTCAGAAAGTTATGCTGTTGTTGACTCATAGCAATCCTGTATAAGGTTCCCAAGGAGTGGTTGGTGAGTCTGAATCTCAGGCCTTGTGATTTAAACTGACCTTGTGATTGTACTTACCCTTACAGCACACCATCAGGACTCTTGTATGCTATGTTTATCACCAGAAAGAAGTAAAGAACTTTAAGTTTGAAAGGGGAAGGCAATGATGAGTGTCACTCTTTTTACAATTATTTTATTAAATAGTTTGAAGGTGATTTACCTGGTAATCAAATAATGTCTATTGAACTTGAAAAAGTACAGTCAAACTCTGGAATCATTATTTACGTACCTGTCAGATCTCTCTCTCTTTTTCTGCCTCTTTCTATATGTGTGTGTCTCTTTCCACCTCTTTTCCCCTCTTTCTCTCTTATCATTAGATAAGTCCAACCGATTCAGACTCAATTACATTTCTTAGAAACAGTGTAAGCACTCTGTAAAAAAAAAAAAGATGCCAAACATCCCTCCCACAGCCGTATCTATTCAGCTGGGTTCGATAATTCATTGCAATGGTCACACAGAACTCAGGCACCACATTCACAGTTACGGGGTTTATTAGGGAAGTTAACAGGTTGCAATTCAGGGACAGAAATGTTCCAGGTACAGTTTTTCCACTCACGACAGCGTCTCCTCTGTAGTGCCACAGACAGATCCCTTGTTGACCCCCAGCCCTTGTCCTGGTCTCTGCCCTGCTCCAGTAATGTTATAAAGTCTATTATGACTACCAATAAATATGTACGGAGCACATCACTCCACCATAAGCCTCAGTCTGAAGACACTGGACTTTAGCCCTTTAGGTCCCCTAATTAAGTGCTTGAAGGCTCCTCACTCTGCAAGCAAGCCTCCTGCCCCAGCTCACTCAGCTTTACCTATACCAAGGCCTACTAAGTCTGCCTCTCTGTCTCCTTCTCTGGCTCTTGGTTCCAGTGCTTCTGTTGTTCTTCCTCCATCTCTCAAGTGTCACAGCTCTCTGTCCCTGGGTCAAAGGAATTCAACCTGGTTTCAAAGATGCACTCCACTCGTGGCTGACTCATCTTTTTTGATGGTAGTGAGATTCCCCCCTTCTGCTTCTGAGCTTGCTCCTTTTAAACTCATGTTTGGGTTTCAAGTTTTCACAATCACAATGAGCTCTGTTAACAATCACACTGGGATCATAACATCCTATCAGCATACAAACTTTTCTTACCCAGACCTGTCAGGAACAAGTTGTTTGGTGGAAGTTACAAAGACTATGGGTAGGAGAGTTATGGAATAATTCACTGTCCTGCCATCTTTTTTTCCAACAACTTTTACACGTCAAGCAAAAGCAGGAAGTCTTTGATGTTACAGTCCCTGGATGGCACAAATGGTTAAACATTTTGTCCTATGAGTCTGCCCAGAGTGTCTTCAAGAAAGCACCACAGTCACCCAGTCAATTCTGGCTCATAAAGACCATAAAGGACAATGTTCCAGTTTTCATAAATTTTACTGAAGTAGACAGACAAATCTTTTTATTGTGGATCAGCTGATGGGTTTGAACCTCAGATTTTGTTATTAGCCAATCAAATGCTATAGTTGAAAGTGAATCACACTTAAAACCTTCTTGTTTGGAAGAGTTTGTTGAACATAGTGACAGAATGCAAGAAGTTTACAATTTGTTGGGACAATGGCTTCATATCTATCCTAAATTCTAATATTCATACACTGTGCTAGTGGATCATTCGGTGCTTTTTGTGAGAAATCTTCCTAAGTACCAAATGTCACTTCAATTTGGCACATAGTCTCATTTTTGGGTGCAATGCTTCAAGAGGAGTCTTGGTGTGGCATTACAAGGTAATGCACTGGACCATAAGGTCCATTTAAACTGCAAGGTTGGAGGTTCAAACTCACTAGCTGCTCCTTGGAAACCCTATGCAGGGAAGCTATGAGTCGGAACTGACTCTACGGCACTTACCTCATCAACAACAAATACTTCAAGAAATACACAGATTTCAGTTGACCACCTCATTGTCCATGGCATTCAGTGATTCTGAATCTGTGTCAATTGGTAAATTTTCATAGTCCCTTTCTAACAAGAATTTAAGCAACACTTTTTTTTTTTTTTTAAAGACTGGAAGAACTTTACCAAAAAATGTGGAGATTTCCCATATACCCTACACCCAATTTCCTTTAATATTAACATCAAGTACTTCATTCTTCTTGGATCAACTATCAACACTCACGGAAGCAGCAGTCAAGAGATCAGATGACGTATTGCACTGGGCAAATCTGCTGCACAGGAACTTTTTAAAGTACTGAAGAGCAGAGATATCACCTTGAGGACTAAGGTACGCCTGATACAAGCCATGGTATTTTCAATAACCTCATATGGATGCGAAAGCTGGACAGTGAATAAGGAAGATCGTAGAAGAATTGATGCCTTTGAGTTGTGGTGTTGGAGGAGACTACTAAAGTGCCATGGACTGCCAAAAGAACCAATAGATCTGTTTTGGAAGAAGTGCAGCCAGAGTGTTCCTTGGAGGCCAGGATTGCTAAGCTTCGTCTCTTATTTTGGACATATTGTCAGGACGGAACAGTTGCTGGAAAGGATGTCATGCTGGGTAAGATGGAGGGTCAGAGAAAAAGAGGAAGACCCCCAACGAGATGGATCAGCCAGGTGGTATCATTGATGGCGTCAAGTGTGGCAGCGGTATGAAGTTGGCCCAGGATCGGACATTGTTTCGTTCTGCTGTGCATGGAGTCACTATGAGTCGGTTCTGACTTGATTGCACCTGACAACAACAACAACATATTACTATTGTGTGATGCTGTGGGATAACCTCTGGACTACTAACTACAACATTGGTGGTTCAAACTGAACAGCCACTCTTTCCTCAAAAGCCCTCTATAGAGTCACTATGAGTAAGAACAAACTCAACAGCACTTAACAACAACAACATATTATTATTATGGTATAATCATGATTTAAAAAAAAATACTGGTATAGTTCATTAACTTAAGTTTATAAACTATTCAGGTTTCCTAAGTTTTTACTGGAGAAGGATATCATGTTTGGTAAGGTGGAGGGCCAGAGAAAAAGAGGAAGATCCCCAACAAGATGGATTGGCCAAGTGGCAGCATTGATGGACTCAAGTGTGGCAACAAAAGTGAGGTTGCCCAGGATCAGGCAGTGTTTCATTCTGCTGTGCATAAGGTCGCTATGGGTCAGTATTGACTAGATGGCACCTAACAACAACAACAACAAGTTTTTACCTAACGCTTTCTTTCTGCTCCAGGATTATATCTAAGCTACTACATTGCATTTAATTATCATGTCTCCTCGAGCTCCTTTAGGCTTTGACAGTTTTTCTGACTTTCCTGTCCTTGACTTTTTGAGGAGTACTGGGCAGGAATTTGTAGGATGCTTCTGAATTGGAATTTGTTGGATATTTTTGTCATGATTGGTCTGGAGTTCTGTATGTATTTTGGGGAGGAAGACTGAAGAGGTGGCATCACTGTGGTCATAGGAAGAGTACAACTGTCAACATGACTTACCATTTGCCTCTCTACTCTGATCTATGTGTACATTTTTCACCAGTATCACATGATGCAAATGGTTAATGTGTTTGGCCGCTAACCTAAAGGTTGGAGGTTCAATTCCACCCACAGGTACCTAAAAAGACAGAATGGCCTAGCAATCTAAAGAAGCAGCTATGGAAAACCCTACAGAACAGTTCTCTGACTCCTGTGAGCTTGCCATGAGTCGGGGTTGAAGCAATGGCACCTGGGTTTTCTTTTTACTGATTACCTAATTACTGCAGCTTTACACTAAGTGTTTTAGAATAATAGAAGCCCTTTTTGGTTTTCTTCAGAACAAAGTATTTTGTTCATTATTCTGGGTCTTCTGCCTTTCCAGTTTTAGAATGAATTTGTCAATATTTAAAAAACAGTTTGCTGGGATTTTGATTGTATTTGTATTGAATGTATAGAAAAAATTCAGTAAAATGGACATTTAAAATTTTTTGAGTCCTTCAATTCATGAACATGGACTATTTCCCCATTTATTTGAGTATTCTTGATTTCTTACATCAAAGTTTCTACAAACATAAATGTGATATACAGGATTTATTTTTTTATTATAAATCATGTACATAGTTTGTTAGATTCATACTTATTTCATTTTTTGATGCTGTTTTAAAGCCTTTTAATTCTAAATTCTAAATTTTCACTGCTATTGGGAAAGCAATTGAATTTTGTATAATAAATTTGTATTCTGTTGTTTTTAAGTGCTGTTGAGTTGGTTCTGACTCATTGCGACCCTGTATAGGATTTTCAAGGAGTGTCTAGTGGGTTTGAACCACCGATCTTGTGTTTAGCATCCAATGCTTATCCTAAAGTGCCACACCAGACTCCATGGTATTCTATGTTGTTGTTGTTGTTGTTAAGTTGCTGTTGAGTTGGTTCCAACTCAGAGCAACCTTGTATTGCGTTTCTAAGGAGCAGTTGATGGTTTGCAAACCTTGTGGTTTGCAGTTCAGTGTTGATCCTACAGCGTGACACAGAATCCAACACAGATTCATGATAAAAATGTTCAGAGAACTAGGAATAGAATGGAATTTTCTCATCAAGTATGATATCAGCTATAGAACACTATAGCTGGTATCACACTTAATAATGAGAAACTTGATGCTTTTCTTCTAAGATTAGAAACAAGGCAAGATGTCCTCTCTTACCATTCCTATTCAGAAGCATACTAGAATGCCTAGTTAGTACAATAGAAAAAGAAAAAAGAAAAAGCACACAGAGTAAGAGAGAAACAAAGCTGCCTTTATTCAGAAATGACATGATTATGTAGAAAATTACAAATAATTGTAAAGAAAACTCTCTAGAACTAATATGCAAATATTGCAAGACTATAGACTACCTTCCAAGTATTCTATTTTAGATTTTAAAAATAAATTTGTTGTTGGTTGTTAAGTGTCTTTGAGTCCATTCTTACTCATATCAACCCTGTGAGGCCATATAATATTTGCCCTTTTATTTCTGTGTGCTGCAGTTTACATAAGGTATTTTGAGGTTCATTTATGTGATAGTATGTACTAGAACGTCATTCCTTTTTATGGCAGAATAAACAGTCCATTGTATGAGAATATATACACCAAATATTTTCATCCATTCATTTGTTGGACACTGGGTTATTTCTGTCTTTTGGTTATTGTGGGTTGTTTGGTTGGTTGGTTGTGTGCCATGGAGTCAGTTCCAACTCATAGCAACCATGTACAGTGTTTTTGAGGCTGTAAATCTTTGTTGTTGTTGTTAGGTGCCATCAAGTCGGTACTGACTCATAGCAACTTTATGCACAGCAGAATGAAACACTGCCTGATCCTGGGCCAACCTCACTACTGTTGCCATGCTTGAGTCTATCAATGCTGCCACTTGGCCAATCCATCTCGTTGAGGGTCTTGGCTAGAAATCTTTACAGGAGTAGAAAGCCTCATCTTTCTCCCATGGTAATGGCTGGTAGTTTCAAACTGCTGACCTTGAGGTTAGCAGAACAACCTGTAATGTTGCAATAAACATTGGTGTACAGATATCTGTTTATATCGTTGTTTTCATTTCTTTTGAGCATATACACAAAAGTGGAATTACTAAGTGACATGGTAATTGTGGACTCCTGATATGGCACTATACCATAAGCACTAGACTGTGAACCACAAGATTTGCAGTTCAAACCCACCAGCTGCAACGTGATAAATGGAGAGAAGACTGAAATTGTCAAAGACTTAGATTTATTTGCATCCTCGATCAATGCTTATTGAAGCAGCAGTCAAGAAATCAAACCATGTACTATGTCAGGCAAATCTGCAGCACGAGACCTCTGTAAAGTATTCAAGAGTAAAGATATCAGATTGAGGACTAAAGTGCAGCAAACTCAGGCCATGGTATTTCCAATAGCCTAGCATGCATGTGAAAGTTGGACAACGAATAAGAAAGAATTGATGCATTTGAGCTATGGATTGGGAGAAAAATATTAAATACCGCGTACTGCTAGAAGAACAATCAAATTTGTGTTGGAAGAAGTATAGCCAGAATGCTCCTTAGAAATCAGGATGGTGAGATTTTGTCTCTCATACTTCAGATGTATCATCAGAAGGGACCAGTCCCTGGAGAAGGACATCATGTTTGGTATAATGGGGGGGGGTTCAGAAAAAAAGAGGAGACCCCTAAAAAGATGGAGACCCCTAAAGAGTAGCAGTAACAGTGGTAATGGGCTCAAGTGTAACAATGGTTGTGAGACTGGTGTAGAACTGGACAGTGTTTCACTCTGTTGTGCATAGGGTCACTATGAATCGGAACCAATTCCATGGCACCTGACAACAACAACTTATGTTTATAGCATTTTCACTACCCCAAAAGAAACTTTATATTCATTATCAGTCATTCCTCATTTTACCCCCAACTTCAATCCAAGCAACTGCTTTCTATCTTTGTAAATTTGTAAACTCTGAAAATTTTATAAAAGTGAAATCATGCAATATATATTGTTTTGTGACTGGCTTCTTCCATGGTCATAATGCTTTCAAGGTTTGTCAATGTCATAGCATGTACTTAATTCTTCTTGTATCCATTTTATGAATATGCCACATATGGTTTATCCAGTCATCAGTTGGTGGATATATAGGTTATTTCCATTTTAGAGCTATTATGAACAAGGCTGTTCTGAACACTCATGTACAAGTGTAGACATATGAGTAATAACCATCTTAATGAGGAAACTTCAAAATGTCTGTTAGACTTGGAGAAACACCTCTCAGCTTCTCTTCAAAGAAATACTTACTATTCAGCTTGTGGTGAGTGTCGTCATCAGAAAACCTCAAGTTATTGACTCCTTTAAAGTCTGCTTTAGCTACAGAGAACCATCTCAGTCAAGTTCATGTCCTTCCTGGGAAGCCCACATTAAATGGCAGATCAAATATAGCATACAGAGGTCAGGGATTTGAATTTGATGTGAGATCCTATGATATACCATCTTCACTTGAGAGTCGTTGCGTTCACCAAAGCCTGTTGACTACATTGCAATTCAATATGTTTTGATTTCCAGTCCTGCATCCTCCCTTGTCTTTATCACAGGTGTTGATACCAAATAAATGTCTTATATGTCTAACCCCATCTCAGTAATTGCTTCCTGGTATTCTAATTTGGAAACTCCTGAGTAGGGATGGTTTTGGGGAAGAATTAATGATAGTTATCAGCTGAAAGTGATCAACCATACACAGGAATCAAATTGACTACGTCTGTGGAAAGAGATGGTGGGAATACCATCGGTCAAGACAAGGCCAGGTGCAGACTGTGAAACAGATCATCAATTACTCATGTGCAAGTTCATGGTGAAGCTGAAGACAATTAAAATAAGTCCATGAGAGTCAAACTATGAAGTTGAACATACCCCACATGAATCTCAAGAAAAGATTTGCTGCATTAGACATATTGACCAAAGACCAGAACAGCTGTGGGATGACATCAAGAACATCATACAGGAAGAAAGCAAAAGATTGTTAAAAAGACATGAAAGAAAGAAAAGTCCAAAATGGATGTCAGAAGAGACTCTGAAATTTGCTCTTCAGCATCGAGATGCTAAAGCAAATGGAAGAAATTAGTAAAAGAGCTAAACAGAAAATTTCAAAAAGCAGCCCAAGAAGACAGAGCCAAGCATTAAAATGAAATGTGTGAAGACCTAGAGTTAAAAAACCCAAAGAGAAGAACATACTAAGCATATCTCAAGCTGAAGGAACTGAACTAATAATTCAAGTCTCAACTTGAATTATTGAAGAATTATTTGAACAAATATTGAAGGATGCCAAAAACATCCAAAGAAGATGGAAGGAATACACAGAACAAAAAGAAATGGTTGATGTTCAATCATTTCAAGAGGTAGCATATGAGCAAGAGTTAATGACACTGAAGGAAGAAATTTAAGGTGCATTGAAGACATTGGCAAAAAAACAAGCTCCTGGAATTGATGGAATACAAATTGAAATCTTTCAGTGAACAGAGGAAGCACTGGAGGCACTCACTCATCTATGCCAAGAATCTTGGAAAACAACTACCTGGCCTACTGATTGGAAAATATCCATATCTGTGCCCATTCCAAAGACAGGTGACCCAATGGAATGTGGAAATAATTGGACAATATCATAAAGATTTCATGCAAGAAAAGTTTTGCTAAAGATAATTTAAAAGTGGCTGCAACAAAGCATCAACAGGGAACTGACAGAAATTCAAACCAGATTCAGTTGAGGATATATTCCATGAATAATAAATAGCCCATGAGGGCTATCATTGCTGGCTTCAGGTGGATCTTGGCTGACAGTTGTTTACTGTGCTTTGTTGAGTATACAAAGGCTTTCGATTGTGTGGATCATGACAAGCTATGGAAAACATTGTGGAGAATGAGTACTTCAGAACATTAATTTTGCTTATGAGGAACCTGTACATAGACAAAGAGGCAGTTGTTCGAACAGAACAAGGAGACACTGAATGGTTTAAAATTAACATGCACCAGGGCTTTATTCTTTCACCATATTTATTCAATGTGTATGCTGTGCAAGTAATCCAACAAACTGGATTATGTGAAGAAAAACATGGCATCAGGATTGGAAGACTCATTAGCAACCTGTGAAATGCAGATGATACAATCTTGCTTGCTGAAAGTGATGAGAACATAAAATACTTACTGGTGAAGATCAAAGAGCACAGCCTTTGGTATGGGTTTCACCTCAATGTAAATAAAACAAAAATCCTCATCAGTGGACCAATAAACAGCATACATATAAAAGATTAAAGTTGTCAAAGACTTCATTCTGCTCAGATTAACCACCAACACTTATAGAAGCAGCAACCAAGAAATCAAATGACATATTGCATTAGGCAAATATTCTGCTTTAAAGTGTTAAAGAGCAAAGGTATCCATTTAAGGACTAAGGTGTGCCTGACTTAAGCCAAGTTATTTTCAGTAGCCTTATATGCATGTGAACATCAGAGAATGAATATGGAAGACTGTATAAGAGTTGATGTATTTGGGTTATGGTGTTGGAAAGGAATACTGAAAGTACCAAAAGAACAAACAAATCTGTGTTGGAAGAAATACAGCCAGAGTGCTCCTTAGAAGCCAGGATTGTTCAGAACCTGGACCAGACCGTGGAGAAGGACATCATGGTTGGTAAAGTGGAGCTAGAGCAGTGAAAAAAATGAAGACTACCAATGACATGGATTAGCACAGTGAAAACAACAACAGCCTCAATATAACAACAATTGTGAGGATAGGGACGGACCCGGCAATGTTTTGTTCTGTTGTGCAAAGGGTCCATATGAGTCAGAGCCAACTAGCCAGCCACCCCAACAGCAACATTAACTGATGATGATGAATGTTTCCTATCTCTATTCTGTGAATACTAGCTAGGATTTGTCTGGTATTATAGACCCGAGAGATCCAGATTGGCGGCATTTGAGAGTCGTTGGTGGAAAGTCGATATGAGAGATTTCAGGGAAACAAGTCCTGTTTTATATGAGGCCCATATGGTAAGTGTGATCTGTGGATCTGTGGTTTGCAAAATAACCTGAAAAATTCAAAGGATTAATCTGAGACTGGATTGGAGTTTACTCAATCATTTGCTACCTAATGTAAATCAGTTACTTTCTTGTTGTTAATTGTCATTGAGTTGGTTCCAACCCATAGAACTCTGTACAGAGTTTCTAAGGAGTGGGTGGTGAGCTTGAGCTGCCAACCTTGTGATTCAAACTGACTTTGCAGTCCAGTGCATTGCCACAGCAATTAGTTCTGTAGGGAAGTGGAAATTCAACACTGCTTGACTTCCCAAACATCCTAGTCCTACTTATTTTGTTGCAGACTCTCCCAACTAGATATTTGCCAAAAAGGTATAGTACAAAGAGTATCTTCACTTGTGTAAGATTCTCTGTCCTTCTTTAACTTGAGGCCTACCATTTGCAAAGAAGGAAAATGGAAATTGTAGACTATTAATTTAAAATCTGAATGTATCTCATGGATGAAAAAATTTATTTCAAATTGTTTTTTCCCAAGGTGGCAGATGGAAGCTTCACATCTATCCAATCAGAATATTTGTTCTGAGAGAGAGCGTGAAAGTGAGAAAGAACATTGCTGAACCATTCCTGTCAGAATTTCCAAGATAGGCTAGGCACTCAAGAAGAATCATAGCCATGGACCAACTGTCTTAAAAATGGGCTGTTCATAGATATTAAGTACCACATATTGTCCAAGAACATCTCATAACCTTACAAATATATTGCCACCAATCTGGCCTTGTTAGTTTGCACTAGATTAGTTATAAATGCCATGATCTTTTCTATAGAAAATCATATGTCTATTCAACCCAAACGAAACTGAATTGCTTTAGGAAATGTGAGATTCAATTGACTAGCACATTTCAGACTAAATATGGTCACTGACTCTTTATTTCCTATGCTTGTTTAGCTTACAATTCACATTTGAGTATTTTCTCCTTAATAACCCCATTTTGTTAGAGGCCTCAGGAGCCTGAATCTGTTTTGTTTACTTTATTGGATTTCTTCCAGTGCTTTGTTCTGAGAAATCAAGACTGTTTTCTCTCAGAGCATCTGAAGACTTTCTGGCCGTAATCCATTTAGTGTGCTTTTGACCTTAGGACACCCTTCAGATACTCTCTCCAGTTGTAAATATATATAAGTATGTATCTCAGCTTGTTGTGCTGTTCTAGAAGGAAACTCTCTCAGATTTGCTGTCTTATTATGAAACAGCTCTACACAGTAATGTTTTTAACAATGAGATTGTTAAAGATACTCTTCCCTCTTCATATGGAACCTTGGTAGCATGGGTTAAGTGTTGGACTGCTAACTGAAAGGTCAGTAGTTCTAACCCAACATCTGCTTTGCAATAGAATAGATGAGACCTTCTGCTTCCTTAAAAAATTTGCAATCAGAAACCCTGTAAGGCAGTTCTGCTCTGACTAAGGTCACTGTACATTGACTTGATGCCAGAGATTTTTTTGTTATGTTTTTTTAATTTAGCTCTTAATGTATCATAAGCACCAGACTGCTAACTGCAAGGTCGGCAGTACAAATTTACCAGAGACTCTTTGGAAATCCTAGACAGCATTGCTATGAGTTGCACCTACTTGAAGGCACTTAACAAGAACAACAACTTCATAACTCTTAAAATTAATAACTTTTCCTTCCATCTCATTGAAAAGCCATGTGGGCTTTTCAAGAGGTAATATCTCACCCCATCAGATGCTCTCTTGGGAGCCAGAATCTTTAGCAAGACTCTCCACATGAGAATGTTGAAAAAGTTGCTATATTAAAGATTGTGAAATATGAAAGTATCAGGTCTAAAAAGAAAGAAAAACAAGATGCTTTGATTAGCTTTGTTCTCAAGGATGTCTTTTTTACTATTTGGGGAGGGGAATGGGGCAAGAAAAAAAGGAACAAAATGCTAGTTTACACTTTATAAAAAATATTATATATATAGTCCTGGCATGACTCTCTAGGGTCAGCACTGGACTGCTAACCACAAAGTTAGTAAGTCAGTGGTTCAAACCCACCAGCGGCTCCTTGGAAACCATACACACGATCACTGAGTTGGAACCGGCTCCATGGCACTTAATAACAACAACTTATATAGATAGAGAGAGAGGGAGAGAGAGTTAACTTGGGAAAATATGGTCATGATTCCTAGTCACACAGTAAAGTAAGAATTAAGCAGTTGCATTTTCATCCCATGATCCACCTCAATCTACTGTTCCAAAAGCAACATAGTTGAGTCAGAATGTTCCCAAACTCCTCACGGGCTCCTCTCCAGAAACAGCTATTCATTGTAGTTTCTATTTCCTATCCACTCAAACCTCCCTTTCAGCAGCAGGAGGACATACCCTCACTGCTGGCCTGTATGCCATTCTAAACAGACAGTATTCAACCCAAATCTCTTGATCATAAAACATTTTTTTCTTCTTAAAGAGCTAGGCTGTTAGCCAAAAGGTCAGTGGTTCGAGCACATCACCTCTCCACAGGAGAAAAATATGTCAGTCTGCTTCCATAAAGATTACAGCCCTGGAAACCTTATGAAACTGTTCTGCTGTATGGTTTAGAACCAATTTGAATCACAATTGTCTTAACAGCAAGGAGTCTAGGTTTGGGTTCTTATGGATTAAGTAGAATGCTATTTTGTTTTTTCATGTACTATTGTTGTTGTTGTTGTTCTTACGTGCCGTCGAGTTGGTTCCAACTGAGAAGGGGCTGGTGGATTTGAACCACCAACCCCGTGGTTAACAGTTCAGTGCTTATCCTACAGCACCACGCCACAGCTCCTCCAACTGGATATACTTTAACTGATGTTTCACAACACAGATGGTATGATTGAATAATAAAAAGATCAGTGAGAAAACAACTAGAAACTTTTATTAAACAAAAATATCAAAATGTAGGGGGAAGATGGCAGACTAGGCAGACTCACTGCATAGATCCTATACAACAAAGATATGAGACAATAGAGAACAGATTTCACAAGCACATAAGGTGACTGAAAATACCATGATTTAGGTCAGGTGCACCATAGTCTTCAAAGTGAAATTTTTACTCCTTAACACTTTTCAGAGGTCTTTTGCAGCAGAGTTGCCCAATGCAGTATGTCATCTGAGTTCTTGACTGCTGCTTAGATGAGCGTTGATTGTGGATCTAAGCAGAATAAGATTCCTGACAACTTCAATCTTTTTCTCATTTATTATGATGTTGTTTATTGGTCCAGTTTGAGGATTTCCATTTTCTTTACACTGAGTCATAATCCATATTGAATTAGCATGATCTTCATTAGAACCTGTTTCAAGTTCTCTTTGCTTACAGCAAGCGAGGTGGTGCCATCTGCATATCACAGGTTATTAAGAAGCCTTACTTCAACCTTGCCACTTTGTTCTTCATGTAGTGTGGCTTCTCAGATTATTTGGTCTACATACAAAATTATTAAGGATACAACCCTGATGCACACCTTTTCCAATATGCTAGCACACAGTCCTTAGAGTTCATCAGAATTAGCCCAGTCGATTATAAACTCTCTTAACCATCCGAACAAGTCTGTTAATTATCTTGGTACATTATGATACAGAATCACCTTTCTCTTTTCTAGCCTTGCTCCATAAGAAATGTATTCTAGTGTCTACTTAGTATATTATACATTCTGGTGGTGGTGTACCGTAGAGTTGGTTCCAATTTATAGCGACCCTGAATAGGGTTACCAGGGCTGTAAATCTTTATGGGAGCAGAAAGCCTCACTTTCCTCTTATGGAATGACTGGTGGTTTCAAACTGCTGACCTTGAGGTTAGCAGCCTGACTCGTAATCACTAGGCTATCAGAGCACCTTATGATAAACAGAAGAGATTGAAATTGTCAGAGCCTTAATTTTGCTCAGGTCCACAATCAACACTCATGGAAGCAGCAGTAGAGAAATCAAAAGTCTTATTGCATTAGACAAATCTGCTGTGTTAAAGAGCAAATATGTCAGTTTGAAGACTAGGGTGTGCCTGACCCAAGCCATTGCATATTCAATTGCCTCATTTGCATTGAATGCTGGACAATGAATAAGAAAGGCCATAGAATAATCCATGCATTTGAATTATGGTGTTGGAGAAGAACATTAAAAGTACCATGAACTGCAAGAAGTACAAACAAATGTGTACTGGAAAAAGTGCAGCCACAATGCTCATAAGAAGTCAGGATGGCAAGACTAGTCCAAAGTGACAAGTCCCTAGAGAAGGATATCATGCTTGATAAAGGGGAGGATCAGTGAAAAGGATGCTGATCCCCAAGAAGATCGCTTGACACAGTGGCAGCAGCTATGGGCTCAAACGTAACAATTGTGAGGATATTTCAAGACCAGGAAGTGTTTTGTTCTGTTATGCATAGGGTCCTTATGAGTTGAAATCGACTCAAGGGCACCTAACAATGAGGCCTGCTGTTGCAGTGATCAAAGCCCTCAGGTGCTAACTGAAGAGTCAAGAGTTCAAACCCATCAGATTATCTGAGAATGAAAGATGTGACTGTCTGCTTCCCTAAAGATGTATGGCCTTGGAAACAGTTCTACACTGTCTTATTTGTTGGTGTAAAATTCTAACTCATTGCAATCCTGTAAAGGGTTTCCAAGGAGCAGATGGTGGGTTTGAACCACAAACCTTGTGGTTAACAGTCCAACTTATGCTATATTACCACACACTGCCCTATGTTATGTTTACTTTCTGTTGCGTTATCTCTGACTCATAGTGACCCTATTCACAACGGAACAAAACACTGCCCAGTCCTGAACCATCCTCACTATAGTTATTATGCTTAAGTCCATTGCTGGGGCCACTGTGCCTGCCAATCCATCTTGTTGGGAGTCTTGCTCTTTTTCACTGAGTATGTTGTTGTTGTTATGTGTGGTGGAGTAGGTTCTGACTCATAGCGACCCTGTACAGGGTTTCTGAGGCTGTAAATCTTTACGGGAGCAGAAAGCCTCATCTTTCTCCCACGGAACAGCTGGTAGGAACAGCTGGTAGTTTTGAACTGCTGACCTTGCGGTTCGCAGCCCGATTTGTAACCACTACGCTACCAGACCACTGAATATAGTGCCCTTATAAGTCAGAATGGACTTGACAGCATTGGGTTAGGTTGTTTTCACTTTCTCCTCTCCCATAGTGGAGTTGGGGTGCAGAATCACTTGATGGAATTTATTCCTCTTGGTTGCATCATTTTACTCTTTGATCTATTTTTTTTTAATGCAGTCTTGTTAACAGACAGAAAGACAAAAGCAATGATTCATCCTGGGTCTGGAAGTGCTGATTTGACTCTTACAGGATTTCTAGCATAAACCTCTTTAATCAAGAGAAGATGATCAGCCTGCTGCCATGGTGACAGAAAGCATGTTTTCACAGGTATTCAGAGTGGAACTTCGGCATAGCTCTGGGGAGAAAGACACCACTGCCAACAACTCCAACCTGATCCCAGGTGATTTCAGGAACCAATTTCATAACCTAATGATGGCTCTTAATTATGAGTCACAATATTAGGTCAGTTAAGACCTCAGAGCTGTTGTTTTTGCCTTATACTCCTCAAATGTTGCCATGGTAAATTTTATAATGACATGACTTTCTGGATACTCTCTTTTAAAAAATGACATATTAATGCAGTTGCTTTTTGTTGAGAAATGTTATTGTTGTTATTAAGTGCCCTTGAGTCAGTTCTGACTCATCGTGACTCTGTATAGGGTTTCCGAGGAGCAGCTAGTGAGTGTGCATTATCAAGTTTGTGGTTCACAGTCAGTGCTGATCCTACGGGGTCAAACTAGAAAGAGCACCTACATAACCCGCCGCCTCTGTTCTATTACCAACCTCTGGGAAGTTAAAAGCTTTTGCATACTGGATTATTTTTCATTTAAATGATTTAATAAATATTTGTTGAACATGTACTATGCCAGGTGTTACGTATGGAATCAGTCATGTTTTCTGCCTTTGAGGCATCACAATCTGGCTACTATAGTTATATTTAAAATACGTACATATTTATCTTCTTTTTCTCATATTCAAAGTCATCCATATTAATTAGAAAGTATTTTGAAAATTCTAAAAAGCATAGAGAATAAGAGACAAATTACCAGTAATGCCAGTATTTAGGTATGCTTAGAATCCTGGTGTGGCACTGTAGGGTAAGCGCAGGACCACAAGATCTGTTTGAACCACAAAGTCAGTTGTTCAAATTCACCAGTCTTTCCTTGGAAACCCTATATAGTGTCCCTATGAGTTGGAGCCCACTCTATGGTACTTAGTAACAACAACAACAACAACTATAAATGTAAACATGTAGGGTATATTTTTCCTTCTTTCTTCTGTCTATATATTTTTATTATTACAAAAGTGGTATTATTTGGTGCAGATATGTTTATATTGCTTCCACAATGAATATATCAAATGCCACTATTTGAGCTTACATTATATATCTTTTATGATTAAAAAGAAGTTGCTGATGAGTCAGTTTTGACTTAGGGAAGCTTCATTGCTGTCAGAGTAGGACTATGCTCCATAGGGTTTTCAACAGCTGTGATATTTCAGAAGACAGCCAGTCCTTTTTTCCTAGGTGTCTTTGGGAGGACTGGAATCTCTAACCTTCTGATTAGCAGCCGACTGCACTAACCATCTACAATACCCAGGAACTCCTTTTATGCCAAATCTCATGTATTAGTTACAATAATGCTGCCTTTATCAATAACTTGTGATTCCCAAAAAATGTGTATTGAAATCTTAACCTTTTTCCCTGTGGTTATAATCTTATTTGGAAATTGGATTTTCTTAACAAGGCCTTATTAGTTAGGGTACATCCGAAACCTAACCATTTCTAAGTTATAAAAGGAGAAGATTACACCCAAGATACGTGCACATGATAGATGCCAGGTGAGAATAACAAGGGACGAAGGAGAGCCGATGCTACTGCCAAGAAGGAATTGACATGGCCAAGAAGACATGGATTGGGACTTTGCATTTCCAGGACTAGGAGAAAATAAATTTCTCTTCTTTAAAGCTAACTGATGGTATTTCTGGAGTCCTGGTATGGTGCTATAGGATAAGCAAGGTTGGTGGTTCAAACCCATCAGCCGTTCCTCAGAAACCCTATACAAAGTCAAACCCTATATGACTCAGTGGCATTTAACAACAACTAGCATTTCGGTTACCGCAGCCTAAAGTAACTAAAGCAGCTACCTACTGTGATAGACGACCTGTCAAATCTCAGTGACTTAACCCAATAGGAGTTTATACCTTACTTACTTAACCAATGTGGGAAGTTTTCTTTTCTTTTTTTAGTTCAGTTACATTCTTTCTTTCTTTCTTTGCCTTGAATTTAAATATGTTGTTGTTGTTAAGTGCCTTCGAGTCGGTTCCGACCCATAGCGACCCTGTACAGGGTTTCCGAGGGTGTAAATCCTTACGGGAGTAGAAAGCCTCA
>NW_006408706.1:3217885-3220477 GCF_000296735.1 Chrysochloris asiatica
GTTAGCAGTCCAGAGTTTATCCTACAGGGCCACATCATTGGGGGAGCTTGAAATCTTTGATAGGATGGCCAGTGCAAGTTTTCCAAGAAGGTGTCCTTATTTTACAAGAAATTAAGAAAGTGAGTGAGCCAGCCGCTTCAGTCTTTGAGGCTGAGCATTTTAGACTTGGTACATAGCAAGTGCCTTCAAATAAGAACACGTCTGGCTTGTCCAAGGAAGAGTGAGGTGAGAAAATTAAGTGAAACCATGTGAGGTTTATAGGCTACTCTAAGGCTTTTGACTTTTATTTTGAGTGATGTTGTTGCTGTTGGCTGCCATGAAGTTGATTCTGACTCTTAATGACAGTATAGGACAGAATAGAACTGTCCCATAAGGTTTCCTCACTTTTGCACATGCAAATTTAACGGATTATGGAGTCCTGGTATAACAATTTAGGATAAGCGCTGGACTGCTAACCATAAGGTCTGCTATTCAAACCCAGCAGTCGCCCCTAGGAAACTTGATAGAGGGCTGCTATGAGTCCTGGTGTGCATAGGGTCACTATTATTTGGAGTTGACTCAAGGGCACCTAAACAACATGAATTGGAACCAACTTGAAAGCACTTAGAACCAAAAACTACAACATTACATCTATAGTGTAGCTTTCCAGTAAGAAGTTACATGTTTGGAATTTAGCAGAGAGATACAGGATGAGAATGAAGACATATGTTAAAGACCCATTAACATAATTTAAGTCACTGATTGTGGTACAATTACCCAAGGTGTGAGTGGAGATAAATGAAGAGAAGAGCTATGAAAAGGTTGTGAAAAGGGAACAATTAGAGATTGGGAAGGCAGGAGTCTGTAGAAGGTAAAAGGACAACCAGACAAGTTCATTGTGCCAAAGACAAGACTGTGTTTCAAGACGGAGACAGTGAACAACTGTGTCAAATGTTACTGAGAGATCAACTAAAATGAAGACTGAAAACTGATCCTTGGATTAAACAACATGGTAGCCACTGGTGACAGAAAACTTCTTAGAGTGGGAAGGGCATTGGAGTACATTTTCAAATGAATGGAAGGAGAGAAATTAAAGAAAGAAAATACAGACAACTCTTTCAAGGAATCTTGTTGTTGTTGTTATGTGTTGTGGAGTCGGTTCCCACTCATAGCGAGCCTGTACAGGGTTTCCAAGGCTGTAAACCTTAACGGAAGCAGAAAGCCTCATTTTTCTCCCGTGGAGCAGAGTCTGGACGTAAAGAAACTGAGTGTTATCTCATATAGAGAAAGCAATTCATAATATGGGCCGGTAGTGGAGAGAGTTGGTATGGTAACACCCTTGAGTAGATGTGAGGGCTTGGGATCTAGGCACACAGGTGCTGGCTTAGGAAAGCAGAGAGAGATGCAGACTGCTTTATTTTTCTCAGCAAAGAAAAAGGCAAGGTTCTCAGGTGAGTAAGGATGAGGGCGTAAGTAAAAGTGAAGAAAAAGAAAACTTGTTTGTAAGAGAGTGGGAGAGAGAATAGACTAGGGAAATAAGATTCTGAGTCAGACTTAAAGATACATGTGAAGTTACCCACACATGGCTGTGTGTTTTTTTCTAGCCATATTCAGTGACAATACAGATATATTTCAGATAAGGCAGGCAGATGCCGCCAAGCTTGTGGGATTCTCAGTGAGTAAGAAGGGAGAAAGAAAGCAAGGGAATTCAGTTCTAACTGCTCTACAGTGAGTTAAATCAAGTCTAGTTGTGTTAGCAACTGAGAAAGTCCTTTGTCGCTTTATGGCAAATACCACACTCTCATACCTGTTTCTATATACGTAACTAGAGATCAAATGTTTTTAGGGTTTTTATAATTTATTGTTGTTAGGTGCTGTCGGGTCTGTTCTGACATAGTGACCCAATGCATAACAGAATGAACCACTGCCCAGCCCTGCACCATTCTCACAATTGTTGTTACACTTGAGCCCATTGCAGCTGCCACTGTGCTAATCCATTCCATTGGGGGTCTTCCTCTTTTTCACTGACCTTCTGTTTTACCAAGCATGATGTCCTTCTCCAGGGACCTATACATCCTGATAAAACGACAGAAGTATGAGAGACACTCTCATCGTACTTGACAAGAGTATAGGTTTATTTAAATAAACAGTTGAACATTTATCCTGACACTGCCTTCTTGTTGTTAACTGCCATCAAGTCAGTTCTGACTCACCGTTGTTAAGTGCTGCGAATTGATTCTTACTCATAGCGAGTCTATATAGGGTTTCCAAGGAGTGGGTGGTAAGTTTGAACTGCCAACCTTGTGGTTCAAACTGAACTTGCAGTACAGTGCTTATCCTACAGCACCATGCCAGGACTCCTACCTACCTAATATAGCGTTTCCAAGGTTTTAAAAGTCTTAACAGGAATTGCACTTCTGAGAAATCTATACCTAGGCCAAGAAGCAGTTGTTCGAACAGAACATGGGAACACTGAATGTTCTAAAATTGGGAAAGGTGTGAGACAGGGTTGCATTCTTTCACCATACTTATTCAACCTGTATGCTGAGCAAATAATACGAGAAGCTGGGTTCTATGAAGAAAAATGTGGCGTCAGGATTGGAGGAAGACTTA
>NW_006408706.1:3221317-3221867 GCF_000296735.1 Chrysochloris asiatica
TGTGTTGTTGTTAAGTGCCAGGGAGTCAGTCCCGATTTGTAGCGACCCTGCACAAGGTTTATGAAGAGAGGCTGGTAGGTTTGAACTGCCAACCTTTCTGTTAGCAGTTCAGTGCATATCCTACAGCTCCACACTAGCCAGGGATAAAACTTGTCTGAAAGGTCTTCACCATTCAAGATTTCATTATAATTGTTTTCTAGAAAATGACTACACTTTTGAAAGATTATGTGCTCAACCATGAATTTTCTGTTTTCGCTTTTCTACATGAGTAGAATTTGATGTTGAGTAAACAAATATTGAAACACGTCTTTATTTGAACAGACTGACAAAAGAATGGGACAAAAATTAAATAATTCTTCATTAAAATAGCCACCACTGATCTGTCAGTTTGTCATACTGTGGTGGCTTTAGAGTTGTGATTCTGGAAGCAATGCCACTGATATTTTAAATACCAGCAGGATCACCCACCGTGGACAGGTTTCAGATGAGCTTCCAGAAGACAGACTAGGAAGAAGGAGTGACGAACTGCTTCTGAACATTTAGTCACTGA
>NW_006408706.1:3222177-3242746 GCF_000296735.1 Chrysochloris asiatica
CACCTACAGGGTACTGTGGGTTAATGGACTGGACTGCAAAATTGGTTTGAACTGCAAGGTCGACAGTTCAAGCTTACCAGTTGCGCCTCAAAAACCCTATACAGGGTTGCTATGGGTCAGAATCTGACTCAACAGCACTTAACAACAACAACATGGAAGACCAGTTAATGCCACTATTAGTCAAATTTATACACCAACCATTAAAGCCAGTGGTTGATGAGGATGAAATAGAAGAATTCTACCAACTTCTTCAATCTGAAATTCATGAAACATGCAAGCAAGATGTATTGATCAATACTGGTTATTGGAATGCAAAGGTTGGGAACAAAGAGGAAGGATCAGTACTTGGAAAATATGGCCTTGGAGATAGAAATGATGCTGGAGATTGCATGAGAGAATTCTGCAAAATCAATCATTTCTTCATTTCAAATACCTTCTTTAGACATCATAAGAGATGACTATACACATAGACCTCACCAGATGGAATACACAGAAATCAAATTGACTACATCTGTGGAAGGAGATGGTGGAAAAGCTCCTTATCATCAGTGAAAACAAGGGTAGGGGCAGACTGTGGAACAGACCATTAATTGCTGATATGCAAATTCAAACTGAAGCTGAAGAAAATTAAAACAAGTCCACGCGAGCCAAAATATGACCTTGAATATATCCCACCTGAATTTAGAGATCATCTAAAGAACAGATTTGATACATAAAACACTAAAACCAAAGACCAGAAGACTAGTGGGATGACGTCAAGAATATCATACATGAAGAAAGCAAAAAGTCGTTGAGAAGACAAGAAAGAAGGAAAAGATCAAAATGGATGTCAGAAGAAACACTGAAACTTGCTCTCCAGCGTTGAGATGATAAAGCAAATGGAAGAAATGAGGAGGTACAAGAGCTGAACAGAAATTTTCAAAGGTCAACTCAAGAAAACAAAACAAATATTACAACAAAATGTGAAAACATTCGGAGTCAGAAAATCAAAAGGGAAGAACACGTTCAGAATTTCTCAAACTGAGGGAACTGAAAAGAAATTCAAGCCCCGACATTCGTTATTGAAGGGTTATCTGGGCAAATTATTGAATGATGCAGAAAGTATCAAAAGAAGATGGAAGGAATACACGGAATAAGTTACTGTACCAAAAGAAAATGGTTGATGTTCAACCGATTCAAGAGGTAGCATATGATCAAGAGCCAATGATACTGAAGGAGGAAGTTCAAGGTATATTTAAATAATTGGCAAAGAACAAGGCACCAGGAATTGATGGGATCAACATTCAAATCTTTCAAGAAAGTGAGGCTGCACAGGAGGCACTCGCTCATCTCTACCAAGAAATTTGGAAGACAATTATCTGGCTGATTGATTGGAAGAGATCCATATTTGTGCCCATTCCAGAGGGTACTCAAAGATATCTTTGATATCCCATGCGAGTAAAGTTTTACTAAAGGTAATATAGAAAAGTCTGCAAGCATACATTGACAGAGAACTTCCAGAGGCTCAAGCTGGATTCAGAAGAAGCTGTGGAATGAGGGATATCAATGCTGATGCCCAATGGATCTTGGCTGAAAGCAGAGAATATCAGAAAGATGTTTACCTGTGCTTTATTGACTATGCAAAGGCTTTTGATTGTGTGGATCATGACAAGCTATGGACAACATTGTGAAGTATGAGTATTCCGGGACACTTAATTGTGCTCATGAGCAATCGGTACATGGATCAAGAGTTAATTGTTGGAGCAGAACATGGGAACATTGAATGTTTTAAAATTAAGAAAGGTGTGTGACAGGGTTGTATTCTTTCACTATACTTATCCAACCTGTATGCTAAGCAAATAATCCAAGAAGCTGGGATATATGAAGAAAAACATGGCATCAGGATTTGAGAAAGACTCATTAACAACCTGCAGTATGCAAATGAAAGAGCCTTGCCTGCTGAAAGTGAAGAGGACTTAAAATATTTACTGATGATAATCAAAGAGCACTGCCTTTGGTATGTATTGCATCTCAATGTAAAGAAAACAAAAATCCTCACCACTGGACCAATAAACAGCATTCTTAACAATGGAGAAAAGAGTTGTCAAGGACTTCATTCTTCTTGGGTCAACTATCAACACTCATGGAAGCAGCAGTCAAGAAATCAAATGACGTATTGACTTAGGGAAATCTGTTGCGCAAGACCTTTTTAAAATGTTGAAGAGCAAAGATATCCGCTTGAGGACTTAGGTGCACCTCACCCAAGCCATGGGATTTTCAATAACCGTATATGCATGTGAAAGATGGACAGTGAATAAGGAAGACCATAGAAGAACTGATGCTTTGAAGTAAGGGCCTGGAAGAAAACAACGAAAAGGCCAAGGGCCGCCAAAAGAACCAACAGATCTGTGTAGGAAGAAGTGCAGTCAGAGTGCTCCTTGGAGGTTAGGATGGCCAAACTTCGTCTCTCATACTTCAAACATATTGTTAGAAGGGACCAGTTACTGGAGAAGGATATCATGTTTGGTAAGGTAGAGAGAGGGTCAGAGAAGATCCCCAGTGAGATGGATTGGCAAAATGGAAGCATCAATGGGCTCAAGCGTGGCAATAATTGTGAGGTTGGCCCAGGACCGGGCAGTGTTTCATTCTGCTGTGCATAAGGTCCCTGTGATTCGGTACTGACTCGATTGCACCTAAAAACAACAACAAACAAGAAAATAGCAGCTATTCTTCCTTGCAGAAATAATAGTACCCCAAAACATTTTTAAGTGCTTTAGTACCTTAAAACATTTTTTGTGCTTGTTGTATAAACCAAAATGCCCATACCTGCCTATTGTGGCCTGAGGTGCCAATGCAGGAGCTCTTTGACTTTAAAAGAGTCCTTGGGTGGTGCAAATAGGTAAGCCATTGAATACTTACAGAAAGGTGGTAGTTTGAACTTACTCAGAGGTGCCTTAGAAGAAAGACCTGGTGATCTTCTTTGATAAGGTCACAGCCCCTTACATCCTATGAAATGCAGTTCAGTTACATTCTGACTCTTGGCAGCTCCTAGACTAACTACACTCTCGAGCTTGCCAAAAGTCAGATATAACTTGACAGCAATGGGTTTTGGCATTTTTGACTTTAAGAAAGAGGTCAGAGCCTTCAATATCTTCAGGAGTTATAGAAAGCAGCCTCAAAGGATAATTTTGGGTGGGGGAGCACTCCCAGCCAGGAGGAGCATCAGTGATTTTGACTGTTAGGAGACTGGCTTGATAGTGAATGCAGACCCAGTGTGGCAGGAGCACATGGCTTTATAAAGGAAGCCTGGTTGTGATCTTTCTATGAAACAACTAAGTTTCAATTCATGACTCATTTCAAAAAGGTAAAAATCCTGTTTATGAACAAACCAGAAGTTTGTCTTCTGTTGAAAAGCAGGAAGAATCTTTAACATGTAAATCTTCCTGGGATAAGATTACTACCTAATCTGTTACCTTTTTTTTTTTTTTTTTTTTTTTACTTGCATCTGTAGGAAAACGATCAGCTGACATTTTGAATTGGTATGCTTGATAGAACACCAGTTAACTTCCTTTTCAATACTTCACTGCTGATTTGAGGCAAATCAAAAATTTTTTTTTGATTTGTATGTAATTGCTTATAATTCACATGTGGATGAGTGGTCATGTATGTTGATCTTCATTACAATCTTTTAATATACCCTCATTTAAAAAATCTGATGAGACCAGAGTCGCAGCATCCGCTCGTCGCTCACCTAACACTTGCTTTGGTCTCTGCAGCACCCTTAAACTTCCTTCCTGACGAAATAAACCAAGAACTAGACAGTCACCATGTCCATTCTCAAGATTCATGCCAGAGAGATCTTTGACCCCAAGGAAACCCCACTGTTGAGGTTGACCTTTACACCACAAAAGGTCTCTTCAGAGCAGCTGTGCCCATCCATAGATACCAACTGGTATCTATGAGGCCCTGGAGCTCTGGGACAATGACAAATCCCTCTCTCTGGGGGAAAGGTGTCTCAAAGTCTGTTGAGCACATCAATATAACTATTGCGCCTTCTCTGGTTAGCAAGAACCTGAACGTTGTGAACAGGAGAAGATCGACAAACTGACCATAGAGATGGACGGAACTGAGAACAAGTCAAAATTTGGGGTCAATGCCATTCTGGGTGTGTCCCTTGCTGTCTGCAAGGCTGGAGCTGTTGAGAAGGGGGTCCTCCTGTACCGGCACATTGCTGACTTGGCTGGCAATTCTGAAGTCATCTTGCCAGTTCCCGCTTTCAACGTGATCAGCGGTGGCTCTCATGCGGGCAATAAGCTGGTTCATGATCCTCCCCGACAGAGCATCAAACTTCAAGGAAGTCATGGGCATCCGAGGGGAGGTTTACACAACTTGAAGAACATCATCAGGAGAAGTATGGGAAGGATGCTACCAACGTGGGGGATGAAGGCGGGTTTGCCTCTAACATCCTAGAGAACAAAGAAGACCTAGAGTTGCTTAAGAAAGCGATTGGAAAAGCTGGTTACACTGAGGACAAGGTGGTGATCGGCATGGACGTAGCAGCCTCGGAGTTCTTCCGGTCTGGGAAGTGTGACTTGGACTTCAAGTCTCCTGATGACCCCAGCAGGTACACCTCACTTGAACAGCTGGCAGGACTATACAAGTCCTTCATCAAAGACTACCCAGTGGTGTCTATCGAGGACCCCTGTGACCAGGATGACTGGGACGCTTGGACGAAGTTCACTTCCACTTCAGGGATCCCGGTGGTAGGGGACCATCTCTCAGTGACTAACCCAAAGCGAATTGCCAGGGCCGTAAGTGGGAAGTATGCAACTGCCTCCTGCTCAGAGTGAACAAGATCGGCTCCGTGACTGAGTCACCTCAGGCATTCAAGTTGGCCCAGTCCACTGGGTGGGGCGTTGTGGTGTCTCATCGTTCTGGGGAGACAGAGAATAACTTCATGCCGACCTGCCTGTGGGTCTCTTCACTGGGCAGATCAAGACGGGTGCACCATGCCGATCTGAGAGCTTGGCCAAGTACAACCAGATCCTCAGAATTGAAGAGGAGCTGGGCAGCAAGGCTGTTTGCCGGCCAAAAGTTCAGAAACCCCTTCGACAAATAAGCTGTGGGCAGCGAAGCTTCCAGTCAGCTAATCAGAACTCTGCTCTTCATGTGGAATGCAGCTTCATATGTTAGACCAGTACAACAAGGCCTCTGGTAGTTAGCTCCCTTCTCCCCAACCTGCTGATAGTCTCACTGTGTCATTAGAGTTGCGGTTCGAAGCCAAGCTTGACCATCTGGAACCCTGTTGGAAACTCTAGCTGTGTAATCATGTGAGCTGCCCAAATCATTGTTTTTCTCACCGCCCTTCCCCCCAAGTGTTGGGCCACGTGTACACCAGTGTGATCCCCCAGGAGCCGACAGGCAGCATCCCCAGTGGTTTTGTGTGTAAACTGAAAAAAAGCGTCAGTAACCCATAAAAAACAAAACAAAACAAAAAAAACCTGACGAGACCACAAATACAATGAACCATTCTTAGAAATCAGTGAGACTTTAATAAAATCACTCGAAAGTTGTGCCTTTTTTTATATTTGGTGTTAACTGCCGTCAAGTGGGTTCTAACTCACAGTGGACTCTGTATAGGGTTTCTGAGGAGCAGCTGGTGGGTTTGAATGGCCAATTTCATGGTTAGCAGTCCAGTGCTTATCTTACAGCATCACACCAGATCTATGTTTATTTACCCTTATATAAAATTATTTTATTTCTAGAGATTCAAAATTTCAGTTATAGAAGATTAATATTGAAAATTTCCTAGATTGTACTAATTTACTTCATTTAGTTTCCTATTTCATCTCAGCTTGATTGCTGCCTCCTCAGTATCCCTCATCTTGTTGTTACAGATGAATAGCAGTACATCAACCTAAGAGAGAACCCTATACCAGTAGGAGCGAGACATATCCATGTAAGAGCAGCAACAATAATGGAAAAACAAAACAATAAAACCAGTCACCTGTGCCATCCAGTCTAGTTTGACTCTTAGCGGCTCGGTGTGTCAGTCTGGCACTGCGTTTTCTAGGGCTTCCAAAGACTCATCTCTTGGGAGTAGACCTCTATGCCTTTTTGTAAGCATCTCAGGGTGGACATAACCTTTCAATCTTTTGGTCAGCAGTTGAGAGCATTAGCTGCATCCCTCAGGGACTCCAAATATCATCAGGAGTGTTAATACTGGTAATTATAAAAGTTACAACTGTTACCATTTAATGGTGGTGATGGTGACGTACTGTGACGTTGGTTCTGACTCACAGTGACCTTGCGTTAGGGTTTCCGAGGCTGTAAATCTTTATGGGAGCAGAAAGCCCCATCTTTCCCCCGTGGAACAGCTGGTAGTCTGGACCTGCTGGCCTTGAGGTGAGCGCCCATAACCACTACACTACCACATCTACCAGGAGTCACAATAAAGACATATGTATTTTCAAGGCAATGTGGTTGTCAAGAGGTAAGCACAAACTATTGTGTGAGTACTGTGAATGGGAAGTAAGGCTAGGTGTGACCTCAGAAAGACACGTAAGAGAGGGTGCTACTCTGAAGTGATTCTTAAGGAATGTGTAAGAATTAGGTTGTAGAACGCAGGGAAGAATATTCTATGTAAGAAACATAGACAGGAAACAGATGTGTGAGAAAGTGTGGCCCATTTAACCAGCTACAGGAAGTGAGTACATCTGTACACGTAGGTTCAATCTGGGGAGTGGAAGGCAGTGAGGTGCTCACCTGGGTCCCAGAGATGACACCACTGATATGTTAAAAGGCCACTTCTGGGTGAAAAAGGGCACATCCTAGCCACTGTGTTCAGATACACTGGAGGGCACATGTATAGGTGCTTTTAGGACTCCAAATTGTTTTTATCTACTACGTTGTAAGCAAAAGTTTCCCAGGAGAATGTGTCATTTTGTGCATATAGAAAAATGAACTTGCTACTGTCAGCAAGTACACTCTTAAAAGAACGTTCAATAGCTTGCTATTTATATCAAAATTAAGCTGTCATGCACTAAATTAGACCATATTTGGACAGATTGCTCTTGAGTCTTGACCCTGGCCAGCACCAGGCATTGCCTAAGTATAGTAGCTTTTTTTTTTGGAAGAAATAAAGCTAGACGCATCGTCAGCAGAAATCACAAATTTATTAACTCTTAAATATATCAATCAGTCATTTACCATTATGGCAAGAAATATATACAGTGTCCCATGGTAAACTGCAGTGTTTAAAAATGATTGAAGATAATTAATGTATAATTGTGGTGGAGAGAAAAAAAATCACAATTTCTTCACATCTTAGTGTGGAAGACAAACTTGATCTACGGTATTACTTCAACACCACATGCTAAGTTAATATAGTGTAGAAACAAAACAAAACAAAACAAATAAACAAAAGCAAAAACCACTCTACACCTATTTTTTTGTTTTTGTTTTAAAATACATGTATGCCACGTATAGCTGCTTCACAAAAGGTAAAGGAAATTAAAAATGGGAATAATGAGGCCATTACTTTTTCACAGATCTCATTGGCAGGTTAGCATGGCTCAATACATTTACTGTATATATTTATTTTAAATATATATTGTTTTAAATCGTATAATAATTATCAGAAAAGCTTCAATCCATCTACCGTACATTCACTAGCAACAATATCTATGGTGATTAGTAATTAACACAGAGGTGAAATGAGAGAAAAGAGGGACGGTTGCTTGTTGTTTTCTTTCTGTTGTTTTTTTGCTGCTTTATGAAAAATAGACTTCCAAGGATTCTGAATTACTGTTACTAAAATAATGTTGATGACCATAACAATATCGTGCACTATAAAGCATTTCAGGGAAGAGCAAAAGTCTCCAAGGGGTAGAATGCACAAAGGAGAAATGAAAAGCACAAAGAAATCTGGGACATTTCCCTTTTCTTTTCTTTTTTAAGCTGGAAAATCCTAACTCTTTGCTGGAAGATAATGTCACTCTGATACGAGAAAGAGGCTAAAGAAGCACAAGTCACAGACAACAAGTTGAAACACTTAGGAGAATGGAGAACACATTCTCTAACCTTTGAAAGAAAGCCAGTGATGGTGACAAGGTGGAAGTAAGTGCATTTATGCACAACCTTGATCCACTATCAAATTGGTGTTCTCCCGGCAACTGCCTTAAGTAGGGACTTGCTTGCTTTTATCATAAGTTTTACACTATTCTAATACTTTCAACAGAGTATACCTAAGTTCAAACAAGAGCTTAAGCAGAATTAGAAACCTTTCAAATCTTCTTGAAATATTTTATGGGCCCTGAAAATGATCAAAAGTGCCAGTTTAGCTACCTCCAAAGCACTTTGATTTTAATTTGATGTTTGTTATTAATGCAAAAGCTACTTTTACCTTTTCCTCACATACTACAAGCCAAGGAAAGAAAAAGAAAAGACAGAGAAAAATAAAAAACAATCAAAGGGAACAAAGAAATAGGATAAAATGAAGGAAACAGCACAGATTTGAAAAAGGAACCAAAGTTCAATTCAGCAAAGTCACTGAAACAGTGTGACAGTATCCTAAAATGATCAAACTAGTAAATGAAGTGGAATTTTCCAGTTTTACACAGTTTGATCAAAAACTAAATGGCTTTAGATGTTACAAGCCAACTGATTCTTGCTTTCATAGTCATACATGATTTTATTCACATCATACCTAACCCACTGTAATTGTTGAATAGCAACAAGACTTTCAGTGAAAAGTCATCCATTTCAACACACCAGGAAACTGAAGAAATTTTTTTGTTTTTTGTTTTTTTTTTTACACAAATGAGCCAAAACAGATTAACAGCAGTGTTCTAAAAAATTTTACATTTCTCTTACAAACTGTCATTTAGAGGACAATAATATTTAAGTCTGGTAAATCTTGGCATAAACAGAGAAACTTAATGAATAGGTTGTACTAGGAAGATTGTGGAATTGGTGTGTGTCTGACCTCCCCCATATTGTTGGCCAACAGTAATTTAAGTGTACATGGAACATCTCCATAGTTGAAGTGTAAACGATGAATAAGGAAGGAACATATGACAAGATGATGCGTCAAATATGCATTACATGAAGGACCTTCACAGCTTCATGCATTCAGAAACATGCATGAAGAGGAGCAGAGGGTGGCCCAGGGTTACCATCCAGGTGCCTTGAAAACAGAAAATGCAGAAGTGGCACTGCTGATATTTAGCTGAAAGGAGAAAAAGGAGGCCGAAAAATAAATTACATTGTTTCATAAGTGGTCATCAAATGGCTTTGTCATAATTGTGATTAGGCTATAATTTTACAACTCAGCTAAATAATAGATTGAAAATGCGATGTAAATGAATTCTTGCAGTTATTATGAGAAAATACACAATATTAAACAGGAAATTTAGTATTAATTACTTGTTAATGTGTTCATACAAAGGAAAGCCACAAAGAGGCAGGGACCTCAGCTTCCATAAAATCTAAATCTACCTTTACAGCATTAACATTTACTAGACAAATTAATAAGTCAGTATGATAGCATTGTTGCAGTAGACTCAAAGCTTTAAGTCTATCCTTAAAGCTTTTGTCATTGTTCTTCAACTCTTTGAAAGATCAAACCTGAAAGTCAATTTAATAAGTGATACGGTCTCAAAGGAAAGGAGAACACTATTATTCTTAATTGGAGGTCTCTTTTCCTTAATCCATCAGCTGGGAGCATTATTTCCTAAAATCTCTGACAAGGTTCAGTGCTTTGAAGGGGGAAAATATTCATTAGTAGCACCACACACATCTCTGAATCCCTCTAATCTATGTTTAAATAACAAATCTTAACAAACAATAACATAGGCATGAATCGAATTACAGTCAACATTCAATTATCCTCTAGAATGACCCACTTTGTGAGTTGTAAATTTCAGCTTGACTTTCTCCTGTGATCTGTGCTTCTGGCCAAGTACCATTACACCCAGTCAGGCAGGCGGAGCAAACTCATTTACAGATTAACTTTAGCCAGTTGTATCACAAGAACTGCAACCTCTTCAACAACAGTAGGAAACCAAAGAATCCTAAAGCTTAATATAAATTGTTGTTGTTGTTAAGTGCCGTCAATTCGATTCTAACTCATAAAGATCCTGTATATGGTTTCCGAGGAGCAGCTTGTGAGCTTGAACTGCCGACCTTGCAGTTCAAACGGCTTTGCAGTCTGGCGCATTAACCCACAGCTCCACACAATTAGGCATAGATAATTGAGACGTATCTGAACTGACCCAGACTCAATTTACTTTTGATGCCAGAACGCCAGGATATTCTGAACTGGCACATCCATATGTTAAAGAAAGGATCATCTCAGTGCTTATTACATTCAAATTGAGATTATGTTACAAATTAGTCTCAAAAGCTCATGCATAATTGCTAGT
This sequence comes from Chrysochloris asiatica, assembly GCF_000296735.1. Lineage (NCBI taxonomy): Eukaryota > Metazoa > Chordata > Mammalia > Afrosoricida > Chrysochloridae > Chrysochloris > Chrysochloris asiatica. Next base: position 3,232,581 of record NW_006408706.1, read on the forward strand.
AATTTCCAAAGGCCTTGATTGTTTCTCAATGAATAATAATGCAAGAGAAAAATCTCAAGTGGAAGGAAAACCATGCAGTGTTTCAGTCATTGGCTCCAATCACAAAGTATGGGAGCAGGATGCTACTTACTAGACCCATATGAGAATGCTTTTCAGGTCTTAGATGTTTTGCCACAAAGAGGTGTTTCCTGAGAAGTTTTCTTTCCCATTTGGAATACAGGATGGCCTATTAAGAGAAGCCCCATTTGAGCCACGTGGCATAAAATGAAGTTTTCTTAAATAGGCTCTATTCCACAACAATTGAAGAATCTAACCCTCTAGTACTAAATGAATGTAATCCCTTATGTTAACTGGTAATGTGCGGTATACCTCTTTTTAGAAAACAAACAAACAAACAAACAAACACACACAAAAACAGACACACACACATATCTATATAGATAAATGGATGTTTTCATTATCTGCATATTTCTTCTGATTCTCTCTCTAAGAGAGATTGTTATGAACTTGACTCCTATCTCACCATCCCCAAATTTACTAGGTATTCTTGGTGAGAGAATTTGAAATAAGATCAGCTGTTTGGAATGGGCCAATTTCTTCTGAGTCTCTACTCCCATTCCTTTTCCATGTGATCCCACTTTACTGATGCAACTTTATTTCTCATGATTCCCTTTCCTCCAGCTGGAACCACCATTCTTATCTAGAGTCCTCTATTCTACTAAGCTAAAGTTCTGACATGGTGCTTTTCTTCATGATGCTTCTTATGCTTGAACTACCTTCCCTTTGTTTTTTCTCTCTCTCCAAATTCCACACATCATGTTAGAGCTTGCCCAAAATTCTTCTATCTTCTTCACAAAGGGTATTTTACAACAGTTTGCTACATTTGAAATTCTTTGCACTCTATTCCGAAACTGAACATAAGCTTTATTATATTGCTTGTTTCTCTGGTATTAGTGATTGGATGCTCTCCAAACTAGAATATATGCTCCTTGAGGGCACATTTTTATTTCACACTGTCTTTGGCACAAGTTAGGCATCTAGGAAATGTGCAACAGGTATTTGTCTATGTATTGACTGGGAAAGTAAACACAGAATCTGGAGTAAAGTGGTGTGACATAAAAGACACTGGAATACCAGATTGGTGCTTTTTAAATGCTGCCTTTTAAACATTTTCCCTAATATCTATAACTGAGCCTCAATAAGTAATCTATGAAATGAAGTTCCTAATGTTTTACTGGCCATTTTAGAAATTCCCTCTAGTCTTTCCTGCCACATTTCTTTCCTCTGCGAACAGTGATAATAAAGTCACAAATATTTTACTTTTTAAACAAACCTCTTGATTTAACTCTGAAAAATATCAAGTTGATAGGTCATCCACTAGTTCCCAACTCAAAGTATTGCATATTGCCCTATATCTAGTTTCAGCCCACAAATGCCTGGTATTTGATTGATCTTTCCAGAGAATTGTAAACACCAAGGCATATATCCCCACCAACCTAACTGACCACCCTCATTAAATTCCATGTACCAAACTATAAACAATGAAAAAAAGTAGAAAGAGATGACCATAAATATATTAGCAAAGAAGGTGATAGCTTGGGAATATTTACTTGATGGGTACGGTTGGCGACCCTGAGCGATGAAAATGAACGTTTTGCCACTTTCCATCTCGGCGGTGCCAGACTCGGGTCTCTTCTGACTGCATTGTTTTTGGCATTCCGCTGCCATCCATGTACTGTGTAAGCCTAATGTAAGCTATGCACGCTGCATCATCGCCTACCAGATGTACATGGGGGTTCAGGATAATAGTGTGGATTGGTTTATTGCTTTTGGACAAAGCTGAAAGAGAACAATACGAAAAGCAAAATTTAGTTACTATGCAATAAAGTAAACGAAGACAAAATAACCAGTTGGGAACAATAGCACAATATGATTCATTCATTCGACTACGAATTATTTGCACACCCTGTGTGCCAGGTACTATATGTACAAAGTATAAAGGAGATGAAGAGAAAAAGTGGATGCAGTCATTATTTTCTCTGATTTCATTGGTATGCAATTTGTATGGCACTCTGGGAACTGTCAATGATTGTGGGACAAGCTGGAAAGGCATTTATCCCTAATGGGAAGTGGTTAGAAATAGAAGTCATAATATCAGTAGGGGTGGAGGACGCTTGACCTAGGTGCATGGAACAGTTCCTGTCTTTCCAGTGAATGAACCACTAGGGAATTTGACAGGTATCCTATGGTCTGGTTTTGATGGTTGGTTAGTGAAGTATATATATGGGAAATATAGTATATCAAATACAGCAAAACCTGTGAGAGCTGGAACTTGATGGGACTGCCTTGTTTTCCCAGATCTTACAAGGTTTCTGCCTCTGACAGGGTGCAGTGTTGCCACTTTTCTGTCACTCCTTTAAGTAGAGAATCCATGCCAAGGCAGACATCCTTGATGAAGCTTATATTTATTGAAAGTCAGCCTGATTATGATGACACCAGAGCTATTCCTCTTTAATTCACTGAAATCTCACTGCAAGACGAGTGAATTTTCTGTGTATGATGTAAAAGCAACACAAAGCCTAGTGCTTCTAGGTGTAGGAAAAAAAAGGAGGAAAAAGGGAGTTCTTGGTTTTCACTTTTCTTGATGACCTGGAAGATTTCTGCAGGAGGAGACTTCTTTGGTCATCTTCCTTGAAATGTGTCTCTTTCCTTTGAGCCCCGTAAAATTCGTATAATTCAAACTGCAATATATATCTAATTACTCATTTCTATTTCCATTTTACTTTGAAAATAAGCACCAGATATGTTTGAAAGTAGTTGTCTCTGACGGATATTCTGGCATGCAGTGGTTTCTTTTAATTTTTCATATACAATGTTTTATGAAAAAGTTACATTTTTGGTAACTTGTTTTGTAGCTTAGGTCACAGAATTCGATGGAACTTAAAAAGGGTATATTCAATCAACATCCCATTTTTATGTGAAAGAAGACATTTTCCAAAAGGCCGAAAAAATTAAGTCTGTCATTTTTGTTTCAGATACAAAAAAGAAAAAAAAAAAAATTGTATAAAATGCTGTGCTAAGATACAAATTTTCATTGCAGAAAAGAGCCAAAGGATCTGCAAATTTGGGAGAAATTCAGAGAGAAGTTGGAAAAAGCATGTTACTAAATTTAGAATAAATGTACCATTTTCAAAGTAGAATCGATGAAAGTCCATCCCTTCCACTAAATTACCCAATGCTTCGGGTTCAAAAGCAGTAAGGCCTGGGTCACAGATTTTTCTGTAAAAAGAAAATAAACAAAGTAACCAATAAGTAAATGAGTTAGTAAATTTTTCTGTTTTACATGCATTCATTCTAATTTATCAAATAGTCAAGGAAGGAAAGGGTCTACGTACTAAAAATATAACATTTCTATTATAGGCTTTGGCAGAGTGGAGGAGAAGGGGCTCTAAAAGGCAGTTTGCAGAGACTGTAATACAAGTTCAAGCAGATGATAATCCACAAAGCTTTTAGAATTTCTCCTTATTTATTTGTAATGTGAATTCTCCAGGTTTTCCTAATCTTGACTTCAGTTTATTATTTTCTTTGTCCTGTGCAACAATCATTGGATGTGCAATGAAATATCTGAGGATAGTATGATTAATTGAAGGCAGGTATCATATTCTGCATTCCTGGCAATATTTATGACAATTAATACAAGTTTCAAATGTACACATTAGTATTCTGTTAAAATTCTGTGATATGACTCAACAAAGGAATGTATTATTTTAAATATTAGGAGAAAGCAAATGGGTTTTCTCTGAAGAAATTCAAAGAAATTTATTTAACAAAGCATTGTTAAAAACCTACTATGTAGCCTGTATTCTTTGAAACAAGCATTTATAATACAACAGTTTATATTACAGTAGAAGTAAACACAAAGAGTCTTAAAGCAGATTACTTATATACAGCAAGAATTAAGAAAGAAAGAAAATTTGAGTTGGATGTCTATGTATGAGGAGAAGTTTTCAAAATCAAGGAAGATAGTGGGCAGGAAATGAGTAACAGTGTAATGGTATGTTATTGCTAGCTGGGGAGTCCTGGTGTGGTGCTATAGGTTAATGCCTGGTCTGCAAAGTCAGTTTGAACTGTAAGGTCAGTAATTCAAGCTCACCAGATGCTCTTCAGAAACCCTATACAAGGTCACAATGGGTTAGAAGTGCCTTACAACACTGTTAGTTGGGAAGTGTGGTAGCGTCATAGGATAAGCACTGGACTGCGAACTGACACCCAAGGTTGGTGATTTGAGTACACCAGTCACTTTGCTGGAAGAAAGATGAGGGTTTCTGCTTCTGCAAGTATTTTAAACACCAAAGAAACTCTACACAGGATCATTATGAATTGGAACTGAATCGATGGCACATAGTATTTTTAGTGGAGTCCACTAGGCCCCTGACTTATGGAGGTCTTGTGCACAAAGAAATTACATGCTGCCATTTCCATGATCATTTGTGGATCGGATTGTTGAGATCCATAAGGTTTTCAATGGCTGATTTTTCAGAGGCTGATTACCTGACCTTTTTGCCTACTCTGTTTTGGACTGGAAATGATGCTGAAGTCTGCTCAGCACCACGGCAATATACCAGAGCCCACTGAAAAACAGTAATGGCTGCACAAGAAATTCACTGGTCAGGAGGAATCAAACCACGGTCACCCACGTGAAATGAAAGAATTCTACCTCAGAACCCCCACTAATCCCACTTCCTCTTCCCCCAACTTCCATACAAATACAGGGAAGCGTATTTCCTTTGGCCTGCGGAAATGAGAGAAGGCTTCTCTCAGGGAAAGTGACATAAAATTTGACTTGAAGAATCAGTAGGAGTTCACAAGGTAGTTAACAAGGAGCAAGTGAAAAGAATTTTGGGCTGTATTTATCTGGTTTAACGTGTAATACAGTGAGTGGAGCTGCATCTAATTTCATATGGAAATACCCATTTGGAAGGCAAAAATCTCTTAACTCTGCAACAAAAGTACAAGTTTGAAAAGGCTAATTCATTATGATTTTTCAAAATGCAGTACTGTTTACAGAATGTAGGACTAGTGCTTTTTAGAGAATGCACAGAGTGTAGAATACACAGAAAATCACAGTGGTTATTCATTATGGGACAGAAAGTACAGGTAAAAGGCATACAGAGGGAGGGAGTGGATTATAAACTTTGCCTCAGACTTCCTGGTGGGCAGATATTTTTAAACTTAAACATAAATACATATAATCTTTTTCTAAGGAGGAAACCGGGAAGAACAGTGTTCCTGTGGTAACAGCAATTTATTCTGCCAGGGCTATTATTTCCGCTAGAAATAATGGTTTTTGGTTGTCAACTTCAGTGAGCCATAATTTCATACTACCTTATATCAACACTGAGATCATCTCGGAATCACTGTAGTAAGATGGATCTTGTTATACAACCAACAGAAAAGTCAATATACGTCATATGTGGAAACCTGTTAATCTGTTGATTCTCTCTGTGTGGCTCTCCTTTTTTCGGTCTCTGTGTTTGTCTGCCTTATAATTTTATTTGGATTAATAAAACATTCAGAAAACTGCCACTTTGGACGTGGAAGTGCGTAATCTGAACAGGTGTTCTAAGGACCAGGTGACAAAGCTATACGAGCACACTCTACTACCCAAAAACTCCTAAATGGAAGGCCCTGTTGGATTATTCTTGGATCTGAAAGTACAAAACCAGGCCAGATTATAGCCCTCCATAGGGGAAGGAATTATTACACTGATATGATTCCAAAGACTAGCTTTATTTAATAGACCCCACCTTTAAGTTGCCTGAAAATATAGAAAACGCCCCACTTTTCCCTATGTGCAACTGTTCTTCTGTACTGAACTGAAAACAATGGCAATAAAAAACAAAACAAAACAAAAATAACTAGAGAAAAACACATTTTCTATCATTCTGCAGGGAAATGCTACTGCCAAAAGACATTGAAGGAACTCTGGTAGCGTAGTGGTTAAGAATCGGGCTGTGAACCGCAAGGTCCGCAGTTCGAAATTACCAGCGGTTACGCGGGAGAAAGATGAGGCGTTCTGCTCCCGTATAGATTTACAGCCTCGGAAACCCTGTGCAGGGTCGCTATGAGTCGGAACCGACTCCACGGCACTTAACAACAACAATCTAATGCTTTGGAGAATCAAGTAAGTCTAATAAGGTTATTTCAGCAGAAAGAAGAAAAAGGTGCCGGTTCTACGGCACAGATCTAAATAATGGTTTTAAAGAGAACTGTTGCCTTTGACTACAATGTTGTTTTAAGCTACATTTCTTACTATCTCATTCCAAGTTATTAGGTTGTATTAAAAACAAACAAACATATAAGCATATGTGCATATACATAGAGTTCTGATGTGATGCTGTAAAATAAGAACTGGACTGCTAACTGCAGGGTCACAGGTTCAAACCCACCAGCCACTCTTCAGAAACCCTATAAAGCATTGCTATGAGTCATAGCAACAACTTGTATATACACACACATTTAAATTTATAAGAAGTAGTCTTGGATTTAATTTAGTTTTAAATTTAGGTTTATTTTTGTTGTTAAGTGCTGTTATGTAGGTTTCCAAAGGGCAGCTGATGAGTTTGAACCACCAACTTTGCAGTTCAAACGGACCTTGCAGCCAAGTGCTTATCCTACAGCATCAGAACAGGACTCTCTCTTACATTTAGGTGCGCTCTCCTATATTTTATAAGTGGTGATTTACCACTAGTGATAGAAGTATTACCAGCCAATTATCTAATACTTGGAAAGAATACTAGAGAAACAGGAAAAAAGAACCCTCAAATAACTTCACAATTTCACCTTCCAAAGACAATCTCTCTCTTTATTATTTCTTTTTAAATGTCAAAACCATCTTTTATCCCATTTGCAATGCTTTTTTTTTCTTATGCAGTTCAATAATTACATATATATTCCATTTTATATCCTGATAGATTTTAGGTAAATACATCATAAACATTTTCCTAGAGCACTAGAAAGTCTGTATAACATCCATTGTACCAAAGGTGCCCAAAATTACTTAACTGCTACATCATAAATATATGTGCTACATCATAAAAATAAAGTTGAACACACAGGTTTAGCCTCCATTTCCCACTATCATGAGTAAACAGCTTTGGTTACAACGCTATTCATGTTTTAGGACCATGAACCTATGATAAATTCTTATTGGCAGAATTATATTGTGGTTGTTTGCTGTCACGTCAGGTTTGACTCACAGTGACCCTGTATAGGGTTTCTGAGGCTTTAAATCTTTGCAGGAGAAGAAAGCCTAATCTCTCTCCCAGGGAGAGAAAGTTTGGTGGGCTCAAACTGCTGACCTTATCATTCACAGTCCAGTGCTTATCCTACGGATCCACTGAGGTAGTTCAATTATTTTATCTTGTTTATTTGTGATTACTTCCTCTGCTGCTAAATTTAGAAAGACCCCTACAAACAAAGAGTAAATCCAAATTTCCTTTTTTACTTTTATCATTTGTATGGAAGTCACTTAAATGTACAATGCAAAGGGAAGGTTTAGAGTGACTTCTATCCCCAAAGAGCTAATTTCCTAACCAATATCCTTTGTGCAATAAGCCTTCATACCCTATTTGAGGGCATTAATTATACTTGAGCAAAGTAGTTTCATTTAGATATCTTTTGACCCAGCATTTTATCAACTTTAAATTAAGCATCATAGTCTCATCTTCAAATGAAAATTTACCCCAAAGACAATATGTAAAAGAGATGATAATAAATAAAGATAATATTGTACTGGTTGAAGAAAGAGAGGACTGCCTAATATCCCTCCCTAATTACCTTTCCAAGTGGCAGCATCAATGGACTCAAGTGTGGCAACAGTAGTGAGGTTGGCCCAGGATTGGGCAGTGTTTTGGTCTGCTGTGAGTCACTATGAGTCAGTACTGACTCGATGGCACCTAACAACAACAATAACAATTTCCTTTCTCTGTCTCAGCACCTAGGCAGAAATGTGAGGAAAAACATTTCTTAAGCTAAACTGCAGTTTCGTGTGCTCTCTTGTTTTTGTGTCTCTGTTCACATGGGTTACTCTGACTGGAATTATTTTCCTTAATATGTGTATAGAGAGAATGGTCATTATTCTTCTGGGCATTTACAGAGATAGCACCAATCCATGAATCAGAAACAAGGTCTCTTTCTCTGACATCTCAAATAAATGTATTTCTCTCCTGGGGGACATCTAGTCATTTATATATTGAAATAAACCCATTGTGGACACATCAAGCCTGAGATTACATATGCACTTATATAGAAAAATACATCTGTCACATTCATCAAAGCAAAATAAATGTGCCTGTACTCACGTGTAAGCTTCAAAGTCCCCATTGTTGATTGCTTCAATCAATTGTTCAGTGACTTTGATGATCTCTTGCTTTCGTGCTAAAGGCAAGGAGATAAAATTGGGTGAGAATAAAGGACAAAAGCCATTTTAAATATTATTCTAACAATATTCTTAATTTATCTGAATATGCTATTACAGGTGTTAAGTGAGATGTTATTCTTATCACAATTTTGCTGTTCGAGGTGCACAAACCAGCAGCATCAACCCCTTCTGGCAGTCTGTTAGAAACACAGATCCTAACACACACTCCAAACTCTGATTAAGAATCCACCTTTTAAATGGATCCTTAAGAGATTCTTGGACACATTCATGTTTGGGAAATACTGCTACATCACTGATCACTGGGGTTCTTTTACAAATGTTTCCATTTGTTAGAAAATAACCATTGTCTGCAAGATCAGGGCTATGTTTTCTGAATTAATTCTTAACTAACCTTATTAACTTGCCTGAGATTGTGACCTTCCCCCCCCCCCCCCATCAACAGATGTGCTATTACAAAAGAAAATCTTAAAAAGTTTCTTCTGTCTACATTATACTTTTTATGTATTGTTGTTGTTAAGTGCCTTTGAGTCAGTTCCAACTCATAGCAACCCTATATAGGGTTTTTGAGGAGCAGCTGGTGAGCTTGAACTGCTGACCTTACAGTTTAAACCAATTTTGTAGTCCAGTGCATTAAGCCATAGTACCACACCAGGTCTCTTTTTTATGTATGATATATATAAATATGTTGATGTTATAGTGCCATCGAGTCTTGCACAGTTTCCCAGGAGTGACTGGTGGGTTTGAAATGCCAACCTTGAGGTCCATTGCTGATTCTGCAGTGCCAAACCAGGACTATATATGAATATAAGTATATATATTTGTTGTTAAGTGCTGACAAGTCAGTTCGGACTCATGTTGTTATTGTTGTTATGTGCCGTGGAGTCGGTTCCGACTCATAGCGACCCTGATCAGGGTTTCCGAGGCTGTAAATCTTTACGGGAGCAGAAAGCCTCATCTTTCTCTCACGGAACAGTTGGTAGTTTTGAACTGGCGACCCTGAGGTTAGCAGCCCGATTCGGATCAGACTCATAGTGACCCTGTACAGGGTTTCCGAGGCTGTAAATCTTTACAGGAGCAGAAAGCCTCATCCTTCTGCGAAGCCGCTGGTAGTTTCGAATTGCTGATATTAAGGTTCGGAGCCTGATTCATAACCAAATACAAGTCTTAGACTAACCAATAAAATATGTTGTTGTTGTTAAGTGCCATCAAGTCAGTATCGACTCATAGCGACCCTATGCACAAGAGAACAAAACCAGCGACTTTGTGGTTCAAACTGACTTTGCAGTCCAGTACATAAACTCACAGCACCATACCAGGAAGCTAGAAAACCTGCTTTATGTTATTTTATATAAATAAAAGGTAATCATGTAACTAAATACAAATTTGAATGTATATGTTAATTTCCTTCCTTTATAACAACCCCTTTATAGCAAAATTTAATAGTGATTATATTTTTTTGGTTCCACCACTCGTCTGTCAGTTTGTCGTACTGCGGTGGTAGGTCAGTTGCTGTGATTCCAGAAGCTATGCCACCGGTATTTTAAATAACAGCAGGGTCATCCTTGGTCGACAGGTTTCAGATGAGCTTACAGACGAAGACAGACTAGGACAACTATACACATGGACCTCACCAGATGGAATACATAGAAATCAAATTGACTACATTTGTGGAAAGAGACAATGGAAAAGCTCTATATCATCAGTCAAAACAAGGCCAGGGTCA